>NC_089854.1:25966724-26328390 GCF_036373705.1 Amia ocellicauda | reverse complement strand
TAATCCCTGTGTGGATATAAGTATATTTCCATTTTACGGGCGTAATTTTCCAAAAGAGTCGTGACGTAAATCCTGACATTTTGGTGGGCAATATGGTCTTCATCAGAGAGCAATGGGAGGAGGGCAGGTACATTATTTGTGCCAGCATTAATAAAGCTGTCCCACACAGGGCTGCACAGCTGTTTCCACCTGTCCATAAAAGTGTTGAATTCTGTATTCAGTCCAGCAGCTTCCCTCGCAATCAGATCTCCTGGCCCTCCTGTGTAAATGGCACCCCAGCCCTCTAACCTTTGCAAGACCCCGGCATTTTGTTGGATGAGACAATAGATGCCATCAGAACGGATGTGGGGCATTGTCAGAGCTTCATTAATGCAGCCCCTTGCTGTGGATGTCAGCCTGTCAGTAAAAAGACACTCAAAGCAAAGCTCCAGGTGTTGCCAGCACTGCAGGGGAGCTTGTTACCACAGTGCCTGTCATACTAATGAAATCTACTCCATTTCTGACCTCTTTTGCAACTCTTAAATCTTCAGTAATGAGACTTGGTTTAGATTGGCTAACACAACTGTACCAGGATTCTGTCAAATGTGTGACAGTAAAAAGCCATTCCAGTTTTGTGATACATTAGGCAATACCATTAGTGCTTTAGCAGTTTTACCTTTCAGAGTTAATGTTTACATTATCCCAAAGGGAGCAGAACATGCAAAGTGCGATGCTAAGCTGCGTGCAAGCTTGTATCCTCCATGTTTTGGTCACGGAAATGATACATGTATATCTGACATATATCTACATTTCCAGAAATTTGAGTGGATCAGGTCTCTTGAATAGCCTTTTCAGCATAACCAGTAAAATGCCCAGCTGTATGAATGGGTACAAATGTAAGTCACCCTGGATAAGAGCATCTGCTAAATGACAAATAATGTAATGTAATGTAATGTAATGTATACCTAAACTAGTGTTATCAGTTTCTAAAGTCACTGTTCTTTTAATTTTATTCAGTCTTTCTCCTTGTCTATGTATAGTTTCTTAGAATTGAATTCTGTCTGAAGTGAGGCTACATTAAGGGGATGAGGTGAGGAAAATTATTACTATTCTTGGAGATAGTCAACATGGTCAAGATAGTCAAGATCATGTCTTACTAATCTATTAGTCTTACTAATGCTACTGCAGCTGTAGATCACATGAAAGCATATGACATGATATACTTAGATTTTCAAAAGCTTTTGATAAGGTTCTGCACCAAAGACTGATCATCACATTGGAAGCTGTAGGCATTCAGGGTAATGTACAGTACTGTGCAAAAGGTTTAGGCAGGTGTGAAAAAAAAATGTAAAGTAAGAATGCTTTCAAAAAATGACATGTTAATAGATTATATTAATTAGTTAACAAATTGCAAAGTGAGTGAACAGAAGAAAAATTTACACCAAATCCATATTTGGTGTGACCACCCTTTGCCTTCAAAACAGCATCAATTCTTCTAGGTACACTTGCACACAGTTTATGAAAGAATTCGGCAGGTAGGTTGGCCCAAATATCTTGGAGAAATAACCACAGTTCTTCTGTGGATTTAGGCAGCCTCAGCTGCTTCTCTCTCTTCATGTAATCCCAGACAGACTCAATGATCAGGGCTCTGTGAGGGCCATACCATCACTTCCATGACTCCTTGTTCTTCTTTACGCTGAGGATAGTTCTTAATGACTTTCGCTGTATGTTTAGGGTCGTTGTCATGCTGCACAATAAATGTGTGGCCAATGAGATGCCTCCCTGATGGTATTGCATGATGGATAAGTATCTGCCTGTACTTCTCAGCATTGAGGAGACCATTAATTCTGACCAAATCCCCAACTCCATTTGCAGAAATGCAGCCCAAAACTTGCGAGGAACCTCCACCATGCTTCACTGTTGCCTGCAGACGCTCATTCGTGTCCAGCCCTTCGGCGAACAAACTGCCTTCTGCAACAGCCAAATATTTCAATTTTTGAGTCATCAGTCCAGAGCACCAGCTGCCATATTTCTGCACCCCAGTTCCTGTGTTTTCGTGCATAGTTGAGTCGCTTGGCCTTGTTTCCATGTCGGAGGTATGGCTTTTTGGCCGCAAGTCTTCCATGAAGGCCACTTCTGACCAGACTTCTCCGGACAGTAGATGGGTGTACCAGGGTCCCACTGTTTTCTGCCAATTCTGAGCTGATGGCACTACTGGACGTCTTCCGATTGCAAAGGGAAGTAAGCATGATGTGTCTTTCATCTGCTGCAGTAAGTTTCCTTGGCCGATCACTGCGTCTACGGTCCTCAACGTTGCCCGTTTCTTTGTGCTTCTTCAAAAGAGCTTGGACAGCACATCTGGAAACCCCTGTCTGCCTTGAAATGTCTGCCTGGGAGAGACCTTGCTGATGCAGTATAACTACCTTGTGTCTTGTTGCTGTGCTCAGTCTTGCCATGGTGTATGACTTTTGACAGTAAACTGTCTTTAGCAACCTCACCTTGTTAGCGGAGTTTGGCTGTTCCTCACCCAGTTTTATTCCTCCTACACAGCTGTTTCTGTTTCAGTTAATGACTGTGTTTCAACCTACATATTGAATTGATGATCATTAGCACCTGTTTGGTATAATTGTTTAATCATACACCTGACTATATGCCTACAAAATCCCTGACTTTGTGCAAGTGTACCTAGAAGAATTGAAGGCAAAGGGTGGTCACACCAAATATGGATTTCATGTCGATGTTTATTTTGTTCATTCACTTTGCATTTAATTAATTGATAAATATAATCTATTAACATGTCTATTTTTGAAAGCATTCTTAATTTACAGCATTTTTTACCCACCTGCCTAAAACTTTTGCACAGTACTGTAAGTAGATGGATTATGAACTGGTTGATGTATCGGAAACGCAGGGTGTCGATTAAATCAGGGGATCAGTACTAGAGGCTTCGCTTTTTCTAATCTATATTGATGATCTGGACTCTGGGATAGTTAGCAAACTTGTCAAATTTGCAGATGATACTAGAATAGGTGGCTCAGCAGATACAATCTCGGCAGCACAGGCTATTCAAAGGGACTTGGATAATATTCAGGTTTGGGCTGACACCTGGCAGATGAAATTCAATGTGGACAAGTGCAAGATATTACATGCAGAATACAAAAATGTCCACTATAATTACACTATGGGAGGAACAGAACTAGATGAAGTATTGCATGAGAGACCTAGGAGTCTATGTGGACTCCTCACTTTCTCCATCCAAACAATGTGGGGAAGCAATAAAAAAAGCAAACAAAATGTTAGGGTATATTGTCAAAAGTGTAGAATTTAAAACAAGGGCAGTGATGTTCAGACTGTACAATGCGCTAGTTAGAGCTCATCTGGATACTGTGTGCAGTTCTGGGCTCCACACTTCAAGAAAGATATCGCTGCTCTAGAGGCAGTTCAGAGGAGAGCAACCAGACTTATTCCAGGTCTGAAGGGAATGTCCTACTGAGAGACTGAAGAAGTGAACATTTTCACCCTGGAACTGAGGAGACTACATGGGGACTTGATTCAAGTCTTCAAAATCATGAAAGGCATCGACCACATGAAACCAGAGAAGCTTTTCCAGATCAGAAGGGACACACGCACCTGGGGACACAAATGGGAATTGGGCTTCAAGGCATTCAAGATGGAAGATAGGAGACACTTCTTTACACAGAGAGTCATCACAATGTGGAACAAACTCCCCAGCGATGTGGTTGAAGCTGAAAATTTGGGACCATTTAAAAATAGACTGGATAGGATCCTTGGATCACACAGTTATTAATGGACACCAAATAAGCACGAGGGGTCGAATGGCCTCCTCCTTGTTTGTTAACTTTCTTATGTTCTTATGAAAATGTTTCCTTTTCCAAAAATAGCTATTTGTTTTAAAAGAAAAAAAAGTAAAGAAAATTTGATTGTCATGTGATTGCTTCTCATGTTTTATTTAGTGCTGTAATAAAATGCTTCAGTTCAGAATGTTGAGTAATGATTCAAACTTGATAGATTTTTTTTTTTAACTCCACAAATACTAAAACATTCAAATAAAACTGAATAAACGTGCTCTAAATTCCTATAAACCAAACCACACATTTATGTTAATATCCACTTAGTCTTCTCACTGCAGTCAGGTGCTAGCATTTATTTCTGTGTTTCCTTCAACTGAGGAGTCACAGTGCAAAAGGCTGCGAGGAGTTAGTCTTGAACACATCTGCTTTGTGAGCACAAGAAACATCCTTCACTGCAGCCAGTGTCAGTGGGTTGCCTTGGTTACCATACCTGAAGGTTCAAATGGTACAGTCATATAAAGTTTAGACTGAAAATGACCAAGTAAATCCAGCAGGTTTATGTAGAGCACTGACTGATTAAATTAAGTGACCCGGCTCTGTGGCATTGCTATGTTAGAACTCGCATAAGAGAGTGGCTTCTGGTGTATCAGTGCACGTTCTGTAAATAGCACCAAACTGCGCATGCACACGCGCGCATATGCACAAATATACATATATATATATATATATATATATATATATATATACACTGATATACATATCTGTTGGTTTCAGCATATTTGCTTTTTTATTAATATAAATATGTATATTATTCTTCTATTTGTGTTGTTATTTTCCCCTCTCTTTTCCCCATGGTCATAATGAGCAGGAAACACTTCTGTTGTCTGGAAGCTTTGGAGAATTAATTGGAAGTGTGGGGGCGACGTTATTGCGGATTGAATCAAGTTGTTCTGATTAGAAGAGTTTTTGAATGACAATGTGAAGTACCAGCTGGGGTATAGATTTCCATTAGCACCCACTCCAGACACTCGGGTTAAAATTCGGCTGCAAACCCCAACCCTCCTTTGGGGGCACGTCTCTGTATTCGTCTTCATATTGCTGACAGAAACTTTGAATATAATACGGGGCGTTTGTCTTTTTGAGACCTCCCTCTGATTTCTCAGAGTTTCCATAGCAGTTGAAACATCTCTCTCCCTCCCAGAATTCCTTGACGGTTGGCTGGAGTCCCTGTCCATCTCAGCTTTTGTTTTCTGTTATCAGTGACCAGTTGCTGTTGACCTCCTTTTGCAAGTCAGTAGATACAGGGTAATATGACATTCTGTGGAGCTGCGTGATTAAAAAAAATAATTAAAAATAAAATAAATAAATAAATATATATATATATATATATATATATATATATATATATATATATATATATATATATATTTATTTTTTTAGCTCTGAATTAAAATGCCATATCTAACAAGACAGACTTGATTTTGCCATCCCTACAGCAGCATCATGACACACTTCAGAGTCTGAGAAGAGTTTCCCTTTCTTTTAAACAACATTTATTCAGCCTAAGAACCCCACAGATCGTCATAGCATATGTATATCATTTTTGATTGTTTGTCTTTTTGCAAATACAGCTTCAGGTTTTCTCTCCTTCTTTCTTTGTGAAGTGGCCTTGCATTTTGTCCTCTTAAATGCTTGACAGCTGCGGGACCCCTTCAGCATAGAACATGTGCTTGTTAAAAATACATCAAAATACATATAAGATTTAAAATTATACCCAATGGTTTTAGAACTGGATGATTGTGTGATGAATGTGTCATCCCATTTTTTGTGGCGTGTTAGTTTATCCCTTACTTTGTACTAATTTTTGATTACCCTCCATTAGTGTAGTACTGAGTTTAAAAGACAGCAGTTTAAACATTAAGCTCAAATGACTCTAAACCACCCCTTCTGAAGGAGAGCTAGCCTCTGAGCATCAGAGCGATCAGGAATATCGAAGATTTTGCAAAGATTGAGGCACAGACAAACAAAAATAAAATAACTTTTTTTTGTGCGTGCATATTTTCCAAGAGTTGTGCTTTTCCCATGTGAATCATAACCTAAATTAATTATTTTTAGCTGTTTTATCTAGCAATGTAATGGGAATTTCTCAGAAAAGCTCTGAGGGCCTACTGTTCATTTACATTTAGATTAACATGTTAAGGAGATGGCATAAAAACACGGCACCAATAAGAAGTCTTATACGATGAAGAAATGTGATATTTTTCACATTGTTTTAAATTTTTTAACAGTATTGAGACTCAGATTAACCATCATCATCATTAGTATTTTTATTATGAAGAATAACTTCTTTATTTGTACACTGTAAATTATAAGCCATTGCAAAACTGATGTTTCAAATCTCTAACTTTAAAATATCTCCTATGTCCTAAGCATCTCTTGTATTTTTTTTATATATATATATAATTTTGCTATTAAAACAGAGAAAAGGTTATTTTATAATTTTTTGTGAGATTTTGTTTTCTATAATTATCTTTAGGATATTCCTTTTTCACAGCTGAATATCTAGGACAAGAGCTCCCTTCTTGGACAGCACAGCTTCCTCCTGCTCTCTGCTAGCGGGGAATTTATGATCTGATTATGTTGGCTGTCACCTGGAGCTCATTTTCAGCACCATTTTGGTCACAGTAGTCCCGCTGTTTCGGCCTGCTTCATCCCTTGGACCCACAGAGCACAATCATTTAGGACTGCAGTTTGTGACACACTTGCGCTGGTGAGAATTCGGTTCACAATGCTGCCTGATTGTTCTAGCACGGAATACATGCTGCTTTTCAATCGAATCAATTTACTACTCGTTATTACTCTGGGGAGCAGAGGAATGAAAATCATCATGTGGCTAGGAAAATTAGTATATGATAATGTCTAATTAAAATTCATATAGCTGCTTCTGCATAAACACCTGGCTTAAATGGATGATTTCCTATCATTCACATCGCTTTTTTTGTTTTTTGTTAAAAAGACATTGTGTGTTCAAGATGGCATAAGAAATCCCAAATGAAGGCATTGCCATTACCGGTGGCTTTTTCTGGTCTGTCTCTAATCACAACGTTCTTATAGCTATAACATCTAAAAGTAACTTCCAGTAACTGTCTCTCATTCTAGTCTGCTTCTTCCACTTCATTTCACTCCCAGGACAGTGACACAGTGTTTATTGTGCTGGTGGAATGTATACAGGCCCTTACCTTAAAGTTACATCAATACTGGGCTGTACACTGTTCTCAGAATCATCACAATACACACTGGTGGTCATGCGCCCTTGAAAAACCTGCCTTTGTGCAGAACACGTCCAATCCCTGACAGGGAGCAGGGGGCTCGTCTCATTTCTTGTTGTGAAATACTATGTGTAGTGTCTTATGGGCTGTAAAATAGCTGTATGTTAATCTCATTGCTGTTGGAGAACATTTCCTCATTAAACTTTAACGGACGAATATAATGTGCCTGTACCCTGCCAGCTAAAATGCACAAAAGCAGATTTCTATTAGAAGGAAATGCCATTCAAAGCTGCGGAGACCCATACAATTAGCTGCACGGAAATTATACATTTTAGTCTTGGTCTAAAACAACCGCAACACCATCGAAAATGGTCCAGTAAATAAATGAACAAACACCTCAATGCGTGCCTTGACCTGAATTAAGGAGAATCTGGAACTTCAGGGAAATGTATTTCGAAGGCCTCAAACGGCACAAGCAGGGGAGATATAGAAATGAATGAGCTAGTTCTGTCCAACAAATTCCCGACTGATTTCATTTAAAGACAGCTTGGCCAAGTGTGGGGGGAGGCAGTAGGAGGTGCTGGCGACCTGGCTGTACCTCAGGCCTTGGCGGTTTAGTTTTCTGGCAGTGTCTCCATGGGGATGAGAGAGCTGTGCAAGCTTTGATGCAGCTCTGTGTCACTGAGTGTGCCGGCTGGCTCACTGTTGCTGAGCCGCAGAACTAGGCCTGCATCAAGCTCCGAGTTCAGGGGAACGGAAAGTCGAGACCAACTTATAGGAAAGTTTTGCCTTCATTAAGTAAATGATAATACAGTCTACAAATGGTTAGCTATCAAAAAGGTTTGTCTATTTACCTACCATACTATTCAAATAATAAATGTCTGTGTAAAGGGCACTCACCATTTGTGCAACACCTGTTTATATTCCTACTTGTAATTTAAAAAACAAATAATAAATAACAACAACTAAGACATTTCAGATATTACAGGTTTACTTTTGTTACTAGGGAAAGAGCACTTAAGAGCTGTTTAACCATTGTTCAGTGTGAGGAACTTGAGTTGCTAGCAACCTGGCTGTTGTTATGCCTGGAGAAACACTGTTCAAAATAACTCTGTCAGGACCTGCTGGAGGCAAAACAAGGAAAAAGATAACAAATATGAGGTGAATCATTCTTTGGTTGTGTATCATAAAAAGCAGGGAGGTCAATGGGAAACAGATAAAGCATAGCAGGAGACACTTGACTGTTAAAAGTATAAATCACACATTTGCTTAGTAACCATGTGGGCCCAAACCTGAGTATGTTACACTTCACAGCGAGACTGCTGCCTCTGACTGAAAAGCTACTATTTTACCCAATAATGATCCTGTTAACACTCAAAGTTATATACTAGATGATACACAATAAAAAGTGAAAATAACTTTTTTAATGGAATATTGCCACCATCAGCTGAGAATAGCAAATACAATAACATTAGCTGAAGGTGGAAGAAGCATTATGTTTCCACACGGAATGGTATAAATGACTATCATAAAAGTGTATTACATAAACTGCATGGACAAATACATACATCTTTTAGAATATTTAAAATGTTAGCAAGTTGATGTTCAAAGCAGACAATTCTTTATAACAATCTGCTGAATAATGCCTTGTACTTCAAGTGCAAATGAAGATTAATGGGACAATCATGTTATTATAATGTTATTCCCCAGTCTGAATAAATAAATACTGCAGATCATAGATACAATGGAATCAGTTTAATCTTGAAGAACAAATCTAATTAGCATTTGCTAGGTATCTGGACTTAGAATTTATTGAGTGCTCTCTGCTTTTATTTGATTAAAGTGTCCATCAGTGTTACATCAGAACTGTCATGATGCTTTTGTCTGGTGGAAAAGTATAAACAAGGCAAAACGTGTATGTCCCTTCATACCCAGTCTAAAATGTGGGCGATTAATTAGTGAAAGCGTAAGAATTCCTCCACCCGTTATTTTGGTGAGAGTAGCTAAATAGAGCACAACCAGCCATCTGCTCTGAGGGTCACAGCCAACATTTTCTGAAGAGGAGTGAACAACTTGCACACAGTGAGAGCTGTCTTTGTTGTGCAGCTGGATGGGATGCAACATGAAAGTCATTGCTAAGCAGCGTTCATTCCTAAACATGACATTACACAGGCCACTCTTCAAAGAGCCTGCTCACAGTTTGTGAGACACAGATTATTAACGGCTTCCTACATTTCCAACAAACGCTGTGTGTGGATGGTCCTTTTATTGGCCATCATGCCTTTGTAAGTATGAACATCTGGTGATGTTTTCGTGTGTCACTCCCCCCCACCCCCCTTTAGAATCCGCTGCTTCTAAACCATCAATTTAAGAACAGCTCCCTAGGGTAACACAAGAGACCATTTTCAGCAAAGATTGCACAGGTATTTCAAATGAGGAGCAATACTGTTTCAATTAAGCAGTATTAAAACTACCCAAAAGGGCTGTCCATGTAGGCTTCAGGTCACTTCATATTCTCAGTCAGGGCTTCTTAAACCTGATTCAATGAGGGTCCACTTATGTCATATGCTCTTCCCCTCACAGCAGCACACAGGTTTTGTACTTCATTACTGTGCAAGTCATATTGTTGGTAAATAACAAGTGCTTCAGGATCCAGGTCTGGACCATGAACTGCTAATTGGGAACCCATAGGAATGGTTTATGGTTTGTGTTATTTATACATCTGCCTACCACAACTTATAGTCCATAGGCTGCACGCCGTATTGTTTAGCTTTGTTTCCATAATCGGGTTTCTAAAAATGAATGCTTGTAAAATATTCTAAATGTACTATTTAACTATATTTACAGACTCGTTACACTTGAAATGCACAAGTAGAATCACTGCACCTGCTCTCTAGCCAATCAGAGGGCTGTATTGTTTGAGTTCTAACGTAGAGAGGCGAGATCAGAGCAAAGATGGCTGTGCCTATGGGCGAGTGTGACTCTCCTAAACAAAAAGCAAAACGCAAGAAACACTCTGAATATATGTGTATCATACGTATCATCAGAGTGGTGCATGAAGGAGTACAGCCTCTTACAGCAGTACGGTGGAGTAAAGTAGCCAAAAGCACCCTGAAATGGATAGATTTTGATGGAGTTGACCGGACATTAGCTGAAGTGGAATGTAAACACAATGTCAATGAAGATTGCCTTGTCATGCTTGATTCTACAGAAACTGGCGCCAATGAAGGTGATTTAATTTAATCAAATATGACCAGTTTCACCTGACATGCTATAGATGATTCATAGACAAGAAAAAGATAATGAGTGCTGAGCATTTTATTTTTATTTTTTATTTTTATTTTTTTACCACAGGGGTCTGTAATCCTTGGGTGTCATCATAGGGATCCCATCTTTTCATTGGGCACTTTTCCTCACCAGCGACAATTAATCACCAATTGACATATTCTTCACCTGTTTGATTTAGATTGAATATTTATTAATGTCCTACGATTCCAAAACAGTCTTTTATTAAATCCTACAGTTACGCACGTCAGTTGTAGTCTGGTTTTCACCCCTTTCTATTGATAACTCTAATGCATCACTGTGTCGGCTTATTTACATGGGGTACGGTCACGTTGCACAGACTGTCCTCATTCTGCACAGAATATGACCATTTATTCACTTTCTGCACTCACTGTGAGGGAAAACTGTTTACATGATCTAATATTCCAGTAATACATATTGGGAGCAATATTTACATATGAATAGGGTCCCCGGGGCACCCAGGCTTGAAGCCAAATAATTTCATAGGCATATAAATGGAAAAAATAATCAATATGGAAACAAAATTCAATAAATACAAAACACTAAACTCACTCTAAACTTTTCCCATTGCGTCTCTCTCTCTCTTTAAAATGCTTTCAGCACAGCGCACGCCTCACCCTGTTACACACTGTTAGACACATCAAACGTACAATGAGGGGGAAAAAGTATTTGATCCCCTGCTGATTTTGTACGTTTGCCCACTGACAAAGAAATGATCAGTCTATAATTTTAATGGTAGGTGTATTTTAACAGTGAGAGACAGCATAACAGCAAAAAAATCCAGAAAAAAACGCATTTCAAAAAAGTTATAAATTGATTTGCATGTTAAGGGGGGAAATAAGTATTTGACCCCTTCGACTTAGTACTTGGTGGCAAAACCCTTGTTGGCAATCACAGAGGTCAGACGTTTCTTGTAGTTGGCCACCAGGTTTGCACACATCTCAGGAGGGATTTTGTCCCACTCCTCTTTGCAGATCCTCTCCAAGTCATTAAGGTTTCGAGGCTGACGTTTGGCAACTCGAACCTTCAGCTCCCTCCACAGATTTTCTATGGGATTAAGGTCTGGAGACTGGCTAGGCCACTCCAGGACCTTAATGTGCTTCTTCTTGAGCCACTCCTTTGTTGCCTTGGCTGTGTGTTTTGGGTCATTTTCATGCTGGAATACCCATCCACGACCCATTTTCAATGCCTTGGCTGAGGGAAGGAGTTTCTCACCCAAGATTTGACAGTACATGGCCCCGTCCATCGTCCCTTTGATGCGGTGCAGTTGTCCTGAGCCCTTAGCAGAAAAACACCCCCAAAGCATAATGTTTCCACCTCCATGTTTGACGGTGGGGATGGTGTTCTTGGGGTCATTCCTCCTCCTCCAAACACGGCGAGTTGAGTTGATGCCAAAGAGCTCGATTTTGGTCTCATCTGACCACAACACTTTCACCCAGTTCTCCTCTGAATCATTCAGATTTTGGCAAACTTCAGACGGGCCTGTACATGTGCTTTCTTGAGTAGGGGGACCTTGCGGGCGCTGCAGGATTTCAGTCCTTCACGGCGTAGTGTGTTACCAATTGTTTTCTTGGTGACTATGGTCCCAGCTGCCTTGAGATCATTAACAAGATCCTCCCGTATAGTTCTGGGCTGATTCCTCACCGTTCTCATGATCATTGAAACTCCACGAGGTGAGATCTTGCATGGAGCCCCAGACCAAGGGAGACTGACAGTTATTTTGTGTTTCTTCCATTTGTGAATAATCGCACCAACTGTTGTCACCTTCTCGCCAAGCTGCTTGGCGATGGTCTTGTAGCCCATTCTAGCCTTGTGTAGGTCTACAGTCTTGTCCCTGACATCCTTGGACAGCTCTTTGGTCTTGGCCATGGTGGAGAGTTTGGAATCTGATTGATTGATTGCTTCTGTGGACAGGTGTCTTTTATACAGGTAACGAGCTGAGATTAGGATTACTCCCTTTAAGAGAGTGCTCCTAATCTCAGCTCGTTATCTGTATAAAAGACACTTGGGAGCCAAAACTCTTGCTGATTGATAGGGGATCAAATACTTATTTCCCTCATTAACATGCAAATCAATTTATAACTTTTTTGAAATGCGTTTTTCTGGATTTTTTTGTTGTTATTCTGTCTCTCACTGTTAAAATACACCAACCATTAAAATTATAGACTGATCATTTCTTTGTCAGTGGGCAGACGTACAAAATCAGCAGGGGATCAAATACTTTTTTCCCTCACTGTATATGTGAACTCCTCAAATCTTACCATATCAACAAGGTAATACTAAATAAGTAAAATAATAAATGACATTTTTGAGTCTGTATTTTATGTGGATCTGAAATTAAACACAAACTCAGTTATACTGCATTATTATTATTATTATTTATTCATTCACATAGTCATTATGTATTGATCATTTGTATAAACTGAAGCAACCTTGTAGAGCCCCCAGCTGTTTTCAATACCTTGTTTGGAAACTTCTTGTATTTGGATGATTGGCTGTGTACTTCTTGTAAGAAGCAGAACCAAACCGAGCTTGGATCGGAACATTGTTCTTGAACTCCTCGTATTTTGCAACATTGCTCAATTATATTGTAGGTTTTGCCGACAGGTTACTGAATGAACATCAATCTTCTCACCGAATGAAAAAATACACGAATGTATTCAAGAGTTCGCTGTTGCCCTGTGCACGCAAATATGTTTTTTTGTTTGTTTGTTTTTCCCCCATCAACCCCGGTTTTATACCCATGCCAATCCCGGCCTTGTGGGGTTGAGAAATCATCCGGGTTGCCCGGGTATTCGGGTATTTGTTGTGGGCAGTCACTCAATGTAAGTTTTGTTGTTGTACTTGATGCATTTATTTTAACTCGTTGCCTACTGGTATATTAATGTTTAACAAAGGTATGACATATTGCACAATTGTGTAACTTTGGGTATTGTCTTATGACTTTCAAATAAAAAAGATGCAGGTAGGGAACAGAAAGTGTTTGAGAGAGAGAGAGATAGTGAGGAGGGTGTGTGTTTAAAATAGGGCTATAGCAGAATTATTGACACATTATATTTTACAATGTAAAACAATGTATACATATTATTTTATTAATCTTGAAATTTGAAATACATCTTTTACTTTTTAAAGAAGACAATTACTGCAATAACAATAATGCCAGCAGATTTCATGCTCTCCACTTTGTCAATGTGTGGATTATGTTAAAATTGTGAAGATACTCCAGAGGAATTATCCCCTGATTCTGAGAATGTGTTAACTGATTAAATAGATGACTGTCAGTCTGAAACAAGTGCAAGTGACACTGATTAATGATTGTGTTCATTCTAATGATCACTGATTCAACCTTAACCTTGCTGATAAATTTGCCCTGCAAAATTGTTAAATCCTATTACCTATACAGTGTAATAACATATTTTGTGTTAATTGAATTAAATCAGTTTATTATACAATTGATAAGATAACTCTTTGTATTATTTGTATTATAAGTTGGACTTGTTTTCAGCTAGTTCTGCTGTACACCTATATTGCATTAGATCACAGAAGTCTAAATCTAAATGTTATTGAACTCATAATTAAGATGATTGATAGTTCAGTTTTCTAAAGCTGCCTTTGAGATATTGCACAAAGTGTACTTTTACGTTTTGCTTTATATTGTACGTAAAGATTAGTCTCCCTGGGATTCATGCATTTGATAGAAAGTACTAAGGTCTATAGGACCTTTAAAAATCAGCTTGTTAACTGAAGAGATAGTAAAGTTATGGGGTCATGAAAAATGATGAAACCCCTCAAACCAAAAGTTTGTTGATGTATTACTGAAATACTGGCAAGTTTCATGTGGATAACTTTTATTTCCGGTTTAAGAACATATATATTTCTAGCCACATTCTGAATTACGGCTTATGGCCTGTTACTTGCTGAACTGAAGAAGCTTTGTAGCCAGAAGCTAGGAATGACAGTGGGAACTCTCGCAGTCTAATAATAAAGTACACCAATGTCATAATGTGTGTGTGTGACAGGTGCCCTTAAATGTTATCAATAATATTGAAAGAAAGGTGGCAGAGTTTGGAGCTAACTCTGTGTGCACCTCAACAGGAAAACCTTTGAGTTCCAGGCTGGTAGGGCCAAGGTTAGGGTTTTAACATCAATGGAAGAACTCCCTTGATGGAGCTTTAGCTATAGGATTGACATATTAAGGCTTCAATAAATTCTATAGTTGTTTTTTTAACTCAATATATTTCTTCCCTTCAGCCATGCAAGTACTGTTAGGCGTAATTTCTGAGACATCCTGAAATTCTCAAGGAGAACGATGTCAAGACGGTGATGGCAGCATTTTATTTTTTGTTTTAACCAAACCTGTGACTGAATATGAAAGTAGAAACAAAACATTTCATTCAGTGTTTCAAATTTTAATCCTTTATTCAAAAGCAACTATTTGACCTTTTTACATGCAATGTTTTTCTGTTTGGCTAATGCTTACTTCAGAGGCATTGCTAGAAAATAGATATTGAGCATTTTGGACATAACTTCCTGAGTGTGGAGCATATCCTTTGATGTGTGACCCATTTGTGGTGCACAACTGGGAAAGGAACCCTGAAGTTTGTATATTTGTAACCAGTCATTTTCCCTCAGCTTTCTTTTTTTTTTTTTTTTTTTTAAAAAACAAAAAATGTGCCACTGCAATAACAATGATAATGAAACAGTTTCTTCCCGTCTGACCTGTCATGCCTTACTGCAAATAGTCGTATGTTTTCTGGTTGGTTGGTTGATGGAAGCTAGAAGAATAAATGGTCTGATGTGATTGACTGAGGTGGTGGTTGTTAGTGATCATAATCCTACTTCATGGGCTATTAAACCACTGTCTAAGTCGCATCTTTTATGTTGAAAACTGCTCTGAACTTCCCCCCCACCCCTCTCTTTATCAAGGGAGCAAAAAATCCATCCTAGCCATTCTTATTTCAATAAGAGAAGTTTATCCCAGACATGATAAGTGATAAGTTTATTGTTTGTGATGGATAGGGGAAGCCACTTTATGAGGATGTCAGAACGAATGCTCCAGTCTGCTGCTCCTAATCATCTGCAGTCTCCTATAATTATTGTTGCTTATATCGGCAGTAAAGTATGGGGCATCTGTAAAGTATTCATGCATTAGAAAGTGTGAGGGCTTTACATAGGCATTTGTATGCAGAGTATTATTGTGCTATTGAATATAAATGCCCAGAAAGGTTCAGTTATAAAATCATTATGAAATGCCAAATTTGTTTCTTTATTTCAAGTGTTTTGTAGGTATTGCTGAGAGAAACACCAGCAATTGTTTTTTTTACTTCAGAACAATATTCCTCTGAAAACTACCAACACAATTATTTAAGTTGATTATTCTCCTTTATCACATATATACACCGATCAGCCATAACATTATGACCACCTGCCTAATATTGTGTGGGTCCCCCTTTTGTCACCAAAACAGCCCTGACCCGTCGAGGCATGGACTCCACTAGACCTCTGAAGGTGTGCTGTGGTATCTGGCACCAAGACGTTAGCAGCAGATCCTTTAAGTCCTGTAAGTTGCGAGGTGGGGCCTCCATGGATCGGACTTGTTTGTCCAGCACATCCCACAGATGCTCGATTGGATTGAGATCTGGGGAATTTGGAGGCCAAGTCAACACCTTGAACTCGTGATTCATCAGACCAGACCACCTTCTTCCATTGCTCCGTGGTCCAGTTCTGATGCTCATGTGCCCATTGTAGGCGCTTTCGGCAGTGGACAGGGGTCAGCTTTTTCAGCAATTTGAGCTACAGTAGCTCGTCTGTTGGATCGGACCACACGGGACCAACCTTCGGTCCCCACATGCATCAGTGAGCCTTGGCTGCCCATGACCCTTTTGCCGGTTCACCGATTGGTACTGACCACTGCAGACCGGGAACACCCCACAAGAGCTGCAGTTTTGGAGATGCTCTGACCCAGTCGTGTAGCCATCACAATTTGGCCCTTGTCAAAGTTGCTCACATGCTTTCGTTTGCCCATTTTTCCTGCTTCTAACACATCAACTTTGCAGACAATATGTTCACTTGCTGCCTAATATATCCCACCCACTGACAGGTGCCATGATAACAAGATTATCAGCGTTATTCACTCACCTGTCAGTGGTCATAATGTTATGGCTGATCGGTGTATATACACATACACACGCACACACACACGCGCGCACACACACACACACACACACAAACATAGTAGTTCTGTGTTGTACACAGTGGGATTCTTATTTTTATTTCATAGTTTTACATGTTTTTATAAGTGACTTTTTTTTTCTTGCAGTTCCGCAAAGGTCTGTTTAAAATTACAACTCTGCGTTTCTTTCATGTGGCAGTGGGGGTGAAGACGTACGCCTTGTTTCTGTATTTAGTTAGTCAGTCAGTCTCTCCATGGTAGAATCGAGAGAAGCACAATGAAAAAAAATCAGTGGGAGACAGGCCTAGCAGTGACAGCAGAGTGGATGGCTTTCTCGGCCTAATTAGCCCATTGCCTCCCAACGACAGGACAAACTGTTGTGACTGGTGCAGGGCTGCAGACATCAATGAACCTGCACCAGAAAATGCATCAATGCCCTTTCACCCGTACTAGCCAATTCACTTTTTCTCATCACTATCTGAGGCCCTATGTGTGTATTTATGCATTAAGTGTTAAGTCTGTTTTGTTCCTCAGACCTCCGAAGGGCATATTATTCATTAAGTATAAGTGCGACATGCTTAAAAAAAAAAAAAAAAGGTTCCTCATGGCATTTGAGGTCTTTTTTTTCATCCTCTTGTGCTTCAGAACATCTGGCGCAGCCATCCTGCTTACACGTTTTATCATCTCCCAGGCTGTGGCAGGGATGACCAATCTAGGCATGTTTCCGCTGTGATGTTCCTGTTTTAAGCTCATCTCCTGCTAGATGAATGGATGGCCTTTGGCAGTCACATAACGCTGCCTTCCAGCTCCACAGGATCAATGAAAAAGCATTTAGTTTTTTGAGAGGAATGCCACACGTGTGATACAATCATTTAATTTCAGTAAATGCCATTCATTCCTCATAACGTATTTCAGTGAACAATACTTGCCATTCTCTTCAGATAGATTATTTTAGCTCTTGTGCTTTTTGTGACAAGAAATAGAGCTGGGTAGCCCCTATTTATGAATGTATGTTCATTATTATTATTATTATTTTTATTTCTTGGCAGACGCCCTTATCCAGGGTGACTTACAACATAAGTGCAAAAATACAGAGAAGTACAAGGCATCAATCATTACAAATTCAACTTACAAATTGAATTACAATTTACACAAGTACAGTAAGAGACTTCCTACATCCTGGACGGTGAAAGCTAAGTGCTGTCAAGATGTAGGGTTACAGGCTAGGGCTACGGGAAAGGGAGCAAGAAGGAAAACGATCAAGAACGCGAGGAGCATAATAAGCTGAAGTGCTATCTAGCAGGGATAGAGGACTAATATTACAAGTACTGTCGGAAAAGATGCGTCTTGAGTAAGCGCCGGAATGAGGTCAAGGACTCTGCTGTTTTGACTTCGGTGGGCAGGTCGTTCCACCACTTAGGGGCCAGGGATGAGAAGGAGCGGCTCTGGAGGAAGCAGAGTGGTCTGGAGGGGATGTATGGAGAGACGAGTGACTGAAGGTAGCTTGGTGCAGTGTGGTCAAGACAGCGGTAGTTGAGGGTCAAAGTCTTGAACTGAATGCGTGCCGCTATTGGGAGCCAGTGGAGGGAGCGGAGCAGTGGAGTAGCGTGTGCGAATCGTGGCAGAGAGAATACCAGACGAGCCGCAGAGTTCTGGATGAGCTGGAGCGGGCGGGTAGTGGATGCAGGCAGGCCGGCCAGGAGGGAGTTGCAGTAGTCCAGGCGGGAGAGGACCAGTGACTGGACGAGTAGCTGAGTCGAGTAGTCGGTGAGGAAGGGACGGATCCGGCGTATGATGTTCAGGAAGAATCTGCATGTGCGCGTCAGCGTGGTTATGTGCTGGGAGAAGGAGAGCGCAGGATCGATGGTGACTCCTAGATTTTTTGCGGAAGAAGGAGAGAGTGTGGTGGATTCCAAGGGGATCGAGATGGGGAGGTCAGCAGAAGGTGAGGAAGAGTGGGGGAAAAAGAGGAGATCTGATTTGGAGAGGTTGAGCTTGAGTTGGTGCGAGTGCATCCAGGCGGAAATAGCAGACAAGCAGGAAGAGATGCGAGAGGGGATGAGAGGGTCAGAAGAGGGAAAAGACAGGAAGATCTGGGCATCATCAGCGTAGAAGTGGTAGGAGAAGCCATGGGAAGCGATGAGGGGGCCCAGGGAGCAAGTGTAGAGTGAGAACAGGAGCGGGCCCAGGACAGAGCCTTGGGGAACACCTGTGAGGAGAGGTTGGGGGGTGGATGAGGAGCCTCGCCATGTCACTTGGTAGGACCGGTCGCTGAGGTAGGAGGAGAACCAGGTGAGAGCAGTCCCAGAGATCCCAAAGTCAGCGAGTCAGGAGAGGAGGATAGAGTGATCGATGCTGTCAAATGCTGCAGAGGGGTCAAGGAGGATGAGGACTGAGGAGAGGGAGGCTGCCCGAGCGCGGCTGAGGGACTCAGTGACAGCCAGGAGAGCCGTATCAGTGGAGTGAGCTGTGCGGAAGCCGGATTGCAGAGGATCAAGGAGTGAGTGTTGGGACAAGGAGTGAGTGACGGTGGACCGCCCGCTCGAGAGTCTTGGAGAGGAAGGGAAGTAAGGAGACAGGGCAGTAGTTCTGAGGAGAGGTGGCATCAAGGGTTGGTTTCTTGAGCAGTGGGATGACAGAAGCTTGTTTAAAAGAGAGGAGAGGAGAGGGTCCAGGTCGCATGTTGTGGGTTTGTGACGTAGGAGGAGAGCAGAAACTTCAGCATCTGAGAGAGGTGAGAATGAAGTGGTGGTCCGAGATGTCCATGGGTGTCACGGAGTGTGTCGAAGGGGAGCAGCCTCTTGAGAAGATGAGGTCTAGCTGGCGGCCAGCCCTGTGAGTGGGGGGAGATGGGGAGTGAGAGAAGTTAAAGGAGTGAAGGAGAGGAAGAAATCCGGCACAGTGGGAAGGGTTCATCATGCGCTTTCCTATGAACAGTTTGTATTGCTCCGACTCCGTAGACGTTGCTTGAGTAAGCTTGTATGCAAGGTCATACACCGATTAAGTAGTCTTCTAGTGTGGACAAAAAAAAATGTCTTTCTATATTTTTTACATGGTCTATCTATTTCAGTGATCTCTGCAGCACTTTTGCCTTGTTTTTGCCTTGAAACTTTGGATTAGCCTTCCAGGTTTCCGTTAACTTGTGTGAAATGTGGCACAATATCTCATCCCAAAAAGTTGGTTGTCAGGATTTGTTGGTCCACTGCGTTGCTATCCTTTAAGAGTCTTGCATTTGCTGCTTTTCAGACTTTGATGTTTGACACGCGATGCCTAACGGTTGTGATTTACTGGCAGACAAACAGCTTGTGTGTGGTCTCACCTGCACTGAAGTCAGTGAAGTCAGATGGGTTGTTCTTCCTCTCTGAGGCCAGTTAGAGTTGTATCTTTTTGCTTTATCCATCTTTATCTATATTCTGTGGAAACAGTGACTGCTTGTAAGCAATGGTAAACAAATACATATCTCCATCAACAAGTTATCTATCCTTGTGACTTGGTCATAATTGTTATGTGCTTTGGTTAAAAAGAAAAAAAAAATCTATCAGAGGTAATCAACAGACATGTAGTGACTTACATTGACTTTGAAATAGTTTTTCCTTGATAATGCTGTTACAATCATTATATTGTGTATGCGGTAGAAAAAATATTGGGAGAAAATAACATAGTGTTCAATGCTTTTTGGGATTTACAATATTGCTTCTGTCTCTCTTTAAGCTTGCACATAACTTAGAACGTTTTGATGTTGGAATCCAGGGAGAAATGTAGTGCAGTTGGCAAATGCATCAGAATAGGCCTTTATCACTGTCAACATAGATTACATGGTGACTGAGAGGGGCTCTTGTCATAGCTGCTGAGATTAAACTGATTGTACCTGGGCTTGGGATGGAAGATTAGGGTTGATCGTGAGTGGGACACGTTTTCTGTATTTTCCCTTCAGGCTGCTCTCTTATTAGGATGGGAACTAAATGATAATTACAAGCAGTGACAGCTGGGAACATGATTCATATATCTTCGTATTGCTGACCTGTAGGAATCTGAAATGAAGCCGTGGCTGAATGGATTGAAGTGACTTGCAGATCGCTGGAGTGGCAAGTTATTAGATTTTTTTTTTTTTTTGTGGGTCTATCAATAATGTTTGGGCGCACACAGTGCCATAGGATGCTGATTGGAAAACCCGGGTCTCCAATAAATGTGTATATTTTAATATTCGAAACGCAAATTATTTTTCCCCTTTTACACCCCAATTTGAATCGAGTGATTGCTAGTCAACCTTAGCCGGCACCCCTGTTCAAATGCTGCCAGGCATGTTTTTTCATTTTGTTTTTGCACTGCCAATTCAGAAGGGTGAACCGATACTAGTTTTTCTTGAAGTCTCTTGTCACACAGCATGCAGAGGACCTAGAGATGACTCAACTGTAGAAATCAGGGAACATGTGTAGTGTAGAGACCGCCAGTGCAAAAATACTTAATTTCTGCAATTCACATAGAATGAATAATGAAAGTCAAGAAATTGACCCACATATGATTTTTTCAGCCTTTCCTAAAATTGTTGTTGATGTGTCACAAAGAAGCCATTAAATGAACATGTATGCTTCACAAGATAGTTCTCACTACAAGTTATCTTTCATGTCTGAAGCACTGCCCAAGGGCAGGGGTTTCTGCTCACTTCCGTAGGAACCCGATCGAAAACATCACTCTATCAAAGCTGCCATTGGCCCCTGTGCATGTCACTCAAAACACGTCCCTTCCCACTTCCTGTTCTATAAAACGTGATGTCTGTGCAGGTTTGTGCTCTTTTGCCATTTCGTTGGACCCGAGAACGTGAGCTTTCTGTGTCTGTGTGTTGCATTAGACCTTAAAAACTGCGGATTTTGTCTGGCTGGCTTCACTAATACTGTTGTTCACCACAGTGTTCTGTCCGGCAACAGCAAGGTTGCGTCTGGTTTGTGTTGCAGTGCCCCCATGTCCATAAACGTTGCTGAGTGGAGACGCACTCCTGCTAGGTGCTCCACTTGTCACAGCAGCGTTTCAGTTGTTGTGTGCCCCCTGGTGCAAACACTGACCGGCACACCCGCTGCACGTTTCCTGGTTCACGCCCGTGTGCCATTGCGCTGCTTGTGGCCAATGCACCTTGCCCCTCTGTAGTGGTCCTCTGCCCCATCTGTCTGTGCATCGACAGCAGGTGCGTTTTGAGCATGACCAGGTGTGGCAGTTGTGGCGATCTCCCACTCCGGTGAGTGATGGTAGGGGCTCGGTGGATCTTCCAACCAGCAGGCAGGCGCCCCCCACGGCAGCGCAGTGCCCAGGCCTTACATCCTGGTCCCTGGCGGTCCGTCATGGCATGCATCAGGAGGATGGCTGACGGACCTCCACCCTCTTCCTCTCCTGCGCTTCGACTTTGTGACATTCCAGCAGTCTCTGGCATATCCATACACCTTCCAGCAACTCCAAACTGTAACAGCTGGCTACTCCCTGTAGTTTCAGGCCTGTCCACCCCCTTTCTGAGGAGTGGTGTGGACATGAGTGAAGGACCCGTTGCAGTGTGCAGCACTTCACATCGAAATTGCCGCTCTCTTGAAGAAGCGAGCAATTTACAAAACGCCCCCATTGGGGCAGCATGGGGGATTCTAATCCCCACACTTCCTAGTACCCAAGGAAGATGTCGGTTTCCACCCCATCTTGGATTGGAGACTCCTGAACCGCAGCCTCAGGGTGTTGCGCTTCTGGGCCTCCTAGTGGCAGCATCACAGACCCTCCCGCCTTCCAGTCGAGCACCCACGCAAGCTGCTCCTGGACTTGCTGACAGCCAAGTGAGTGGGAGTGTGAAAGGACCTGCTTTGAGTGACGTGCACAAGTGCCAATGGCAGCTTTAATAGAGTGATGTTTTCGATCGAGTTCCTATGGAAGTGCGCAGAAACCCCTCCCTCTTGGGCAGTGCTTCCTTTTTCTCCAGCCTGTTGTTCTCCAGCTAATGGTCTACTTGTCCACTCATAATTTGCATCTCCAAATTGCATCGATTTGTTAAATGTGTATGAATTGAGATTGGATGATTGGTAATGCCACTTTAAACACATCAGCTGGGAAATAACCAGCTGTTTAAGTGGAGAAAAAGACAGGAATCCAAAAGCACCACAACCATATATTGTGTGGTAAAATCATTATCTGGTTCTGCAGTGCTGCTGACACCTTTTAATGGAGACATTTTCATTCTGCTGCTGTTCTGGAAATTTTCTGTAAACAGCAACAGATGTATGATTCAGCAAAAAAAGAAAACTACCAAGATAGACCTGGCTGTCTAGTGAGAATAGCCATTTCTGAAATCTATATGAAGCCCCAGGGAAAGGATTGTACTTTTTCAGAAGTGCAACAAGGCATTTCTCATTGAAATACACACCCAGGTGGTGAATTTAACTCTCACTTCCAAGTGCTGTATTCAAATCAGTGCATCTGTGGTTTTGAAAGCGACCTTACAGACCCCATGCTGGACTGTAGACCTCTGGGGAGTGAGTGGGAATATGTGGTAATTTTACAGTAGAAATGCGTTGGATCCATCATTAACCAGAACAGTAGCAGCTGCTCTGCTGCCCCTCTAAATATTAGGGCATCTGTAGGTCAGTTACAGCACATCCCGGACCCACATTTTTTTAAGACAGTTAATTTATTTTTAGTATAAAGATATTTGTCTGTCTAGCATTGTCTGATATATGTGTCACATGTGTGATTATAATAAGTTAATAGGTTGTGTAAAGTTTGTCATTTTGTGCGCTGCAATTTTGCACAGCTTCCATTCTTGGTCCTCAATCTCGCCCAACCTGCACAAGACGACATCTCTTTTACAACAGGAGACACAATTCACATGACCTATTACCTTATAATTAAAAGCTGAAAGAGTATGCAGTTGTGTATAGAAGACAGATAAAGAAAACGTTTCTCAGACTTTCTCATGCTTACAATGATAATTTGATTGCAAACTGCAGTTGAAAGGCTATTAGTGTATACATTGGGATTGCTTTATTTTCCACTCCATTGCTAATACAGTCATATTGTGTTTAGTGAAAGCAATAGTGCCACCATTCTTGTGAAGGATTATTTGTTTCTCTTCAAGAGGCTTATGTAAGGTGAAGTCCCATTTTGTTTTCCAATATAAACAAAAAAAAAACAATAAAAGGAGAACACAGTAGGGTGGCCTTCTTTTGTTTTGTTTTTTTGCATGAATTATCATACTTTGTGAAGAAACCGTATCATACACAAAACCATGAAGAAGCTTGTTCTGCATTTTAAATACTTCTGTATTGTCAGCAAAATTATTTTCAAGGCCTTTAACCAGGTGTATCTCTTCTGTTTTGCTGTGAGCTACCATGGGGAACTCATTATTGACACATTAATTTATAAAGGTAGACAGGTCTCTGAAATTATATAATTGAGATGACTGGAAACAAAGACATTTAGTGCATTATTTACTCTGGAGTGGGCACTGTGCCTGCAGGGAAAAGGAGACTCTCATTCTCCTTCCCAATTCTCTTAACATCCCAGAATTAAATCCATTTTGCAACCTCCTGCTGTTCTTAATACATTATTCATTGAAATAGACCTTCAGAGAAGTACGATTGCAGTTTGAACTACAGATGTTTAAAGATAGAACCCAGAGTTAACCAGCACACATTGTTATCAGGGTCTATTAATATCTTAATCAGTTTCATGCAGTTGATTTTTTTCAGCTTCCATCTTAAGTCAGCATTTAGCGATCCTGTAAAATATCTCCCTTTTAAAATATTTCAGAAATGTTTTGCCTTTACCCTGATATTTCCAAATACATTTGCTCACCTTCACAATGATCTGCTTCAGGTTTCCTTTATTCCTCTCAGAGGTTTACCCAGTGTACTCCTCTTTCTAATGTAATATTGAAAGCCAGTTTCCATGCCACCCCTCCATTCATATCTCGGCATGAAATTGGAAAAATCTGCATTTTTAATAGGAGTAATTCTTTACAGGTGGTGTTTCTCCAATCCAAAGATTAACAGGTAGCCTGTAACCTTCAGCCGAGGAGTTGCGGGACCTTCACAATGAAAATGCCAGATTGGATATCTTGGCTGTATGGCTGTTCTTTATTAACACTGCTAAACTATTACTATTTTTTTTTCATGTCATCTGTCATCACTTTGTCATGGCAGCAGCAGCTCTTACAATGAAATACTGATTCTAGAAGGATGAAAGTGACCTGTGAAATTGGTAGCACAGCATCATGTTTCCTATTCACTATGTCACACTGTTCCACAAGTGGAGGCAACAGTCCCAGGGTGCCTTGACCTCCACAGCTGAGACAGTGGAGGAACTGTTCCTAAGCCATTAAGTGTATAACAAATGCACAGTTGGAAATCTCTTGAAGATGTAGACTAATGAATGAAGCAATCCTGTTTACTGCCCTCATTAATTATGTTTTCGAAGAGCTCAATCTCTTCCCCCGCTCCAACTGCGAGCCCAAAATGAAAGGAAACAGTGTAATCGAAATGGAAAGGACTCAGGTGAAAGTCATAAGGTTTCATTGGTGATGGGCTGATTGGCTGTGGTTTCCTTTATGAGCACCAAATGTTTGATGCTGTTCACTGGCACCTTCAATTGACGTTGGTCCACCACGGTTATTTATATATGGTTTCAATCGAACACAAAGTTGGGTCTATGTATCTTCCAACTGAGACCAGTAATGATCATCTAAAGATAGGTGGTGTGATATAATTATGAGTACACTCATCAAATGGCTCAAGTTATTGATTGACTGATGCAGTAATTGCTTTGAATACTGTGTGGGTGGGCTGAAGCCAAGTGTGCAATCCAAACCTCCCTGGTGAGCATGAATGAGATGTTTAGACAAAACTGGAACATACAGGTTAACAAGTCACATCTGAATATTATATTAACAGCAGGGCTTACTTATTTATTTAGTTTTACCCTTCAAAAAGCCGTTGGCTATATTTCATTTTATAAATGATGAAAAGGAAGAGACTGCAGACTGGACGTGCATTGCAGACAGCTGTAGTAAATGATTGGAGCTCAACTGACTGCTGCATTTTAGTCAGTTGTAAAAAATGTATACCTCATTCATTTTATTGAAGTGAAGAGGGATAAAACACATTACATTTGAACCATCCTCAACTGAACATGAACCTGTGTAAAGTGATACAGCCTTGAAAGAAGTACAGATCAAGGATCGTGAGTGCTAATTCCAAGCTTGTGTAGCCCCAGTGAAGTTCCTTTATCACTGGTCATATTTTGTGTCATCAATCCCCATACCCTAGAGCAGTGTTAGAAAAATATTTCCAGCCTAGGCACACCTGCTTCATTTTCTAAAACTGTTACCCTCATCTCTATCTATAACTCAGTTTTAGATTAACCTTCTATTAAATATTGTATAGATAGAATTTGCATTGGGACAATGTTTCCCAGCTTTTTCTGCTGTAAGGTAAAGTAATCCTGTGGCCTCCCATCACATTATAAACATTTAAACAAGAGTTGCTTTCCTTCCAGAAGATATTTATTCTTTTGATTTGATTGTTGTTATCTAAATAGTCCTGTAGTCACAAAGGATACTTTTAATGTCATATGATAATAATAATCATGAATCATATTAAAATATATTAAAAACATTTTTTTTTAAGTAATAATGGATTATAAATAATGTATACCATATTTAACTGATTTTTACATTTTGATTCTTTTGAGAGCATTATTTACATTAATTTAGCTTCATTCTGCATTCAAAATAAGATACATGGTGGAATTAGGGTTTGGTCTGGGCTAAGGTTAGTGTTAGAATCCCTACTAAACCTACTCTCTTCTGAATCAGGCGTAGATTTGTGTGGGTCTATATTGAAATGTAGGGGCCTAAAATGGGGTAGGTAACCTACTGATATATTACAATTGTTAATAATGTCCAATTTCTCCAATTTAGAACTGCAATGCGGTATCACAGGTCAGTATAAAGATTCTGAATTTTATGTGGGTGTTATGCTCATATATTGCCATATCTGTATTAACTGGATATTTGAATGTTTAAAAACCATGATGTGTTATTATAAATGGGAAGATCTGATTTATAGTGCTTACACAATAGTTGCTTAAAATCTTCTTGTTTCTTTTGCACTTTAGAACTAAGTACAGCCTAGACCAAAGGTTTAAATACTAGAACTTCTTAGGGGGCTTTGTGTGATACATAAGCCTTGAGGGCCCAATTAGAAACAGCTGAAATTCCTCAATCTGTTAAAGTAAAGTGCAATTGGCGAGGATATATTCTCTGAAGTGTGAAGTCTTCAGATTCAGAAAACAAATTTAATTTTGAATATACTAATACGCATTAGAGGACTTCCAAGTTGCCAGCCCAGCTCCAAATGGAAAGGAGAGTATTCAAAAATGAAAATGTGTTGGTTTTAGTGAAAATGAGTCGCTTTATTGCCACTGGATGTCATGTCTCCATCTGCTTATCAGTAGCTTATATAGAGCCCCAATGTTTGCTTTGCCATCAGGAGATATGGAAAAGAACACCCTGCAATCAGTAAAGGCCATAGGTTTGTGAAAGCGCACCTGGTACCAGCGTGTCAGCACACTATCCTTAGTGCAGTTTGAACAGTACACCTGCTACACCAGCGACTAATCCAGAGTCCTGGAATGAGCATTCACTGATTTCTGTGGCAGCAGATTAGGCTTCCTGGCTATTCACTCTCGATTGCTGCCTTTTATATTGACTTTTCAAATCAAAATATCTGGGTTTCCTCCCTCGCAGAAGTGGTCTCCGTGCAGGGTGTAACAGCCGTCTGCTGGAAGTCCATTCGCAGGCAGTTTCATTACCCTGCATGTCTTACTGTGGGGTTGCCTGCAAATATGACATCACCATATCTGTGTTTACAGCTCTATAATATTTTTTCAGTGCGTCTGTAGGGCAAATAAGGCTACATGGTCTTGAATCAAGCATTGTACAACCATTTCAGTGTTGGTGATGAGGAGGTGGGGGACACCTGATAATTATAAAGTTAGTCTCTACCCATACATATAACAAATATATAATCAATGCCATTTTCTCTCGCTTGAATGGTCGTTCCTGGAACACTCTCAGATAAATGTGAATTAAGAGTGTGTAGCCTTACCTGTCTGTGTTCATTAAAAAATGATGGTGCAGAGGGCATTTAATTAAACATGGCATTGTGTTTACAAAGGCACTAGCTATTTTTCATGTGTTAATGGGAATTTTCTATGAAAACGAAAATTACTTCATGCTATTTATTAAAATTAACGCGTGCATCAGCATTGCTTTTTGAATTGTCTTACTACAAAACCTATTATTTAAGGCTTCGTTTCTGGCACCGGAGATGCATGACTAGTTTATGAGTGGTAGAAGTAGGGAATTGAGTTGTAAGGTTGTGGGCCTCGAATTGTGGCTCTTTGAGGAGGTTCTACAACATCTATACAAGACAATGGAAAAATGTATCTGCACTGAAATGATCTGACATGACATGAAGGATTTGCCTGAATCATTGCGATTTAACAGTATTCAATTTGTGTATGGCTTGGCCTCACTTTGCTTATACTGCTCCCTGAAATATATATTTATATTTATATGTGTACATATTAACAAGTATATTGCTGTGCACACAGGCAGCTTTGTCAAATGGAGATAATTATTTTAACATTATCACCTATTCTCATACATTGCAGCTCTGAAACTGAACCAATAAATATACATCAGGAATTCACACCTGATACTCTGAACTGTTCTTTCAGATCACTTTAAAAGTCACCACAAACCATTAATATTGAGCACAAATAAGGTGTTTAATTTCACGGCTGACTGGGTTCTGTGCTTGTTCAACCAATACAATTAAATATTGTTTGCAAAGAGGAGTATGTAATGGTTAAAATGTACATAAAATAGCAAGTACATTATATGGCTTTTCTACACATTACAGAATTTAAAACTTTCTATAATACTGTAATACCTGATGGTATATTAATATACAATATTTTATTGCCCTGTTTCGGTGTTATTTCTGATTTATTATTAGATAAATTACATTTCCCTTCATTATTAATTTATTTTGTTTATTTATTTATTTACTTACTTACTTATTTAACATGGCATGTAAACAGTATAACTATAACAGTAGAAAGCTATTCAGAATACCACTGGAATCAATCAAACCATATCCTGTCATCTCGAGGAATTAGAAATCCATCTCCAGGACACTTTTGGGAACAACTCCAAGAGAGCAGAATCATTTGGTGGAGTGATATCAAGGTCTATCGATTTAGTGATTTAGATTTATACTGTTATTAGTAATGCAGTGTTGCATTACCCCCTCACTCTTCATTTGAAAATGATTAAGCAAACTGCCACTTTAATTACTTCTGAAATCCTGTGGACAGAGTAGACTCTGCACTTATTGACATGCAGTTCTGGTGTATACACTCCCCCCCCACCCAGCCCTGCCATCTGAAACTATTTCCAAGGTTTCACATAAACACATACAGTGAGGGAAAAAAGTATTTGATCCCCTGCTGATTTTGTACGTTTGCCCACTGACACAGAAATGATCAGTCTATAATTTTAATGGTAGGTGTATTTTAACAGTGAGAGACAGAATAACAACAAAAAAATCCAGAAAAACGCATTTCAAAAATGTTATAAATTGATTTGCATGTAAGTGTTTGTTCAACTGATCCTAGTGTTTGCCACATCTCCCCGTTCACCCAGGCCCCATCCTAAGGCAACACTTAATATTTAACCTGATAGTTCTTAGCAGCCTGTCTGGGCTCTTTGAAGAACAAGAATATTAAACCAGTCTGCCAGCTTTAAGAAAAGTCCAGTGTCTTCAGCAGAAATTTACCAAGACCTGTAGTTGCTGCTCCTCAAGGACACCTGATGCTTGAGCTGCACAACATAAGAACATAAGAAAGTTTACAAACGGGAGGAAGCCATTCGACCCATCGTGCTTGTTTGGTGTCCATTAATAACTGAGTGATCCAAGGATCCTATCCAGTCTATTTTTAAATGTTCCCAGACTTTCAGCTTCTACCACATCGCTGGGGAGTTTGTTCCAGATTGATGACTCTCTTTGTAAAGAATTGTCTCCTGTTTTGCGTTTTGAATGCCTTGAAGCCCAATTTGCATTTGTGTCCCCGGGTGCGTGTGTCCCTGCTGATCTGGAAAAGCTCCTCTGATTTGATGTGGTTGATGCCTTTCATAATTTTGAAGACTTGAATCAAGTCCCCACGTAGTCTCCTCTGTTCCAGGGTGAAAAAGTTCAGTTCCTCAGTCTCTCAGTAGGACATTCCCTTCAGACCTGGAATAAGTCTGGTTGCTCTCCTCTGAACTGCCTCTAGAGAAGCGATATCTTTCTTGAAGTGTGGAGCCCAGAACTGCACACAGTATCCAGATGAGCTCTAACTAGTGCATTGTACAGTCTGAACAATTACTGCCCTTGTTCTCAATTCTACACTTTTGACAATATCTTGATGAAACCTTTAATCCACATTCTAGTAACATCACACTTTCCAGTTATCCTTAGAATTCAGATGGCATGTTGGTTTACCGCCAATGAATAAATAAATCCCCAAAATAAAACATATTAATAAATAAAAGCAAGAAAACAACAATGCTATGGTGAGCAAGGATTCGAGAATTTTTATCAATCAAATTGTTAGGTCAATCAGTGTGTACTCTGGACAGGGCCAAGTAGCTCTTTAGTTAAGTATGACAGTCTAGTATCTCCGCTACCTGTCAACCTGTGTGGATTGCACTGGATTAAGAGAAGTTATGCAATTTCTTTTTAGGATAAACCTTACAAACTTATTGAATCATTCTCAGAGAGGTCAGATAAATACAGATGCTGCTTTCAAAGCACACTACTACTATAGTTATACTGTACATTTGTGTGTCTAATGTAAAGAGCTTAATATAACCTGCCAATGTAAGTGGTTTTGCCTGGGCAGCTGATTAAATCTTCTCAGGCTATCATTAAGTTAAAGATATTACAATACAGCAGGTGTGCTCGGCTGTGCAACTGCAGTTCTGCTTTTTGTCAATGTTAGACTGCCTAATGAAATACGTAATGAGTGTAGAAGATACGCATGTCAAGGTAGCAGCGGTTTGACTGTTTAGCACAGTGCATAATGTTATTATAATGTGTTTATTTGTCTGCTCACAACCAAATTTGGTCAACACAAAACATTTTTTGGGTTAATCAAAATCAAGGGTAAGGGGTGACTGGAGGTAAAATATTAAATTGTAAACTTTACGCAAATGTTGGAAAATCTGAATTAAGCTGGAGAGAATCTTTAAAATATCACACATATATGTCTTGGATAAGAAGGCAGATCAACATTTATTTAAATTTTGTAGTGACAGTAGATGTGTTGTCAAAGGAAGCTGTTCAAGCAAACCTATCTTTCTATTCTACCTTGTTCTTCATCTCTCTGACAGCACTGGCTTATTTATTTTATATAAACATCCAACATCACTTTCTCCTGTGTGTGGAATGGCGGAAAAACACTATTGATGGGGAGATTAACCTTTTAATGGACAGAGATGAAAAAATAATAGTCTTATCCATGCACATTTAAGCTTGCTGGAAGAAGCATAATTTCTTCCTATGTGGTGTTTGTTTTTCATTAATTCAAGTCTAATACAAGATAAACATCCTATCACTCAAATATATTTGTACTTAAAAAGGTTAAACGGACACCTTTATATTTCTTTCTTGCAATGAGTTGCAAAAGAAAATCAATATAATTAAGATGGATGTTGCTTCGTTTACAGTGAGCTGCATCAGATCATTTTAAAAGAAGTTGAGCAACAAGCTCATTTGCATCGATGTGTGACATCACTGACATCATTTCCTATACCATTTATGTGACATTACTGAGTAAATGGAATTTAAATCATAGTTTTTCTCAGTCTATTGATCACTCATCGCTGTCCAGAGCAGTTAAAAACATCCAAAAACCAAAGCAGTGACTAATGCGTCAACATTCTCACACAGAATCTATATTTAACATCAGTTAGTCTGCACTTCAATGTCGTAAATATAGGGAAAGATTATTTATTTTTAATTGCTTGAGGAATATGCAAAACTGTTATGTTTGTACGACTTGGTTATTATATTGACGGATGCTTATCTGCCCTAACACTACAGGTCTTTTAGTATCCTCAGTGTGTTTAGGATTGAGTGTTTGTTTTGGAATCTGACATACTGACTCTTTCCTGGGAGTGACCCTTGAGGTTTATCGAATACAGAGCTGCATGGTTCTCCAGTTTCTCGTCTTCATTCCAAGCCTTTTCTACAGTCTTTAATGGAACCCATTTCCCCACCCTGTAGATATGACCATAGCCATTTTGTATCGGCAGACTCTGGGACAAGGTTGTGGGGAAGAACAGGTTTATATTGCAGTGAGTGTTGATCCTTTTCCTGATACGATTATTTTGGCAGTCTTTGAAAAGAAAGCCCTCCTTTTGGTTAATGCAGCCGGCCTTGATACAATTTGTGCTGTTTGTCATTGCCGTCTAATTGCGTGAGTGACTAGTTGGTGTCCATAATTTATGTGTAAAAGGTGTAAAAGAAGTAATATGTAAAGGATCCCCAAGAGGTCAGAGCGCGGCAGACCACGGTGTGAAATTTAGTTCAATGTCAAACATATTGGCCACGAATGCTTTGAAACCATTCTCTCTCAAGTCTTCACGGTTTGCTGCAGTTTATGAAAGTGGAATAAACTAAAGCTGATTAATGAAAATATTTTACTTATTATAATATGAACTATGGCTGAACTGATAAGCTTATTTATTCTTTTAAATTCAGAACCCTTTAGATCTGTAGACTCCTGCCCTGTTGCCTAAATACACTCACCTAAAGGATTATTAGGAACACCTGTTCAATTTCTCATTAATGCAATTATCTAACCAACCAATCACATGGCAGTTGCTTCAATGCATTTAGGGGTGTGGTCCTGGTCAAGACAATCTCCTGAACTCCAAACTGAATGTCTGAAAGGGAAAGAAAGGTGATTTAAGCAATTTTGAGCGTGGCATGGTTGTTGGTGCCAGACGGGCCGGTCTGAGTATTTCACAATCTGCTCAGTTACTGGGATTTTCACGCACAACCATTTCTAGGGTTTACAATGAATGGTGTGAAAAGGGAAAAACATCCAGTATGCGGCAGTCCTGTGAGCGAAAATGCCTTGTTGATGCTAGAGGTCAGAGGAGAATGGGCCGACTGATTCAAGCTGATAGAAGAGCAACTTTGACTGAAATAAGCACTCGTTACAACCGAGGTATGCAGCAAAGCATTTGTGAAGCCACAACACAAACAACCTTGAGGCGAATGGGCTACAACAGCAGAAGACCCCACCGGTACCACTCATCTCCACTACAAATAGGAAAAAGAGGCTACAATTTGAACAAGCTCATCAAAATTGGACAGTTGAAGACTGGAAAAATGTTGCCTGGTCTGATGAGTCTCGATTTCTGTTGAGACATTCAGATGGTAGAGTCAGAATTTGGCGTAAACAGAGTGAGAACATGGATCCATCATGCCTTGTTACCACTGTGCAGGCTGGTGGTGGTGGTGTAATGGTGTGGGGGATGTTTTCTTGGCACACTTTAGGCCCCTTAGTGCCAATTGGGCATCGTTTAAATGCCACGGCCTACCTGAGCATTGTTTCTGACCATGTCCATCCCTTTATGACCACCATGTACCCATCCTCTGATGGCTACTTCCAGCAGGATAATGCACCATGTCACAAAGGTCGAATCATTTCAAATTGGTTTCTTGAACATGACATTGAGTTCACTGTACTAAACTGGCCCCCACAGTCACCAGATCTCAACCCAATAGAGCATCTTTGGGATGTGGTGGAACGGGAGCTTCGTGCCCTGGATGTGCATCCCACAAATCTCCATCAACTGCAAGATGCTATCCTATCAATATGGGCCAACATTTCTAAAGAATGCTTTCAGCACCTTGTTGAATCAATGCCACGTAGAATTAAGGCAGTTCTGAAGGCGAAAGGGGGTCAAACACAGTATTAGTATGGTGTTCCTAATAATCCTTTTAGGTGAGTGTATATATGTCCATTACAGTGCTTTTTTCTGCTGTCATGGGAAACATTTTTTAATTTTATTTTATCTGAAGCATTCTTTGAATATGAAATGCAAAGTAAGTGGAGTACTGTATTTCTCAGAAGTTGTATGCAATGTTTAGATGCAATTAAAAAAAGGGAAAAGCAGAAGACGACAATGTCTAAAAACACCACTTCATTAATTTACATTGATTTATAATGTTCAAAATCTGGAAGTCCTGCATGAACCTTCCCCTGGGAAAACTCACACGTTACATTTTGCAATAACAAGGTTGTAAAGAAACATAGGGATGATGAATTTTCATAAATGTTGGAATGGAAAAATAAATACATCTAATTATCTTTGGGGAACACCATACAGCTGAAGTAACTCACAGAGTCTTCTGACTGGAACCAGCTGCACACCCAGAATCATTTTAAGGAGTTATTACATGTTGTTTTAACCTTGACTATCAATTCCATCTAAATTATTTGAAGAAGCCAGCCAAGTTCCAATTCGTTTTGCACTTTCCCATTATGAAGCCATTTACAGGGTTAAGCATTAATCATTAACCCGGGGTTAATCTCCTCTCCAAATATTTGGGGGAGAGAGTGTTTCCACAATAACTGCAGGCTTCAGTCAGAGCTTGTTGATGCAGTGTCATATTGCTCTCTATCTCCGGGTCTCTGTGAGGACACATTCCCATGTGTCGAGAAAAGCATTCACTCCGTGCATTTCCTGCTCAGAGCTTTATCTTATTAACTCCATCTCATAGCCAGCTGGCACCACTGGCTCATCAGCTGCTGCCACCCCCTCTGCCCGTCACCCTGCTGTGAGTCAGCACCCATCATGCACTTGCAAAGCTCATCTCCTGGGCTGCTACAGAGTGGGCGGAAACAGTACCGTTCAGTGATGGCCACTGTGATCAACAAAGAGATTGCAGAACCTGCACAGAGCTGCTTACTCTTTCTGTGATCAGTGATATTGGATTGCTTATCTGAATGCTCTTCAAAATATAAGGGGTGGGGGGGCACCATTTTGTGCGACTTCCTAAAATAGATTGGTAGCTATATTTGTTTAAAGGTTTGAACAGGGTCATAGAGTTTCACACAGCATTTCAATAATGCATACTAATGCATAGATGAGTATGTTTAATTGCATGTGTGTGTTTGTTTATATACAAATCACGTTAGCATCCGTACACATGCATTTACACTCATGATTTCTCCTGCCATCTTTTCTGTGTATTGTGCATGCTTGCTTATCCTGTTTATTATGCAAAGTGTTATAATTATGCAAGGCATGCCATTATACTTTACACAGTTAAAAGCCCTGGGGTTCAGAATTAATGTTTAAGTTGAGGCGAAGGTAAGACGAACAAAAGCAGATAAGAGAGGACAAACCGAGCCACAACAATCTGAAAAAATGTTAATGGCGAGTTCAAATGCTTCCACCCCTAAATTAGACACATACTCTGTCTGAAAGCATGCCCATTTTAGAAGGGTGTGTATCAATGACCGTGAGTCTGTTAACTGCCCTGTTTTCTCCATTCTTTTATTGAAAGGCTTCTTTATGGACTCCAATTGATATTCCTATATGCGTTACAAAATAATAATAATAATTTTGTTCTGTCTCACTTTTCTAGTGCGTCTTCTGTGTGATTTACCAGACCAATCTATTTGTCTTTATATTCTATAATGTTTGAAATGTCACCAAAGGGTTTCCTTTTTTATTTCCGTCTCTCTTTTGCCAACATGTTTTACTCTACGAATAAACAAACAAACTACAGAAAAGCAAACATGTTTTCTGCATCTCAGGTGCTGGTAAACTGCTGTCAGGACACTTGAGGAATATTTCACTTTGAATTCAGACCCTCTGGGATTCTGATTTCGCTGTGGTAGGTGGATAATCCTGTAAAAACATCTGTAGTTGGAGGTCCCATGGTACTCAACTGTCTTGGCAAAGCTCCAGTATTTGTCAAATGTATTGGCCCAAGACACAACATTGTGGCTCAGCAACATTTAAGGGATGCTATGAAATATCACAAACATTCAGCAAGGTTTTAGAGATTCACTGGAAAGTAGGAGAAGTCTTCTTGGATAAACATATTTAATTCAGTTTACTGAGGTTGAAGCCCAAGCAGCTAGTGGATTGTTTTGCATTCTGAAACCCAAATCTGCATGTCTTATAAGATTTAATTGTTAAGACATTAATTTCTTCAAAATTTAACACATTCTTTAGTTTTCTCTTGCGTAGTGTCTGGGATTATTCTTAGTATTTCTGTGAATTTATTTGTTGGCTGTAGGATTCACAGGGTGAGTTTACGGATTCAGAGAATAAGGGAAAGCTGGGCTTTGAAAGCATGTTAAAAAATGTCTTGGTTTTTTATACAATTCCTATCTAGACCCTTTTGAACGTTTTCACATTTTGTTGTGTCAGCCCCTCAGAGTTTCATACATATAAATGAAGATTGTTTACCACTTGACTACACACCATACTCCACACTGTTGAGGGACACATTTTTTTATTGTGATTTTTTTTTTAATTAAACATACAAAAGTGAAATATCATAATTTGATAAGTCTCCACCCCCCTGATTTAATACTTGGTGGCAGCACCTTTTGGAGTAATTACAGCATTGAGTCTTTTGGGATAGGTCTCTTTTAACACTGCACACCAGGATTTGCCAGTATTTCACCATTCTTTTTCAGAAAACTGTTCACGCTTTGTAAAGTAACTTTGGGAGCATTGATGGACAGCAATCTTCAAGTAATGCCACATATTTTCGGTTGGATTTAGGATGGGGCTCTGACTGGGCCATTCAAGGACATACATGCATTTTTGTTCCATAGCCACTCCAGTGTAGCTTTGGCTGTGTGCTTCGGGTCATTGTCATGCTGAAAGGTGAACATTTATCCCAGTTTTCCCCTAATACTTTTCTGTACTTTGCTCCATTCACTTTCCCTTCTATCCTGACAAGTTCCACAGCCCCTGCCAATGAGAAACGTGTATATGTTGATCATGAAAACTATAGCTTAACAATATGGACGTGTACATAATTACAGGGAATTTGATTTGTTGAGGGGCTTAATTACCTATAAATACTGTGTGCAGATGAGAACATCACACTCTATCAATTAAATAGTAATACAAATACAAATAGGTCTATTTGTTAGACAGTGTTCTTTAGGTGGTAGAAGGCAGGCTATACTTTAGGCATTTTTGTAATACTGTAACACTACACGACTCCCTGTGCATTAATGATTACTGAAGTAATTAGTCCAATTAGATTTACCTCAAGGTAATCTCAGTACCTGAGTTATGCAGCACTGTAAAAAAGCTACCATCTCATTATTATGAAGAAAAATGTGTGTGCCCCCCCACTTAGAAAAGTGTTTCACCTCGGGCTGAAAGGATAGCGTAACAAATTAAAAGTTATCTTCTCCTTTTGAAGGTTAATTGTACATGACAAGCTATTATGCCCTAATGAATATATATATAGTATATATATAATTTCCCTACACAATGTTGTAAATATAGTGTTGAATTTCTATTCTGACTGTTTTTTGGAACAGTGAGTAATTATGTCTTTATAATGTTAGTTCAGTTAAAAGACTCATCGTGATTGTGCCAAGGAGGGGTGACTCTTTCATCCATAATTCCTTTGGGAATTGGAAAGTATAAGGTGTGAATCCTTCAATAACAGAGAGATGCACAAGATGGAAAATTGGCAATGATGGTTTCTGGTTTTGTTTTGCTTTTGCAAGAAATTAAAAATATATATATATTTCTGCCAAAATAAGGATTTTTTTTCTTTATCTTGTTCTTGTGATTGTATTCTCTTGACTCAACCATATAACAAAGACTTAAAAGTTGTCCCTGATTAGTCTGTTTAGTATATATATTTTTTTAATAAACAGCATAACATTTTTTTTTGGAGCTCCCAAACAATTGAAGGTAAAAATCAAGTATCATGTTTCCTGAAGGAGGTTTAGTTTTCTGAAGCAGCTTTAAATTTCAATTGGTAATCTTAAGAAATTATTCTTTAATGGCTTGAATGGTTGAAAGGTCAGCAGCGAGCACACATGCTCACATGCTCACTTACTTAATGTCACAGACTTGGCCATTGTACTTTGCTTTAAATTAATGTTCAGTCAAAGCAAACCAAAAGAGATTTGAAAGATTGAAAACAAACTCTTTAACAAACCAATTAACTGATTAACTAGTCATGTGCCTAAGCGAGTGACTCTGTGATTAAGTCATGATTTTCTTCTCAGGCTGCTGAAAGACATTGACTTTTCGATGCTCGGGTTCCAGAAACTGTAAAGATTTGTAGTATACAACAAACATATAACAAGATTTTAGGACACTGTGCTGTGTAACTTTTATGAAATATTGGAACATGCCTCAATTAAATAATTTCCCACAGCTTGATTTCCCCATTGCTGCAGTAGTAAACAGATTACAGGTAATGTAAAGTAAGTAACCCTGACGGTCCTCGGACGAAGTGTCTGGTGCTGAAAAATGCCAGTAATGAGATTAATAGAACACTCCCTGACAGCCTAATATAATCTGTGGCTGTTCATGCTATGCATACAGTAAGTGTGGTTGTCTGTTGATTAAGTTGTGGATTTGGGTAAGTGACCATTCACCTTGTGTTGATCATCCCTCAGAGGAACAAATCAAGATGGATAGGCTCAATTCCCCCATTTCCCCAAAGACAAATCAATATTGTGCACCTTGTTTCTGCTAGTGTAAGGTCCCAAACACTGCACCTCTGAGCATAGCTCCACTGCACCACAGCTGAAATGCTGCAGGCTGATTTTAGTATAGAACATTTCAACAGAATCAGATGTTATGGATTTATGTTATATAAAATGTAATTTCATGTTTTTTTTTGTGTTTTTCCATTTATGTCAATACCTTACGAAGGTATATACAATAGCCTAAATATCACAGTCCAAATAAGTCTGAAGTTGAAGTCTGTGATTCCATCCACATTTAATTGGGGGAGAAATTGAAGCAGGTGTCTTTATTATTCATATTCTTTGCTTTGACCAGAACATCTGGAACTGACTTTACATGATTTGTCCTGTTGCCTAATATCTGTTGGAAATGACAATTATATATGTTTATACACTGTTTTCTTAGTAATCATACAAATATATACATAAATCACCTATGGGTCAATGACAAATAATGTTTTCAAAATGAAAAAAAACAATGCACATCAAAATGGATGTAAAATACATGTTTATGTTTGAAAGAATGTATTTTGTGCATTCATGTTTGTTTTATAGCTTGAAGATGGCATTTATTACATTTTTATAAGATTACTGATTTTACCACCCAAGAAATGTCAGGTGGCCGTATATGAATTAAAAACAAAAAATACTTTTAATGTAACTGGATACAAGCACATATGAATCATTGTACTGTCTAAAATCCATACGGCATACTAAATTTCCCTTCATATTCTTTATTTATGGAGCTCTTATTACATTTCTTAGAAACGGACACTTATTTATGTTTTTAAGCATCCAATTTCCCATAGGGAGAAAGACTGTTAAAATTATTTGTATACATTATGAAAGGTGTTAAAGACTTAAAATATAAAATATAAATTTGCTGGTTGCACCACCTGACCGTGACTGGTTGTGCTACCTGATATGTTCAATAACAAATGATTATCACAAAATAACAAAAAAGAAGTTCATGCATTTTATTCTGGTTTCTTTTGGCTTTTTCAATTTTCACTAATTTTAAACTTCTTAGTTTATATATAAACTTCTTTAAACTTGTTATATATTTTTTAATATTACATTTTTAATATGGACATTATAAGGAATACAGGTATGTGACACATATCAAATGAAAATAGACAAATGTTATTATAATTTTCTGCATAGTTGATCATGATCAGACTATATTACACTACTACCAAGTATTTTTTCACAAAAACAGAACTGCGTTTTTTTGAAACTGAAATTGTTTACCTTTTCCTCCATTAAAGTTTAAGGAACTGAAATTTGTAGACGTTGTTGGGTGAAAATAGCATAAGAAATGAAGGAATAATGTGCAATTGAAATAACCTAACCTATGCAGAAACGTTTAGAGAAATTTTTTACCACAAAATGCAAAAATATAAATCAAAATCACTGTTTTCATGAAATACAAAAGGCATTATTTTCTGAATACACATAAAATAGTGAAAACATCTTTGAAAATATTTTAAACATACGTTTTCTATATGAATGTATGAATGTATGAGTCTGACCATAATTTCAGTGTATTACATACATTATCTATCAAACATTCTTTCATGTATGAATCTGTGTCACTGTGTACTGGAGGTTTACAATGAGATGCTGGGTTAATTTATTTAGTTCAGGTGTTTCTTTTGAAAGAAAAATTAATTAAAATAATTGCACTTAAAAAACTGAATATCATACAGAAAGATTATTATGACCATTCAAATGTATTTAATATATTCAAAAACATGAATTAACATGACTCTTTTCCATTGGTGTAACTGTTATTCTGGTTGCACCATCTGACTTATCGGTTGCGCCACCTGATTTTTCAAACTCAATTCAAATCTAACAAGCATTAACTTGGACACCTATATTAACTTTTGGCCTTGAATTAAAGTGTATACATACATTAATACAATAAAACATAAATTGCTTTAAAACCATTTTTGTTTTGTAGTTTTCCAGGGGTCATACCACCTGACATGGTAACTTGACCCACCCTCAACATGTCTCAAAAATGTCAAATTATTTGTCAGATAATTGCTCATCTTGTTACTCCAGCATACAGGTAATTTATTTTGTGTTGCCACATCCTGTTAATAGTTTTCTTAAAGTGAAATTACATACAAATGCTTTTTTTTTTTTTTTTTTTGGGGTTGAGCCATTTGAAATTTGGTGAAATGCATTTTTCGGACAAAAGTTATGTTTTTAAGTAGAATACATTTAACATAGCACTGTTTCACAACTTTTAATAATGTATAAGCAATTTAACATACAATTATGGCAAACTATTTGATTATGAATTGTATTGGGTAAAATAACCTTTTTACTACAAATTTGTTCTCTGCATATATGTTTGGATAGTTGCACCACCTGTCATTTTGGGGCTTTGGAACACCAAAACTCAACAAAATGTATTATATTTAAATAAAATAAAATTGGTTCCATATAAAGTAGATATCATAGAATAATTTTATATATTACATATATTTATTTAAAAAACTTTTAGGACAATAATGGCTTTGGATACAAAAAATGCACGTCATGTCATTGACCCCTATATTGTTCTACTGCTATAATATATAATAATATATGATACTGCACAATCCACATGTGCAAATCTGGTAGAGACTTGCCCTATTTTTCATCTTTTCATGTTGTTTGGCAATAAAAATTCTATGGCCTCGTCAAAGTGTTGAGTAGGTTGGGTTAATCAAAGTTGGGTAAAAAAAAATATTTAAATGCATTATAAGAGAATTTCATATGCTTGGTTTTTCAGTCAATCTAAATAAATAGTTGAACTGAAAACTCAGTTGGTTTCTCTTTTAAGATTATTTTTAGAGGGAAGATGCGGTCAAGTCACAGATAATCATTTATTTGTGACAAAAATAGAAAACCAATATCATTTAATTATATTACTGAACAAAAGTAATATTAAGCTTCTGCTGTATTACAGAAAGGATAGGATATTACCCCTATTCTCCTATTTTCCTCACAGTACAGCTTAGAAGCAGGTGTGTCTCTCTCTTCTTACTCTTCTTCTTGTCTCCGTTTTCTCTTTCTTCTTTTATAAGGTTTCTCTTTAACCAATCACATTTTGCCAACATCACACCATGGTTTGGGTGTGTGATACAAATATTTCGATATGGCAGTAAGAAACCTAACTGTTTGGCTTCTTTGAGGGGTTTGTCCTTGTACTCTTATCTTTAATTTAAATGCTAGCAGGGCCCCTCGGAATCTGAGAAACTAGGCAAAAAGAGGGAGATTTTTTTCTGCAGTTTTCTGCAACAAACCAGACAGCAAGATGTCTCCCATAGAAAAATACATTCTAACAATGTCAGGGCTGTTTTGGCGGCAAAAGGGGGACCTACACAATATTAGACAGGTGGTTAGATGTCTGATCAGTGTGTATATATATATATATATATATATATATATATATATATATATATATATATATATATATATATACACTCACCTAAAGGATTATTAGGAACACCTGTTCAATTTCTCATTAATACAATTATCTAACCAACCAATCACATGGCAGTTGCTTCAATGCATTTAGGGGTGTGGTCCTGGTCAAGACAATCTCCTGAACTCCAAACTGAATGTCTGAATGGGAAAGAAAGGTGATTTAAGCAATTTTGAGCGTGGCATGGTTGTTGGTGTCAGACGGGCCGGTCTGAGTATTTCACAATCTGCTCAGTTACTGGGATTTTCACGCACAACCATTTCTAGGGTTTACAAAGAATGGTGTGAAAAGGGAAAAACATCCAGTATGCGGCAGTCCTGTGGGCGAAAATGCCTTGTTGATGCTAGAGGTCAGAGGAGAATGGGCCGACTGATTCAAGCTGATAGAAGAGCAACTTTGACCGAAATAACCACTCGTTACAACCGAGGTATGCATCAAAGCATTTGTGAAACCACAACACGTACAACCTTGAGGCGGGTGGGCTACAACAGCAGAAGACCCCACCGGGTACCACTCATCTCCACTACAAATAGGAAAAAGAGGCTACAATTTGCACAAGCTCACCAAAATTGGACAGTTGAAGACTGGAAAAATGTTGCCTGGTCTGATGAGTCTCGATTTCTGTTGAGACATTCAGATGGTAGAGTCAGAATTTGGCGTAAACAGAATGAGAACATGGATCCATCATGCCTTGTTTCCACTGTGCAGGCTGGTGGTGGTGGTGTAATGGTGTTGGGGATGTTTTCTTGGCACACTTTAGGCCCCTTAGTGCCAATTGGTCATCGTTTAAATGCCACGGCCTACCTGAGCATTGTTTCTGACCATGTCCATCCCTTTATGACCACCATGTACCCATCCTCTGATGGCTACTTCCAGCAGGATAATGCACCATGTCACATGTCGAATCATTTCAAATTGGTTTCTTGAACATGACAATGAGTTCACTGTACTAAACTGGCCCCCACAGTCACCAGATCTCAACCCAATAGAGCATCTTTGGGATGTGGTGGAACGGGAGCTTCGTGCCCTGGATGTGCATCCCACAAATCTCCATCAACTGCAAGATGCTATCCTATCAATATGGGCCAACATTTCTAAAGAATGCTTTCAGCACCTTGTTGAATCAATGCCACGTAGAATTAAGGCAGTTCTGAAGGTGAAAGGGGGTCAAACACAGTATTAGTATGGTGTTCCTAATAATCCTTTAGGTGAGTGTATATATATATGATCAGTAAGGAAAATGTGTAGGTGGTTTGAGAAACATGTACAATTGTTGAAGTGGTGATTTCTTGGGCATATCACTTACCTACAGAGTCTGTGATTTCTTTAATGGTTCTCTGGATGAGTGTTCATGTTTACAGATTGTGCTTCCTGTATGTTTATCAACATAAAAGCCTATACCGACAGCCCTGAATCATATGAATAAATACATTTACCTCCAGGCTATAATTTCTTAAAGTTGGAAGGTATTTAGTTGTAGGCATTTATGTTTTAGATTTCTCACTCCAGTGACAGTATGCATATGTATTCTAGCAAACATGCTGACTGAATGGACAGGGGAGATGGAAGCTAAGCTAGTCTTTATTTTAGATGTTTGCACTTTTAGACACAGAATCATCACTGGTGCCATAATATCTATGTCTCTGTTTATATCTGTCATACAATGCATATATACGTATACATCATTAACTACTGTTTTCTGCATTTAATACATCAATAACTGCTCACTACCCACATGGAAAACTCACATTACTATAGAAATAAAAGGACGCACTAAGCTACTTTGGTGAATAGTGTTGCCAAAACAAACATGATGGCTCTAGCGATGCTTCACAGAAAAATTGTAATTTGTTCTGTTTTTTATATAAAACGCAAGAAATCTACATAAAGAAAGTTCTGCAGCTTCAGCGTCACAAAATGTGGGTTTGAAACAATTAGCGCAAGTAATTACTAGTGTTCTTCAATTTGAATGGCAAATTACCTGGTCCTGGTGATACGAAAATTATTATTTTACAATACTTGTCAATGAATTTGAGGACTTGATACTGAACTCTCTCCATTGGTTTCTGGCCTGTTAGTTATGCTTTGATTAATATGTACATCTGGTTATTAAAGCAGATGCTTGTTAATGTTGAATGTATTATGTTTCTTTATCCAATTTAGAAAACCATGCCAAGAACTGCAATTTAGAGTCTTATTACCTCAGAGAAATGCTTAAATCACAAAGCTGCTGATGGATTTAGGCCAACCTGCATTTAATTTCAATCCGTTAAGATTAGTCCCCCCCCCCCGGCATATTAGCAAATGTCTCTTTTTGTGCAGGATATACCCCACATGGTTGTTTTGTGTTTTCATATTTTCTCAGCGAGGGTGTTTGTACTGTATTAACATCATGTTTGCTTCTTAAGGTATATTTTGTTATTTTGTTACATTGCCAAAATAAGTGTGCTCTAATGTGAAGCCACAAGCCACGCCTCTCCTACAGGCTGATGTCATCACTGCAGAACATTGAGAGATTCCAGAACCTTTGCTACTGGATTGTTTCCTGAAGCCTTTTTACAGATTGTAGTATCGATTGATAAAGTTACTGATGATAACCTGCATTCATCCGTTTACCATTAGTGTGCTCTCTATCGATTTATATTCTGCTTGTGCACTAGTTTCACAGTTATTATCCATACAATGCCAGCAGAGATGAGCCACAGTTGCTTAATATCAGACTATAACCATCAGAAACAAAACAAACAAAGAGAGGTAAAAAATACATTGTGTAATAAGAAGAGGCCTAGTTCTCTTTTTTTCTTGCAATCACTTGACCATTGTTCATCTCAACTCAGCACCCAGGGATACTTTTATCATGAGCATTGTAGGTTATGCTGTTGGCCATATTGTTTGGTTAGCTTAGAAATTTTTCACTGTGACTGTGCTGCTTCAATCTTGCTCTGAGTGGATCAATACTCTTTTTCTTCTACTCTGCTTTGAAAAGGACCAGTCACTCTTTGTTTTGTCATAGACATTTTTTCTTCTTTTTGGTGCATTTTAGTAGACATTTACAACAGTCAGGAACCAAGGATTTGAGCAACAGCTTCAAAATGTGTTGGGGAAAGGATAAGATTAAGATGTTGGCCAGACTTTATGTAGGTTTTACTAAAGTGACTAAATCCTGGATATGTTTCATGTCAAGGTTCAAACAACTTGTAATGCCCGATCAAAATTTTCAGGCCTTTATCCAAGTTGATAGTGTGGAGTCTTCACACTCTGTACAAACTCAATTTGTCTTCTGTAATTGCTTATCGGATTCTCACTGTTCTTACTGTCCCATTACATCATCTTTTTATATTCAGTACATTATTACTTTCATTTTTTCACAGCAAGAGAAGCTTATTTTAATGGGAAATAATAATGTCTTGGACAGCCCCCAGTGAGAGGGAAGAGTTTTTTGGATTTTAAATTGATCTATTTATTTTTGTAACACTCCTTCAGCTTTTGGTACAATGCTGGTTTTATTAATAATACAAGAGCTGCATTAGATATTCTTAGTTTAATGTATTAAAAAATCTAAAGTTAACCCAGAATTAGGCTTTTGTTATACTCTAATTTCAAAATATCCGCCCAGCTGCTTGGAGGTGAGTACTGGTGATTTGTTGACTGGGGAATGGCGGATGAATTACATAATTTGTTATAGGAAATTATACGATGGTATACACAAGGTCTTCCAAAATTACGTAAGTTCCCATCAAATTACATGGGCATATGAAAAGTACCCTTCAATTCATGTGAGCATATGCAAAGTTCCCTTCAAATCACGTGGGCATACAGCGTATGCCTGCTTATGCCCTCAACTACACCACTGTTTACAACCCTTTGGCTTATCTTCTAGAAGGATGGTTCAATAGGATTCTCACTGTGTTGAGAACAGGCTTTTCTTCAGAGTTTTTAGTGTTGACTTCTGCTGCTGTAATCTTTCCCTGTTTCTGCAGGCGTGGATGTCCTGAACCTTGGCGATGACACCCTAATGATGTATTTGCACTTCTTGAGATGAATTTCCTTGAATTCCCCATATGTTTGCAACAGTGTGTCCTATAGGGAACCAGCTTTCAGAGATCAAGAGAGACCTGTGTGGGATAGTGTTGTCCTTTAATGTTGTTGCTGCCAACGGTGTGTATGTTCTGTGTCCAAAGCTGATCGTTTAAAACTGTAAATGAGATGCCGTAGGGAGTTTTTTTTTTATGAAACATGCAAGACACAGTTACATAAGCTGGGAGGAGATGTGGCTAATATTCCTTTTTTAGGCTCTTAAATATGTGGGTTATCCAATGGTATCCAAAATTATACTTCGCCCTCTTATGATTTCTTTTCAGAAGTATGGTGTTTGACTTGCCAGGTAACCAACCTAAAAACTACAGCAGCACTCTCAAGCATCCTTTCCAAGCTATCTTGCAACTTTCACAGAGTTTCATGGAGTTTTTTCTTCACATTTGTTTCGGCAGCCCTAAAGCTTTTCGCACCTCAGATCATGAAATTGACATTTGGAACAGAAATGAAGAGGGAGCAGTTAAAGCTGTTTAATAGCTCCTCTTATCTGATGACTGACCATCTGTCTCAGCACAGCAGCCAGGTACTGTATCTGACTTGAACTAATCTCGCTGAGGTGCCAGGGACCTTTGTTGTTACTGTCTTGCGTCTGAATTGATCTAAATGGTTGCTAAAAGCCCTGCTGTTTCAGTTAGCTTCTCTAGTTCCCCTTTGCAGAGAATGAGGAGAGTATTACTTCACTGTATGCACCATACTTGTAACATAAACAAAGCCAGTTATATAGCTCTGGAAACAAATTAAGAGACCACTGCAAAATTATTAGTTTCTCTGGTTTTACTATTTATAGGTATGTGTTTGGGTAAAATTAACATTTTTGTTTTATTCTATAAACTACTGACAACATTTCTACCAAATTCCAAATAAAAATATGAATGGAATGGAATGGCTGCCATACATGTAGAGATATAATATATAATATAAGAGATAAACCTAATCAAAGTATATACATATGGGAGATATATACAAAAGGAAGTGGAACATAAATTTAATAATGTATTACATGTATTTATTTATTTGGTGATGAAAATAGAATAGATTATGATTACACTAATTAACAAATTACCTTTAAATGCAGGCAGGGCTTTTATGCATGCTGCTCCTTATTCCAGTCCTCTTTGGGGTAACTCACGTGGCCATCTGTAGCGCTTTACCTTTACCCACCACTCTTTCCACAGAGAGGAAAAGCTGTTGTCGTGCTTTCATTGTCATTTACTTGCCAAACATGTCCGAAACAGACATAAAATGAGCGCTTCACATTGATGAAGTACTCGGTTAAAGGAGAGGCGTGTTGTTGACAGAGGGAGCTGTTAGGGGTTGTGCCTTGAGCAGGATCGCCACGCCTCTGAAGCAGGGTGACCATGCCTCTGAAGCAGTTATGGGCAGGATATTATGGGAGCCACTCCACTACATGAATGAAGTCTAATGCACCCTGGAATTTATTATATTAAGTGTTACTTATGTTGGTGTTTGTTTGTAGCTTTATTTGTCCGTACCTCTAACCCCTTTCTTAATCTGTGTGTCCATGAGTCGGGAGAAGTGCCCAACTTTCAGTCTTGAGTTTCTACTGAGCAAATGTCGGTTAGGACCTCAGCCCCTTCTGTAAACCTCAAAGGGAGACGCTATAATTAAAGTCAGTCCTTAGGTCCTTTAAGGTGTATTCACTTCACAAGCCAATCCATGACCACCTGCTTTATTTCTTCAGTGAATTCTGGCAGCTTTGAAGCCATCTCCCCAGGCTGCAAAATTACACCCTGAGCCCTCTTAGTGTTTATCTAAGAAATTGCATTACCTCTGGAAAGTGCATTTCCTATATCATATTTAAAGGCAGCATTTTTAAAATGGACGCCTTGGATTCTTCTTTTTTTTTTTTTTTTTTTTGGTGACCACATTTGGCACTCAGGACGCATTCCAGCAGAGGGGTGCACTAACAGAGTCAGCGATAAAAGTGGTCATAACGTTGTTTTAATGGAGATTCCTAGCCATGTTATTACTTATTCGAATGATAAATGAGGGCTACAGTATTGAGAAATGCAAAGTATGTATTACAAAATTGTTTATGTGACAGATTGGCATTTAATTTTGTTTTTCCCAGCCTCTTCCTTAAAAGTAACTCAAAATGGTTATCTTCTTAGATACTGCCATCTGATGATGCTATGCGTCTGTCTACCTGGCAGTCACTCTTAAGGTTGTTCTGTGTTCACTGCAGCATTACTAATGAGTCTGTGTATATATAGCAGACGTCTTTGCTAATCATCAATCTATGAAACCATCAAAATAATTCTGTTCTTCTTTTCCTCTCTCAGATGATTTATATGTAATTTCCACCTCTGCTAAGCCCCACTCATTAAGACCAACCTCTGCAGAAAAAAAAACGTTCACTAGTTGCCACAGCAACTGTCACCTATCCCTTCCATTGAATTTGTGATTGGTGAATCTGCATTCTGCTGTTTTATTTCTTTCCTCTCTTTATTATAGTCTAGGCTACAAAGGTGAGATGTGCAGTCCTCTAAAGTAGAACACTTTTCTTTTTCAAGTTCCTGTAATTGCAATGAGAGAAGAGGTGAACTGGCAGTAGGTGTGATCTGTCCTTCGGGGTCTGGGGCAAGCGATTCCTGGGGAGTTTCTTGACCAACTTTGGATAATTACCTGCCAAGTGGAACCAGTTGAGTTGATTTGCAGTGTGCAGTGATCAACAGGTGATCTGATCTCAGGAGGTGGAATTTGATTTATTAACCCTCTTTTTTCATTATCTTTTTAATAAATAATTAAGGAAGATGGAGCACAAGGGAATGTATTGATGTTTTCAGATCTGTATTAATAGCACCATAGTTGAACATGCTTAAATGAATCTGGACTGACACTCAGATCCTTAATGTCAGTCTCTTGGGCCCAGTTTTTTCAAAACATTTGATCTGGATCAGAACAACACAAAACTTAACATTTCTCAGAAAACTGTTATAATTAATTAATTAATTCAAGGACACTTTTAATAATAATGGTTCACTAGAGCATCTCTCTTTGACCTACTAGCTGGTCCATTCAGCTGCAATGCTGCCAGTGGTGTGTCAGGGCCATCCACTCGGGGCTGTGAAAGATCACCGCTGTCATCATGGAGAGGAACTTTGCATGTCTGAGCTATGTTATGAAGGACAATACAAGCGAGAATTATGTTGCGTGCTTGCTGTGGCTTAACACGTAGGTAGCTCAGACATGTAATAGCGCCTCTTCAGCACTCCATTTAGGTGCTCAATTGTGCTCCTGGTTGTTCCATGGGCGCTGTTGAATCTTTTCTCTGCATCATGTGCTTGCTGTGGCAAAAGGCGTCATTAGCCATGGTAAGAGTGGGCACGCACTGTCACCTAGTATGATGCCCTGTGGGGGGTTTTGTTGAATGATTTGGAAGATATTACTCTCCTTCAGACCCTGGCCATTTCACCAGGCAGTTGGTGTTAATGAGGTCTGCATCTCCCACAGGTTGTACATTGATGCTGTGCCGCCCCCTTCTGTTCACAAACTCCCATTCCTTCTCATGGGGTGCCTGGATCTGTCACCCCAATAGTAATGGCATTTTTCCCAAATCAAGAAACTTGCACTTGATTCTCTTGATGTGTTCTGGATTCTTTGGAAAAATAACAAACTGGCTGACAATGCTGGCCAATGCAGAGAAAACTCTGTGTACCAATGAACTGATTGTGGATTCATGTAGGCGCAAACTGTCTCCAACACAAAGCCATAAGGACCTGTTCCTCCACAGTCAAGGCATAACTTCTTTGAGTGATGTGTTCCAGATGTGGTCAACGTATATTGGTAATGAACTCAATGTCCTCCCGACCAAATCTGAATTGTTCATGAAGTTCATCTTTTGTATACTCTTCAAGTGGTTTGGGGCGTTCAGTGTGAACCCTTGTGGTATATCTTCTCCTGTGGTGTTGTAGATGGTGAACAATGGATGTCATTGTTGTGGAATGGTCCATTGTTTCTACAATTGCTTTAAAGACTGCTCAGTTAACCTCTCCTGGTCTGACACCTGAACATGATTTAGCATATGTCAATACAAACAATCAGTTACTGCTGCAGAGACAAAAAGAAACTGGATGTACCAGCAACTATCTCGAAGGGGACCAATTTCACCTTTGCTGAAACACATGCCCTATTGGAGGGAGTACGGGTCAATTATGATAACCTAATGGGCACATTCAACACCTCAGGTCAGAGAACCCCAGTGACAGCCAACTTGAAGCATGGCATCTGGATTGACATTACCAGCAATGTTAATGCCTTAAGAACTGGTCAGCCACACAAATGAGGAGAATTCACAGTTATCATTCTTGACATCATTGGTGGACCAAGATCTCAGCCTCTGCATGGCATTTAAGGAGGAGTCATGGCTGTGTGGGACTGAGAATGATGTTAGGGATTCTGATCCCCTTAATGAGTCAGATGACCACCTCCTGACCTCCATCATCCTAACTCCTGTGGAGACAGAGTCTGGAGACCCACCAACTGTTACATAAGCTCTCCATACTTCCCCAGTTCGCATACAGAGGTCATCATCACTTGAATTCTAACCCTGTCTCTCACATTCCCCAACACAATGATCAATCACCCGATTAACAGTCCTCAGCACCATGTGCACATGCACCATCAACACTCTACTCTCATTGGACCAGCACTACACATCCCTGTCCCTACTTCCCTCTGCTCTGTATTTAAACCCACTGTTAGTTACACTTAATGCTAAGTCTTGTCAGTTTACCTGCAATTCTAAGTGTTCCTCTTGATTACTGATCTCATGTGTTCATGTGTTTTGACTCCTGGATTGCCCTCTGATTGTTTGTATGCCTCATCGGTTGACCTACCGCCTGTGACCCCAACTTCTCCTTTTACCTTGCCTCCAATGCTTTGTTTGCCGGTCTTTTGACCTGGCCTGTATATACCTGCTTCTTCACGCACTTGAGTCCTCCACTTCCCTGGCTGTTTGTATAGTCAGTAGTGACACTAACTAGTGGCACACCACCACAGGATCCTCATTTACCAGAGGTAGAACCACCCCCAAAAAGAAGAAAACATGAAAAACAACAATAATAATGATGCTTATTGTTGAAGAGGTAAACTGGAAAAGCTGAAAAACAGATTTGTCTAGCTGAAGAGCAAATCAAGCTGATCTTTTCTAAAGAAGAACTTTAGACAATTTGTTTTTTGCAGCTATTATTTTCCATTGCTTAAATTGTACATTTTTTGTTTATATATTGAGGCATTTGTAAATTATTGGAACATGTTATTTATTGTGTCAATTTAATAAAATGTAAACATTAAGTATGGTTTATGATTTATAGTCAAGTTGTATATCTTTTCCAAGATTCCCCACTGTAGTAACATCACAATACATGTCTAAATCCACCCTGAATCTACCCTTCCAATGCGATCAAGATTATCCTGATTTTCAGCATCAAAACTATCCTTATCTCACCCTTGAGTTTTGAAAACACGCAAAACACCCTTTAAGCTTGATTAAAGATAGGATTGGATTACCATATCCAAATTCCAATCTTAAAGATCGGATTCTCCTTTTTCAGTTTTGAAATACCCAATTCTCCAATTTAATCTAAACCTTTTACTTAAATCCCATCAGAAAAGTTTTGAAAAACTGGGCCGTGGATCCTACTCCATTGGGTTGAATTCCACGAGATTCTTGTCTTCTACCTCCCCCAGTAAGTCTCATCTAAAGCTTTGTTTCTACTTTCAGCAAAAGTGAAAACTGGACAGTGTTCTCTATATTCCTGATTGCACTCACAGACCCAAAGCGTTAGCTATTTATACACGAAATAGTTCTATGCATGCATAATTTAAGCAGGGCCTTTAATGCTCCACACAACACCTAGTTTACATCGTACTGGTATGGTCTGTTGCTTGAATTAGTTGACATTTTTACTTCTCTGGAAAGGTAGACATCAGAAAGATTTATCTGTAATGCCCTTATTAATCAAGTGCGTTGATAATACATCTTGGGCCTTTTGCATGCCCTTTTAGTTGGCTGTCTAGTCTTGATTAATGTTCCTGCAATAAATAAATATATAATATGCACACCATATTGTGCTGGGCTGCGAATCACATATCAATTTACAAAACAGCTGCAGGTAAAATTGAGTTTGACATCATTGGTTCTTTTGCTAACTAGCTTCCCTAGATGAACTCTTCAAACAGGATCAAAGCTGTCATAAAATAGCCCTTGTTGGCTCATCGCTTGAGAGACCAGCAGAATTTCAGGGACTGGATCTCAGCAACAGGAGGTTTGTTTGGAAATCCAATAGCAGTCCAATTTTCTTTCAGAACCACCTGCTTCTCACATTCAGTCAGCTGTTTTGTGTCTGAGATGCCTTAAGATTTGATGATATAGTTAAACTATAGTTGAACAGCATTAATCTACCATCTTGTATAGCTATAGGGAGAAATGTTTTATTTATGTTCTTATTTATTTCTCATTTCTAATACTACCAGAGTGATGACTTGGACCTCTCTGTGTCAGTCACTTGACATTTCAGATGAGAAAAAACAAAACAAAACAAGGTCTCGGGGAAAACCATCCCCTTTACATTTTTCAGATTATTTCAGTTTTAAGCCAAAGACCACATTTGGAGTGGAGGCCTCGTCTGTGATACTTACTTATGCGAGACCATCCCATCCTTACCCTTCAGTTGACCTCGTCTGGTTCAATCTGTAAAGGCAAGAATCAGGCAGCTAACAAGACCTGGCATGTGTTTGACAGCAAGTACGGCACAGAGTTTGAGACACTGGGGATGGATCTGATTGACATGTTGCTTCACCCTGTGGCATGAGTTGGCTTATATGTGTTCTGCAAACCTGAGAACTGTCAGAGTGCTTGAGCAAGTCTAGAAGAATCTGCTCTGGCATCCCAGCTGTCTGTACCAGATGCACTGGTTGACTTTGAAGAGGTCACAGGCTCCTCCAGGACAGAGAAGCTTTAACTACTTAACATTGAGTCCACCACAGTGTAGAATATTTCATCCCCAGTGTTTTAGAGCTCTTGTTGAGGTGAAGCTGGGTGTTCATTGTGTTATGGTGATGCTGTGTAAACTTCTGGAAGTCCATAGAAGTAATTTAGTTTAGAAATTGTGCAATGGTCTTTATTAATCTTATTAGACATTGCTCCTGCAATCAATTTAATTTAATTTCTTATTTTCCACAAAATGCATTTCTGCATGTCTGGATTTGCTCATTATGCTTGATTTCGGTGAATTAATTTGGGATCTTCAGTGCTTTGGGGGACATCTAAAGTTGTTCAGCTCTGAGCAGCTCAAGTTTTTCAGTGAGATGAATTTGACCCGGCTTATATAGTTATAAAAATTACACATCTCTTGTTTTTTTTTATAAGGGGGTAAGATCTGTTAGGAAAGTGAATGAGTCTTGGGGACTTATAAGTGTAGAAAGTACCTGTGAAGTGAATAGAGAAAGAGACCGAACTTGAACACTTCCATTAAACAGTAACACATTTGCATGTGCTTATAACCCACGTTACAGAACATGAAAGCTTATTGAAATAGTACACAAACAAAATTAACAAGTGATATTACCACGTCTGGTTTCACTGCATTGATCTCTTATTGGCATCCAATATTGTGCTGTTAAATGTCATCTATAAACTGAGCTGAAGTATAATTATAATCAGAGCCCGGTGCAATTATCAAACCGTTAGCTTTGTCACCTGAAAGCTGAAAAATTACTGATAATTTGTTAATGAGCAAAAGCTTTTGGGATTTAATTTGCATAATAATAGAAAAGAAACTAGGCACACCCCTGTTGGCTTTGTAAGTGCCATTTATTTTTGTAATAATTACTTCAGGAAATTAATCACCAGCTACTTACCCCTGTTTGCATTTTAATTGTCTGCAAATTATTTTTTGAGTGACAGTTTCAGGGTTTGCTGCCACTATAATGGGCAGGACTCTTGTTTATTTAAACAAAGCTCCCATGAGTGGTCTGCACTTTCCTAGCCTTTTTGTGAAACCCATGTTTGTAGAAAATCTGTTTTAAAAGCGATGACCGTAGTGCTTGGTTTAGTTTAGTCTCCCTAAATCATGTATAGTAGAAAATAAAGGAAAGTATGTATTGATTTACCCTCCTAGTTAGGAAGAACAACTTATGAAATTCATCATATTGACAGAATGTTGGTCTTCTTGCCTTATTCAAACTAATGACACTGATGCATTCAGCTTTTACAAAGCAGGATCCATATCTTAGTAATGTTTTATTAATTTGAATTTGAATGACATTAATTAAACGTACTTATTTAAAAAATATTTTATGGAATAATGGAATGCAAGATGGAATGCATTAGGACATTTATTTGTAAGACAACCTCTCAAAATGTTTATTTAAATTGATATACCACAATTATTCATATTAATTTTTTTAAGTGTATTTATTTTTAAATAGATTGATCTGCATTTTAGGAAAACATAGGACTTATTTGATCAAATGTGATATGTTGAGCTTTTATAGACCATATTTTCAAGATGCAAAGAGATAAGTATTTTTTTTTCTCTGAAGGTGGCTTTGAACTTGACACAGCTGAAGTTTTATAAATGAAGGGGGGTAACTCAGGGTAGCGACGAAGCTGAATGTGTCAATGAGTACGGCTTGCCTTGGAGTGTGATATTTGTGATGTCTTTACTGCTTTCATTAGGGATCAATCCATTGCTGTAGTAAATATTGAAATGCTAAAGGAAACGTGAACATGGAAACATGCAGTTGTTGGAGGAACATATTAGATTCTGCTGACAGCATGGGAGTGTGATGTTAAAAGTAGATGAGCATAACAATTCAAATACAGAAAAGATGACAGTCAAACATTGAAATTAACCTAAAGAAGCTATAAATGGCAAATGCATAAATCATAACAAAGTACTCTATGCAAGGAAGAGATGAATGCTCAGCTCTCTGATTATAATCATCGATTTTAATTCTGTTTCCCTTCCTCCAGATCAAGCCTCTCAGTTCCATTTATCCTCTTCTGGATTTTAATTTGTTACTCCACTCTGATAAGGTTAACATTTTCTGACAAATTTCTGCTTTTCTGCAGACTCCTCAGAATCAAACATTTTGTGAGCTTACCTAATTTATTGACCTAAACTTTGATTGGTTCATGTTTCCTGTCACGAAACACATTTGGTGTAGCAGTGGAGAGCTTTCTCATTTTACATTGATTGTATTTGATCATGTACAGGTCGGGCCCCCTGCTCTTCTTCCCTGACTAGCCATTTGAAATGGTAAGCTTTGTGTCGGAGAAACATCAACTATCAGAAATGGTGGCTGTTGTATTCTTAGCTGAGGTTCACAGATTAACAAACACACATGAGATGAGACAACCACACACACGATCTTCTGACATGTGGTGCTGGAATGTAAACATTTCCATAGAGATTATCCATTATTCCATAGGACATGCACAATAATGTGTACTGGAGTACAGCAAAGGATTACGTATTGGAACAACGGATTAACAAGGCACTTTTTTAGCCATGAAGAGTGGATAAAAGAACTTAACCCAAAACACAGATTTTCTGTTTCTTTTTTAAACCCCCTTTTGGTGTTATTGAAAATTCAGGAAGTGACAGCAAGGATAATCTAATGAGACTAACCCTCAACTATGCTGAACATGGTACCAGATATGGATCCCAATTTCCTAATGCTTCAATAGCTGATTGTAATATTTATTGTGGTCTGTAGGGAAATGTTATTGGGAGGGTTGAGGCTCCGTCCAGAGCTCCTCAGAGGCCTATAATGAAGTCTGTATCTGTTAGCTGTGTCTAGAACATGCCTTCCCTCTTCATTAGGATTAGAACAGACCTGACCCATAGGATTTGGGATTAATTATGGGTACTGTGCATATTTATAACAGAATCCACTAGGTAGTTGACCCTCTTTTTTTGTTTGTTTGTTTGTTTTTTTAATCTTTTTATTCAGTTTTTCCATATACATCGAAAAAAATAATAATAACATTAATAATAATAATAATAATAATAATAATAATAATAATAATAATAATAATAAAATAATGCACACAACAACAGAGAGCATATACATAAAACAATGGTCAATGACAGGGATTGATTAGAGATTATCCTGATGGAAAGCCACAGCACTCGATGCAGCACTTAAGGTAAACACAAAATAACTTTACACTCCACAGTCAATCCCGTGAATATTAATAATAACACACAGGAGCCACAGGAGGGGTCGGGACAGAAAACACATTTACTCCTCTGAGTTGCTCAACATAGGACAAGAAAGGGCGCCATGTAGAATGCATTAGATGCCCCACACAAAGTACATTTTATTTTTTCTAATTTTAAAAACTGCATAACATCCCTAATCCAATCTATGTATTCAAATATTATTATTATTATTATTATTATTATTATTATTATTATTATTATTATTTTTATTTCTTGGCAGATGCCCTTATCCAGGGCGACTTACAACATAAGTGTAAAACAAAGTGCAAAAATACAGTAAAGTACAAGGCATCAATCATTATAAATTCAAGTTAACTAAAACATAGTAATACAAAATACATTTTACAAATTTCAATTTACAATTTACAGTAAAGTACAGTAAGTGAGGTCCTACATCCTGGACGGTGAAAGCTAAGTGCTGTCAAGATGTAGGGTCACAGTCTAGGGCTACGGGAAAGGGAGCAAGGAGGAAAACAAATCGAAAACGCAAGAAGCATAATAAAACTGAAGTGCTATCTAGCAGGGATAAAAGGACTAATATTACAAGTACTGTCAGAAAAGATGCGTCTTGAGTAAGCGCTGGAATGAGGTCAAGGACTCTGCCGTTTTGACTTCGGTGGGCACGTCGTTCCATCATTTAGGGGCCAGGGATGGGAAGGAGCGGCTCTGGAGGAAGGGGAGTGGAGAGGAGGCAGAGTTAGCCTTCTGGCCCCGGAAGACTGCAGCGATCTGGAGGGGATGTATGGAGAGACGAGGGTCTGCAGGTAACTCGGTGCAGTGTGGTCGAGACAGCGGTAGGTGAGGGTCAGTGTCTTGAACTGAATGTGTGCCGGTATCAGGAGCCAGTGGAGGGAGTAGAGCAGTGGAGTAGCGTGTGCGAATCGTGGCAGAGAGACACCAGACGAGCCGCAGAGTTCTGGATGAGCTGGAGCGGGCGGGTAGTGGATGCAGGCAGGCCGGCCAGGAGGGAGTTGCAGTAGTCCAGGCGGGAGAGGACCAGGGACTGGACGAGCAGCTGAGTCGAGTAGTCGGTGAGGAAGGGACGGATCCGGCGTATGTTGCTCAGGAAGAATCTGCAGGTGCGTGTCAGCATGATGATGTGCTGGGTGTAGGAGAGTGCAGGATCGAGGGTGACTCCTAGATTTTTAGCGGAAGAAGAAGGAGAGAGTGTGGTGGATTCCAAGGGGATCGAAATGGGGAGGTCAGCAGGAGGTGAGGAAGAGTGGGGGGAAAAACAGGAGATCCGATTTGGAGAGGTTGAGCTTGAGGTGGTGCGAGTGCATCCAGGCGGAAATAGCAGACAAGCAGAAAGAGATGCGAGAGGGTATGAGAGGGTCGGAAGAGGTAAAAAAAAAAAACAGGAAGATCTGGGCATCATCAGCGTAGAAGTGGTAGGAGAAACCATGGGATGCGATAGGGGGGCCCAGGGAGCGAGTGTAGAGAGAGAACAGGAGGCGGCCCAGGACGGAGCTTTGGGGTACGCCTGTGAGGAGAGGTTGGTGGGTGGATGAGGAGCCTCGCCATGTCACTTAGTAGGACCGGTCACTGAGGTAGGAGGAGAACCAGGTGAGAGCAGTCCCAGAGATTCCAAGGTCAGCGAGGCAGGAGAGGAGGATGGAGTGATCAATGGTGTCAAATGCTGCGGAGAGGGAAAGGGACAAGTTTGGGGCAAGACTAGAATAAATGAAAAGGTGAAGCCGGATCTTGTTTACATCTATTACAGGTGGGATCAACTTCTGTGTCCATTTTTGAAAGTTTAGCTCTTGACCAATGTAAGCGATGTACAATTTTAAATTGCATTAGCCCATGTCTGGCACAAATTGAAGAAGAGTGTACCCTCCTCAGTATGGAATCTAAAACATCTCCCTGTAACTCTACACCAAGGTCATGCTCCCAGAGTTTTTTAAAAGAGGAGAGAGTAGGGGGTCGCAGGGAAGTAATAATAGCATGTTTCTAGATATAGCACCCTTGGGTTCAGAGTATAAATCTAATATGGAATCAACAGCAGATTTAGGAGGCATGCATGGAAATTGTGGCGTTTTGCTCTGAACAAAACTCCGAACCTGTATTGAAAAAAAAAAATTGGGGGAAGGCCAAATTTTTGACAGAGCTGTGTAAAAGAGGCAAATTGATTATTAATGTATAACTGATTAATATACTTAAGACCACTAGTGAGCCAATTACAGAAGGCTCCATCACCCAGAGAAGGAGGAAAAGGGAGTTTACCATGTAATGGTGCATGCACAGATAGAGACTTTAGACCAAAAGACCTTCTGAACTGAATCCAAATCCTAAGACACTGTCTAACAAGAGGGTTGGTGCTGAGCATAGTGAAAGAAAGTGGGAGGGAAGAGCACAACAGAGCTAAAACAGAAGCTGGTTTACAGGAAGCGGCTTCCATGAAAATCCAAACTGGATTGTCATGCCTAAAACTGCTAAAATTAACGGCCCAATAATAAAATTGAAAATTAGGTCATGCTAAGCCTCCTGAAGCCTTAGATCTCTGAAGATGGGTTTTACCAATGCAAGGAATTTTTTTGTTACAAAAAAATGACAACATACTTTGATCTAACAAATAAAAGAAAGATTTGGGAATAAAAATTGGAATACACTGGAAAGGATACAAAAACTTTGGAAGTATATTCATTTTGACAGTATTTATCTGTCCAGCAAGTGGAAGGAAAAGTGAAGACCAACATGCAAAATCCTGTTTCATGCTATCTGTTAAGGGGATGAAATTAGATTTAAAAAGATCTTTGTAATTACGAGTTACTATGATACCCAAATAAGTAAACTTGTCAAAAAACGCCTTACAGTGGCAATCTGAATATGAGAGTTTTAGTGCGGCTTGATTTATTGGGAAGAGTTCACTCTTGTGAAGATTTAGTTTGTAACCAGAGATTTTCCAAAATTGTTTTAAAACAGAAAGGGCTTGAGGCAGGGATGAGGTAGGGTCCAGAAATAAAGAGGAGTAAATCATCTGCATATAAAGAACTTTCTGCTCACACATCTCCCGAACCACACCCGAAATGGCCTGATACTCCCGCAATGCAATAGAAAGTGGTTCAATAGCAAGAGCATATTACAGGGGGGAAAGAGGACAACCCCCTGTAAGTGGACATTGGACAGAAGACTATTGAGGAGCACTGAGTTCCAAAACTAAAGGAGAGTTGTCAGAAATTCCTTGTTAAGTACAGTCTTGAACTAAAGGCAGGAGCTTCTTGTCTATAAAAAAATAATCTATGTGTGAGTAGGTCTTATGAACATGGGAAAAGAAAGAATATTGATGGGACATAGGGTTAAAAAAAACGCCATGGGTCGTAAATTGAATATTTCTCAAGGAAAGATTTAATAAGAGAAGAACATTTGGAAGGCCCTACAGTTTTTGAAGAAGAGCGATCCAAAGAAGGATATAAAGTGCAATTAAAGTCTCCACTCAAAATGTGGTATTGCGAGTTCAAAACAGGTAACAAAGCTAACAAGTTTGAAATAAACTGAGTGTCATCCCAGTATACACATATACACATGCCAAAACCAGCGGTGTATTAAACAGGGCGCCTACTTGGGGACACACTAAAAGTTGTTGACTTTTGAAAAAGGATTGCCGCACCTCTGGGTTTGGTATGAAAATTAGGATGAAAAGATTGGCCAACCCAATCCCTATGAATTTTAAATTCTGAAGATGGGACAAAACCTTCTTAAGTTTTATTGGATGATTGAGCCCCTTGACATACCAGCTAATATAATTTATTTTACAACCCTTGTCCCCCTTAGATTTACCATTTTGCATCCCTAACATTTACGATTGGAAACAAAAATAAATGTATGGAAAAGAAGCGAAAACTGCAAGATGTGCAGAAGACCCACAATGTCAGATAAAATTGTAATATCCCGAACCACCTTGAAAGCTCACAACGGTGAAGAGAGAAACAAAAATACACATAAATATGAAGAAGAGATGCTCGGCTCTCTACATCCCACCTCCACCCCAAAACACCTCCCCAAACGAGATGCAAGCTTAGACACCGCGCACCTCATGCATTCTGTGAGATGTGCCCACAGCCCCGCAATTATCACTGAAATTAAATATATATGTATACATATACATACACGTTCAAAGGCAGAACAGCCCTAAAAAAATACAGTGCATCCGGAAAGTATTCACAGCGCTTTTTGTTATGTTATGTTACAGCCTTATTCCAAAATGGATTAAATTAATTATTTTCCTCAAAATTCTACAAACAATACCCCATAATGACAACGTGAAAGACGTTTGTTTGAAATCTTTGCACATTTATTAAAAAAAAAAAAAAGCACATGTACAAATGTATTCACAGCCTTTGCCATGACACTCAGAATTGAGCTCAGGTGCATCCTGTTTCCACTGATCATCCTTGAGATGTTTCTACAACTTGATTGGAGTCCACCTGTGGTAAATTCAGTTGATTGGACATGATTTGGAATGGCACACACCTGTCTATATAAGGTCCCACAGTTAACAGTGGATGTCAGAGCACAAACCAGGCCATGAAGTCCACGGAATTTTCTGTAGACCTCCGAGACAGGATTGTATCGAGGCATAGATCTGGGGAAGGGTACAGAAAAATGTCTGCAGCATTGAAGGCCCAATGAGCACAGTGGCCTCCATCATCCGTAAATGGAAGAAGTTTGGAATCACCAGGACTCTTCCTAGAGCTGGCCGCCCAGCCAAACTGAGTGATCGGGGGAGAAGGGCCTTAGTTCGGGGAGGTGACCAAGAACCCGATGGTCACTCTGACAGAGCTCCAGCGTGTCTCTGTGGAGAGAGGAGAACCTTCCAGAAGAACAACCATCTCTGCAGCACTCCACCAATCAGGCCTGTATGGTAGAGTGGCCAGACGGAAGCCACTCCTCAGTAAAAGGCACATGACAGCCCACCTGGAGTTTGACCTGAAGGACTCTCAGACCATGAGAAACATAATTCTCTGGTCTGATGAAACAAAGATTGAACTCGTGTCTGGAGGAAACCAGGCACCGCTCATCACCTGGCCAATACCATCCCTACAGTGAAACATGGTGGTGGCAGCATCATGCTGTGGAGATGTTTTTCAGTGGCAGGAACTGGGAGACTAGTCAGGATTGAGGGAAAGATGAATGCAGCAATGTACAGAGACATCCTTGATGAAAACCTGCTCCAGAGCGCTCTGGACCTCAGACTGGGGCGAAGGTTCATCTTCCAACAGGACAACATCCCTAAGCACACAGCCAAGATAACAAAGGAGTGGCTACAGGACAACTCTGTGAATGTCCTTGAGTGGCCCAGCCAGAGCCCAGACTTGAACCCAATTGAACATCTCCAGAGAGATCTGAAAATGTCTGTGCACCGACGCTCCCCATCCAACCTGATGGAGCTTGAGAGGTCCTGCAAAGAAGAATGGGAGAAACTGCCCAAAAATAGGTATGCCAAGCTTGTAGCATCATACTCAAAAAGACTTGAGGCTGTAATTGGTGCCAAAGGTGCTTCAACAAAGTACTGAGCAAAGGCTGTGAATACTTATGTACATGTGCTTTTTTTTTGTTTTTTATTTTTAATACATTTGCAAAGATTTCAAACTAACTTCTTTCATGTTGTCATTATGGGGTATTGTTTGTAGGATTTTGAGGAAAATAATGAATTTAAATCATTTTGGAATAAGGCTGTAACATAACAAAATGTGGAAAAAGTGAAGAGCTGTGAATACTTTCCGGATGCACTGTATCTTATCGACATAGACTATACATATAAACAATGCCAATATCAGCATTATATTAAATTAAATAGTGGTAACAATATTATTATTATTATTATTAATAATAATAATAATGATAACAATATCGCCTTCGCTTTCGCCCATAATAGACTTAAATAATAGGAATTATAGTACTGACACTAGCAATAACAGCTAAATAGCAGTGTAAAACAATTAATGAGAAAAGAAAAATAAGAAAGGAAAGCAACGCAAAAATTCTGTACTTAAAAGTACTTTGAATATGATTGAACTCTTGTGCCTGACCGGAGGCAAGGAGACATCAGAATATCTATTCACCAGTAACTGTAAACAGGATAAAGGAAAAGTGGTTATTTGACCAATGCGCAGTATGGTTGATAAACCAAAGCATTATATTAGTATTCTTTTGTATTTCTTGCCGAGGACATATGACGTAAAGTTTTACAAAAGACATACTCAGCGCGCACTGCAAGTCCAAGGGAAAGGAAAACGGAAAAATAAAGAAACAAATATCTCTGATGTCAATGCAGTATACAGGACAAAGGTCCTAACAAAACATGTTATGATGCCATACTTAAACACATATATCCGTTATTTACAGTACCATAAAGATAGGTTGCAAGTCCAGAAACAACACCAGTCAAGTAGCTTGGGTGGCAATGATGTTTTGATTCACAAAAGACACTGCAGTCTCGGGGTCAGTGAAAAAATGCTTGGATCCATTGTGGGTCAGTCGGGCTGGAAATAGCAGACCATATTTCACTTCAGGGTAGTCTCGCAAAAGACGCTTCACCTTCGCAAATGCAGCTTGCCGTTTAGCAACTGATGGCGCATAATTGGGAAGGATGAGAATCTCTTCATGGACGTGGTAATAGTGCACTCTTAAAATAAGGGGTCATGGATTTTCGCCCCGCTTTGGTCTTGGCTGTAGAGATCGGTGGGCTCGATCAAGGAGTAGTTTTTCCTCCATTGAAAGTACGTCCTTAAGCATTTGAGCTATAAACTCAGTCAGCCTGGTCCCCTTCAAGCCCTCTCCGATTCCTATAATCCTGAGGTTGCTCCACCTCGACCGCACTTCCATGTCTTCACACTTATCACTTACAGCCTTCAGTTCTGTAGACAGCCTCTTCACTTCAGACTCCAGAGCCGTCGTCAGATCCGAGCTTTGCTATGCGGCTTCCTGCAGGTCTCCCAGTTTGTTAGTGTGCGCGTCAGTAACAGCACGCAAAGCTGCCATCAAAGTCTGTGTGTCCTTCCGCAGAGCAGAAATCTCTCCCCTTATAGAAAGAGAAGCTGCCTCGATCCGTGCATCAATAGTGGCACATATTTCTGATTTTAAGCAAAACAACTTCTGTGCATTGTGGTGTTGGTCAGCAATTGAGCAGCAGTGGCCCGAGCATCTTCATTAGTAGCGAGCGGTGCAGCTTGGCCTTCCTAACATGGGTCTCTCTTTCCTCTTCTACTGGGTATTTTAATAACTTAAGCAGACTTCGTGCGAGTCAGTAAATATAAAAGCACTGAAATGTGTTTTTCAAAGTATAATAAAAAAATAACTCTTCTAACCCCTAAAAAAAATAACTGTTCTAACCCCTAAATTATAAAAGCATTTGTGGGAGCTTACGGAGAATGTGTCTTACTCACTCATTGTTCAAGAGCGCCCCCTAAATGACCCTCGTAACCTCCCATAGTTTTTTCCCTGATTCTGAGAATGTCAGGTTTTCCTCTGGATTGGGATAAGCAATGATCCTTTAGAATACATACAAATCAATACATATTTGGTGGATTTATTATTTTTTTCCCAATCATATTATGTGTTTTTACAAAATATATAATCAGTTTAGTTCTATTGATTAAATACTCAGGAATGAATGGAACTTCTTTGAAATATTAGAGTCGGGAAGGCGGTGACCTGAAGATTGAGTTTATTCCCACATAGGAGTATAAGCCTGCAGGTCAAAGATAATTTGAAAGGTTCAGGGATATATATGTACTATACATCACACTATGGGCAACACTGCAAAAATACCTGGGTTTCTTTCCCTCTGACTGTCTGTTAAGGTTTCCAGAAGGAATATATATTCATAAATTCAGGCGTCTTCAATATCCCATTCAAGGGCTTTTTCTGTTTTATTGACTGTTTTTTTTTTTAGCTACGAATGGCCTTATGTTTACATAGTGAAGACAGAGACAGAAGAGCAGAATTAAATAACTGAATATGGATGATCCTCTTGCACTCAGTCATGTTCTGCTGTTGCCTGAAGTAGCTTTTCTCTCCGCAGCACAATTCAGTTCAGGACAATGATATTATGCCTTGCTTGATATATACAGATAGAGGGCAGGTCACAAAATATTTTCTTTCCCTTACAGATTCCTCTCACAGGCCCAAAAAGAAATGGTTCATAATTAAGCAGACTCTTTTTCTCTCTCCTGAGTGTTTCGTCTTTCATAGGTCATATTGTAGTTACAACTTGTTTTCAAAACAATGCTCTGTGTGAGAGGCTTTCATGTAGTGGAATACTGCAACAAGACATCCCCACACACTTCAAATGATCTTGCCTGAAGACATGAGGGATCTCTGTGGTGAGAGACCATTTCAATCCAGTGTTTTATTTAAGCCGTATTGATTATGAGCAGTGTGGCCTCTGAGTTTTGATCAGAGACAGTCCAGGCCAGTGCCAGCCTCAGTCTATAGACAATTGAACACTTGGTATGAGCAGAAGGTGAAAATAACAGTGTCTAGCTGAAAACCCATTACAGCAAAATAGGCATGTTCGCTCTTCAGGCTGCTATTACAGTTTGATTGAGGAGAACTCAGCTCAGACCTGAGAGCAGCACTCAAAATGGTATCATAACTGTACTTTTTACTTATTTTATAGCAGTGGTGTCTCCGAAGGACTCTGAAAGGGTCGTAGTCTAGTTCCCGAGTGCATGTGCGGACAAGTCAGCAGCTTGGCCTCAGTAGAAACCTCTTTTTGCTTTTAGATTTTGTTTGCTGCTATTCCAGTGGTTTTGTGAGGCAAGACGCTGGCTTGTTATCAAGGCAATAGATGTATTAGTTAATTTTGTTTATTTTCCAAGAAGTGAGGTGCTCCAAATCGGAACCCTAAGTTAATGGTTAAATTAAGGAATTCCTGGTATGATTTATTCTTTCCGGTATTTACAGAGCACGCGGCAGACTCTTAAACTAGCAGTCGATATTTGTGTTTACATGATTTTGTTTGTATTCACCATCTAATTTTTCAATTTGGTATAATACTGGCATAAACAAAATACATTATCATTGTCTGTCTTTTGCATTAGTTAATTAAGCCAGTCATGACCTCTGAATAACTAGAACATATGATCTAACAAGCATGTGTGACATTTCAGTTAGTGTGACAGATATACTTTTGTATACTGCCTTGGTAGCTAGGGCTTTTGCTTCATGTTTTTATTTTTATTTCAATTTTTTTATTTCTATAAAATCAAGGTGAGGATGGTGATGGTTGCTATGACTGCCCTGTGATCCCCCCACCCACTCTGTAAATTTCCCCAGCCATTTCTTGATATTAATAAAAGCAGTACATTGAACTTTTAAGATTAGTTTTGAATTTAAACTGATTTCTCCTCTTCCATCTGGTAAAGTTGGCTCCCCTAGTTAGGTGAAACAATGTGTATGTTGTTTTTCTTTTGGCTTCAGCCTGGGCCCAATAATGTAGGTGTTTGCTTAGGTGGCCTATTTTCTGTATCTCATAACTACTATAACCAGTCAACTGTCTGATGAGAAAATGTAAGCTTGTCTAGACACTTTACTATACTGCCTGAGGAGCTGGGACTTTTTGAGGATACAGGGAGAGTATCCAGATTAGCATGGTGAACTTGGGTTGGGGTCTAGGTGTGGACCAGAGACTGAGAGGGTTTGGGTTTTTGTCTCTGTGAGACCCTGGTGCCAATAGGGGCTGGGGTTTGTGAACTGCAGAGGTTGTGGGAAACTGAACTTCATTCTTTCTTCCTTTCTGTAAGGGAAAAAGCAAGATAAGACATATTTTAGCCTTACTCTGGCTTTAATAATTTAGTTGTTTGAAATTCTGCTTGGATTAGAGTGCCTACTGTTCTTTATATCGCAGCGCAATGTGACACAGTCAACCGTCTGATTACCGAACAAAGAAACATCAGGGAGAGATTGCTGGGGTTCGCAGCTATTGAAGTTAATTGGCAAGGCTTTTTGTGTGCACCAACATAGGCAGGCCCACTCCATTCCTTATTATTGATTCTCCCACGAGCCCTAGTTTTCATAATTGCTTATGAAACATCCCTTCTCTGTTGATATAAGGAAAGTGAAAGATTGCATTGAAATAATTCAGACAGTCTCTGCCTGGTCACAAAGGAGATGCTATAATCCTCCCTGGGTACATTTATATGGGGTGTTAGATCTCTATTTTAACCCTGGGCTTTACTTTCATTCCAGTTCCCTGACAGTATAAGGACCAGGAGAAGTGGCCTGTTTAACTTTAAAACAATCTCAAATCAAGAGGCAAAATCTAAATAGAAAAGCCATACTCCCCTTGTTCCTCTATTTTACAGAAAGAAAGTGAACCAAACTTTTTTTTTTGTGGCCAGCTATTTAGGGACCTAAAACATGATTGTTTTCTGCAAATCTCAGAGGAAAAATTAACACTAAACTTAATACTTTCTCAGTGATGGTTTCATAAGAATGAAAAAAAATGTACAAAATCAAGAATAAAATTGTAACTGCTAGAATTTATTTTTATCTTTATTAATTGTTTTACTCTTAAGAGATGTAATGCAGTAAATTGCAGTAAGAACCTGATAAAAGATTAATTTATAAAGCATGCAGATTAACATTAATGCCTTTGTGCCAACCACTTTAGCAGTCTTGTTTCTATTTAGAAAATAGGTGGGCACCCGTGGTTTTGAGGTTTCTTCAAAGCTGTGGAATGACTCACACTGTGACACATTATACATATTGAAAGTGGCTTTCTCCTCCAATTGATCTGATAAGGACTAAAACAAAAAAGCATAATCTTAGAAGCACAACAAAATAACAACTCAATACATAATCTAATATCACATGGGAGCATTGATAAAAAAAAAAAAAAATACCTGGTCATTTTGAATGATAATTTATGTTGCTTGCTCATCTAATGGTTTATAACAAACATACCATTTGCTATTTAGGGCAAACCAGAATTTCAGCTTCTGTTAATTATACATGCATCTGTTCCTAATGTTTCAGCTTAATTTGATTCCTGCATATATTTTTCAAGCTGCTTTACTAACTTCTCTTCTTACTTTATGAAAAAAAAAAGAATAAATGCTCAAATTATCTCAAACGCATGGTGAACATTCAATTCCCAACAAAGAAAACATATTCTAGCATATGTGGAAATGTTTGATTCAAACATGAAGACTTAAACCTATTTTTATTATTACAAAAAATATAAATAAGTATGTATCTAAAGGCCATTGTAAATGATTACAGTCATTTTGTTTCTAGTTTGTCACATTAACCATTATTTTATTAGATGTATTGGACAAATGATTAGATTGTGTGAGTGTTGGTTGCCCTAATCCATATTAGTATTACATATTAATGCATGTTAGTGTATGTTTTGTTTTGTATGTGTCTAGGGTGCTGGAGAAGACCCTCAAATGGCCCTGCTCCTACATCAGGACCCGAAACCTCTCAAAGATAAGGAAGACCCAGCCTGCTTCCCTTCAGACCACCAGGAGCTGTCGATCAGGATAGGTAGAGCTGGTCTGCATTCAGGCAAGCATCCTGTCATATACCAACACACAGTACTGTCAACACTTAGAGGCATGACGCTGGTCACAGGGTCACAGTCCAGCCGCTGCACTGATCTTACTGGAGTGGAGTGCGGGATTAACACATTCGTGTGGTTTATGGTGTCTTGGATGGCAGCTTCTTTTCTCTGATGGCTCCCTGTCTCTCTCTCTCTCTCTCTTTCTCTCTATACCCAATCAATCAGAGATTTATTCCCCCGCATTGAGTATTTCTCTGTCGGCTTTAGTGGCGGTCAACTGGGGTTCAGTGTCATGGAAGCATGTGCAGGACGAAGAACATGACCAAGAATCGTGTTTACTTATTTATTGGCTACCGAACATAAAGATGGCAAACTTTCTTCAATGTAAAAACATGCAGCAGTCAGACAATTAAATATATTCACTCACACACACACATTATATGCTTTGAAACTGCAGTTTACAATATACTGTATGTACATATGACTATACATATATTAATAGAGGGAAGAATAATTACAAAATGCAAAAATCAATCATTATTGATGTAATTTGTTTTCTCAGTATTGAGAATGTGCCTCTGGGGTAGAATACCTCTGGACCCTAAATCCTATGAATTATTTCATACAATTATCGAGACAAACATATTTAATATCACTCTAAGGCATTCTAAGCACAGCCCCTAACAACTGTCGTAAAATTACTGCAATTATAACCTAGTCAGTTAGTCATATTTAAAAATGTCCTAAAAAAAAATATTTATCTATTCTTAGTAGTGAAACAATAATGTTTAACTGTATCCATATAAAGCTCTTCATGCAGGGCACCTTGGGATTTTGTGGGGATTTTAAATATCTAAAAGGGCAATGCACTTTCTAAATGTATCTGTATAATCTGCACAACATTGCAACACATAGGCAGCCAGGTGGGGTGTTGTGCCAGGCTTAATCAGTGATTCTCTCTCCTTTCCCTTCTGTCATCTGGATAAACCTTTCCTTGTCAGGGGATTGCCTTCTTATTTGATTGCAACAAGGTCCAGAGCTTGGGTTGTGCTGTGGCCTTATTTTCAGGTGCCATTGCAATAACTCTTATCGTATTGTTCAAGTACCTGATTTAAAAAATCCAACATTATTACCATCGACAGCCTAGGGTCATTGTTTTTGATTGATATGCAAATATAGGGCACAACATTTGCATACTGTAACTATTTCTGAACTTATGATGGCTGTCTTGAGTATTCGACAAAGCTTAGCTTGTTGTGTTAATGTTTAATTCAAATTGTGCATCACAGAGTCCAGGCTAATACCCAAACTCTGAACCCCATGATTACTATTCCAGGGAGAATGTGGGGCTTTTGGCAGCATTTTTCTTATCTTTTATTCAGCACTTTTAACTATTCTCAGAATAATGATTTAAATGAGTTTTTTCTTCTAAAGTGAACAGGAGTCTCCCATTTTCTTCTGTGTGAAAATATGTTGCACTTTTGAAAGCATCCCTCGCTTTTAAATGCTTTATGTTCTGTGCCATGTCAGTGTTAATGCAAATGTAACCAATGGGAAATATGTGGATGTTTTTTCTACCAAAAATATACTGTATTTATTTTTAACATTCATATTAATATAAACCGTTTTATGTAAGATGTGGCATTGGGAATTCTTTTTCACTCGTATAGTGATTGGGAGCCTGGTGTTTTTTAGATGCGTATTAGACAAGCGAGAACAAAGGGAGCATATTGGCAACAAAAGTGAAGAAACAAAAATAAAAATAAAAACTAGTTGAAGAAAATGGGACCCTGCTGATCTGACTCAAATAATAATGAGAGCTGAACTGCACTGGTGCTGAGCTTTAGAGTATGAACAAACTTCATCGTATGGATGCTTGGTGCTTTGAGCAACCGGCCTCTGTCTGTTTATTACCATAAGGGAAGAATGAGACTGCAAAGCAGGAGTCTGTAGAGCCGGTGGTATATTCAGCAGTGATGGTCACCATGGGAATACATGTCTCCATACATCCTCACATGTAGGCTGAAACTAGGATTTATGCCCAGTAGAGGTAGAGCATTTGAACAGTGGGGATCAATTCAGGCTTGAAATTACCTTTTACTATGCCCTGTGTGGAATAAGGGACTATAAAAACTGTCAATATGTTCCTCTATACTTAAGCAATTGCCGCTCTGGGGTTAATTGGGGATTTTTATTTCTAAACTTGTTTTTATTTTTTAACATAGAAACATTATCCTGCATTAAACCCACTGCTTTATAGAACTAGAACATTATATTTATATATATGAAATATCGTCACATGGCTTTAGTGGGTCTCAATTATGTGATCACAATGATTGTTTCTATTGTTGTAAAAGCAATGGCACATACGGTGGGTAAATGATTGTACTACTCAGCCATTACCAGTCCTTGTTCAGTCCTGCACTCTGCTAACGACTTTGCTTTTTCTTAAATATGTGTCCATCATAAGTGATTTCTTTCTCAGCCATCACTGAAAATACAATTGGATGTTCTTTTTTTGGTTGGTACAGAAAGTGTGGTATATGAATTTGGATTGTCAGCATTGCCTATTTTCATATTGTTTCAATTTGTGCAACTGTTTGTGAATGCTTTCATCTTGTCAAATTTCTCATGTTACAAACTGGGACGTCAGTACATAAGTGGATTACAAACGAGAGAACATTTAGCTCATTTTGCTGGTTTCTTTAGTTATTCATTCTCATCATTTCACCTGGCCATTTCTTGAAGTAGCCCAGAAAGTGAGTGAGCTTTAACTACAGGACATTACTGTTAAAGTCTTCGAATTACCAGGAAAGGTGATGTATTTTTTGTTTCATGAAAATTGCTATAGGACTACAGTGATCATTTAAAGTGCCTTCATTAATGAGTTTGCTCATTTCATTGTTATAAGTGGCTTACTTCCTGTATGGCTGGGGTTATATTATTCCTGTATATTTTTTATGGAAGAATAATTTTACTCAATTACTCATATCAAGTTTTTCTTTCTTTTGTTTTTCTTCTTCTGCAGACAGCTTTTACGCTTTTATTTAGTGTTAATGGTGGATTAGTGTTTTCAGCCAACTGATTACTTTAATTGTTCTCCTGACTCTCTCAGAATAATATGAGCAAATATCAAATTGGACAGAAAGCTTTTTAAAAGCCTTACAACGTGGAGTGATTCATCACACAAATGCAAGAGATGGACTCAAGACCTTGTAATTAATATCATTGTGAATAAAATAATTTATCGCTGTTATTTTTTTCAGTCAACATAAAACCTGCTTTCAACTAGATCACCCCTCCAGAAGTTATTACACTACAGCAGTAACTTTTCTCTCTGCAGCATAGCTTTAATTATAAGAAAGCTCGATCTTTGTTTTTACCTCGTCTTCGATAAGAGCAAAATCATCCGTCAATGTAAGAAATTGCTATCAATCTAGACAAGGGGTTGAAAGCAGCATTGCAAAGGTGTCAGTATATAATGATTGTCTTTTGAAAAATGAGGATGTTTCCATTTTATCGCTTCCTGTTGAAAGCATTACAACAGAGGGGACGGGGGGGTTTGTAGCTGCAAATAAAGGAAAAGTCCGAAGAAGACAAAAATTAATCTGATCAAGTGTATCCTCTGTAACAGTTACACATCTCATACTGTTATAATTATAAGCAAGTTAAAATGCCTGTGAAGTCAGAGTTAAGTGAAGTGGCATTTTCTTTCCCGCCTGATGCACAACTTGCACAAGAAACATTGCTATTGAGAGCTTGCCTCTCGGCCCGTCTTGCTCATTTACTTGCTTATTGATCCAAGAATCTCAGTCTGCAGTTTCTAGAAATAATCCATTTGTTTGTGAAAAAACACCTTCATGCATTAGTTATGAACAGATATTTGTAGTCGAAACGAGTGAAATTGAGCCAGTGGATGGATTAAAAAGAAGAAACATTATTCTCTTTTGAGCCATTGAAGTTTTTGATCAGAGGTTGACACATCGGTTTCCCTTTGGCTGAAAGACGTCCTTTTAAACTTTCACAGTGAGAAGTACATCATATAACTGATATGTATGACCGCTGCATGCAATTGAGCTGCTCTGAGACGTGCTAATTACTGCTGTGATGCTTTAATACTGAGCATAGATTGCAGAGCTTTAAAGTCCACAGACCTTACCCTACCTATCCTGTGGTGATTTTTCTCAGGTCCGTAATCTTCATTTCTAAAGTTATATCCCTTCAGTTCTGCCGAAATGTTCCTTCAAATGGGTACCTGCTGTATCCAGCTGTTAAACTGACTAGTTTAAACTGTGCACCATTGTTATAGTAAATATGTCATGAGATTTGACCATAAAAGAAGCATGACACAGTGTTGTTGTTGCCATATTTTCAGGAATTCAGATTTTTGCCTGGTTTAACTAAACTCATTTTGTATTTTTGTTGTTGTTTGGTACATTCATGGACTGTTGTTGTTCTCCCATTTCTGCAGTGAAAACCTTGAGCCAGTGCTTTACACTGTAATCATCTCTTAAGTGGAATGCTATCCCTTTGTCTTATTGACAAGGTTTCCTTTGTTTGACAATTGATTCACTGAATTAGCAGTATGTGCCAGGGCAAATTACATCCAGTTCATTATTCATCCTTTGCTTTATTATTGACAGGAGGCTGTTCCTGTCAGAGATGAGTGATGGTTATGATTGATGCTCTGGAATGCCGCCTGTTTTATTAACCATTCGTTCTAAACACTCGAGCTACTGTGAGACATGATCTGGTCCATCTAAGGGGAGAATTTAACATCAGTGCTGGGAGATGAAACTCATATTTAAGAATCTGTATTTTATTTATTTTTTTACTGTTTTTCGTTTCAAATGTTGCTGGATATATGGCAAGGTCAAAATGGCTAGATATATCCCTTTCATATATTCTAAGTTCCTTTTTCTTGACAAAATTAAACTACACATAACAGAAACAATTAACTTTGGTTTGCAATATGGAGTAAGTCTGCAGCAGCAATGCTATACTGTCCTGTGTTTTTGACGTTAGTTGAAAACAGCAGACCAATTTATAGAATAGGAGTGTCCCCTGGGACCACAGAGCCGAACCATTTGAATATTATGGAGAGGCTCTTGGATTGCATGTAGTGTCTGCTAGTTTTGACACCTGTCAAGTCATTTTCTGCATACTAATATTTTCCGAATGAAGACCATCAGTTGTGATCTTTTCTTGCATCGGTTCTCTCTCCATTGTGCAAAGTGTAAAAAGCACACTTCCCTGAAGATTAAAGAAAAATATTGCAGTAAATATCTGAAGACAGTAGCTGTGTGGCACCTTTTAATTGTCTTGAGGTTCCAATTCAACAACGGTGAACAACTATAACGCTCTCATTAACCTGTTACAGTTACTCGGCCAGACCTCTTGATTGAGGTCAGGAACAAAACCAAACAAAAGCTTTGAAAAATGTGTGAGCAAGTCATGCCAACACCAATAGTGGGTCTCATCCATGGCTTTGTTTTGGTTTGAAATAGACATGAAATTCAATTAAAATACAGAGCAGAACAAGAAATGTGTCCAGAGTCTGTAATGGCTTATGTACATCAAGCAGGAAAACATTTCTCTTTGCTTTTTTCATTATTTTTCAGGAGACTGCATCTCAGAAATTAGCATTGACTCGGGGAGAGACTGCAAAATAACTGCAAAAATAAATAAAAACATTCAAATGTATTTTCTCTAAGACTGATTTAAGACTTTTGTTTATTGACATATAATTGGAACATTATGCATGTACATGCTTATAACTGCCAAGACATTGTTATTGCTATTGCTCTCTTTTTACTAGATAAAATGATTTGTTTATGAACTTTAGAAAAACAGCTGCAGAATTTCTTACAAAACGTATTTATTTGAATGTGTATATATATTCTCTTTCTCCCTTTCTTTAATATAATTAATAATTAAGTCCTGAATTCTATCTTTTTAACCAACATTTTTTATAAAATTTCAGTTTAATTAAGAGTGTCCGTCCCTGTGTTATTACGAAAAGCTCTGTGCCTTGAAAAATGATTGTGGCCCTGCAACCAGACACAGTCAGAAAACAACCTGGGGCCGTTGGAAAGCACTCGCACTGCCAGTAAATACCTATGATTTCCCCACGATCTGTCTAGTCATCAACTCCCCTCACACACTGAGTGGGGCTCTTTACCGCGGGACGCTGTCTGCAGCCGTCACATTGAAACACTGAGGTGGGGGTGGGGGGACAGTGGAAAGGATCAGTCTATTCTTGGGCACTTGCTTTTGTGATATAATAGAGTAACCAATAATATCTTAATAACACTTTGACATGTTATTCAGAAAAACCTGTGCATGCTGCAAATTAATCTTGTCAGGCAGACAGATACAGTTTCCGGAGAGGCAGAATAACAGATTACTCCTTTCATATCTCATTGATGTCCCCCCCCTTTCTGCAATTCACCCCACAGTCCTGCTTTTCACATTTTTATTCAAGACAAACGTTGTTTAAGTGAAAGCAATTTAAAAGATATCTTTATAGGGATGTAAAATGAAGTAGTTGCCATGCAAGCTGCATAAGCTTGTCTTCAGGTTATTTGTCCTGTATGTGAGTTTATTGTAGAATAAGCTGTGAACATTTACTAAATTAACAAGATTTTTTTAACAATCCTCCCAGCAGCTTGTACCCTTAAGTTAAAAGGAAGATTTGTGTCTGCTCTAATGAAGATCATCTGTCGGTGCTCAGTAAATCAATTAAAAAATGCTGTGCAAATAACTTCATAACAATAATCTATTCATAATGAACATTTAACCTGCTTACTTGGTTATCAATTATTCAAAATGTCTGGCCTCACTTGTATTTGATTATGGATACATCACAATCAGTTTCTAACCCAACCCACTCGCACGCAAACACATCTATTTTTCTATTTTTCTTGCTTACAATAATAATAATAACCGAGAAAGAAACAATACTCTGCAGTTTTCACTGTGTTGTGATATGACTGCTATTTCTCTATGAATAATAATGGAGTAGTCTTACTGTTTGCTGTTGACATGCTTTCAGGGGGATCCCAGCAGTTTACACAGACATTTTAGTCAACCTGCTTGTAGATTTGGCTCCTGTTGACTATGGTAATGTGTGTTTGCCATTTCTTGTATTAATTTATATCTTGCTGGGATAGACCTGTGTAGAAAGAGGACAGGAAAAAAAAATACTGATCTGTTTCTTTTAGTCCTCTAATGGCTCTTTAAATATGGAAATGAACTGTTAAAATGCATCAACTTTAAAGTTATTTAGAGAGAAGAATTGTAGAAAAGGGTGGTAATGTAAAGGATTTGTTAATAAAGTAGGCCTATGTTTAGCTGAAAACTGTTGTGCTGATTAAAGAAGCAATACAACTGGCCTTTTTTAGACTACTTGAGTATCTGGAGCATCAGCAATTGTGGCTTCAATTACAGGCTCAAAATGGCCAGAAACAAAGAACTTTCTTCTGAAACTCATCAGTCTATTCTTGTTCTGAGAAATGAAGGCCATTCCATGCGAGAAATTGCCAAGAAACTGAAGATCTCGTACAGCGCAGTGTACTACTCCCTTCACAGAACAGCGCAAACTGGCTCTAACCAGAATAGAAGGAGGAGTGGGAGGCCCCGGTGCACAACTGGGCAAGAGGACAAATACATCAGAGTGTCTAGTTTGATAAACAGACGCCTCAGAGGTCCTCAGCTGGCAGCTTCATTAAATAGTACCCGCAAAACACCAACGTCAACAGTGAAGAGGCGACTCCGGGATGCTGGCCTTCTAGGCAGAGTTGCAAAGAAAAAGCCATATCTCAGACTGGCCAATAAAAAGAAAAGATTAAGATGGGTCAAAGAACACAGACACTGGACAGAGGAAGATTGGAAAAAAATGTTATGGAGAGACAAATCTAAGTTTAAGGTGTTTGGATCACAAAGAAGAACATTTGTGAGATGCAGACCAAATGAAAAGATGCTGGAGGAGTGCTTGATGCCATCTGCCAAGCATGGTGGAGGCGATGTGATGGTCTGGGGGTGCTTTGATGGTGGTAAAGTGAGAGATTTATACAGGGTAAAAGGGATCTTGAAGAAGGAAGGCTATCACTCCACTTTGCAATGCCATGCCATACCCTGTGGACGTTGCTTGATTGGAGCCAATTTCCTCCTACAACAGGACAATGGCCCAAAGCACAGCTCCAAACTATTCAATAACTATTTAGGAAAGAAGCAGTCAGCTGGTATTCTGTCCATAATGGAGTGGCCAGCACAGTCACCGGATCTCAACCCTATTGAGCTGTTGTGGGAGCAGCTTTACCGTATGATATGTAAGAAGTACCCATCAAGCCAATCCAACTTGTGGGAGGTGCTTCAGGAAGCATGGGGTGAAATCTCTTCAGATTACCTCAACAAATTGACAACTAGAATGCCAAATGGAGGATTCTTTGAAGGACACAATTTTGATTTCATTTAAAAATCATTATTTCTAACCTTGTCAATGACTATATTTCCTATTCATTTTGCTATATGTCCTATTCAAACTCATTTCATGTATGTTTTCATGGAAAACAATGACATTTCTAAGTGACCTCAGAGTTTTGAACGGTAGTGTGTGTGTGTGTGTGTGTGTGTGTGTGTGTGTGTGTGTGTGTGTGTGTGTATATATATATAATCTTTAGGGGATTTTAGGGGAATCAGGCAATGACATGTGACCTTCCTGATGATGTCACCTATAGTGTCTCATCTGTGTTACGAGGAGCCCCGCTTATTCTGAACCACACATTTCAGGGACCATCTGGACCATCACACACTAAATTAAAAGATGAATCAAAACACTTAAGGAAATGGCAACAGATATTTTGACTTGTCCCCATCAGCAGTAGCCCCTGGGAGAGTAACAGATGTGCTACTCATATGATCCCTTGAGGAGAGGAATTACGGAGGAGAATTTAGACATCTGTAGGTCTCATACTTTCATATAAAGCCTCTGTTTGCCAGCTTGGGTGTCCTGAAAAGTAGTTCTGAGTGTGTCATTACTATTACTGCCGAGAGTGTTCTCAAAGAGACCTTTTGTGGTTTGTGATAAAGCTCATACCATTTTAAAGTCAAGGAGATTGCATAGTCAATGGTGTGGTGAATATGCTGTTATTATGCCAGTGACATTAACAAAGGGGCAGTGTGAGTCCTGTGTCGGTGCCAACTTTTGTGATGTAGGTGTGCTGCTCTCAGGATTGATGGAGGATGTCTGATTTCCCTGCTAAGTCTGGAGTTTTCTTTTATAGACCGAGTTAAGAATCAATGTAAAAAGCCAGAGGTACATTTATATTAAATAGATAAGTGTATTTCCGAATGCAGAGGAAGACGTGCTTTTCTGAGGTGCTCGGGGAGTTGGGGAGGGTTGAACAAATTATGGTTTGCTCACTCCATGCTGTGCTCTGAAGCCTTGTGTTTTATTAGCACAAAGATCAAAGTGCAGAAAGTATCCTAGGAAAAAGTGTTCTGCTTCGGCTTAGTTTACTCCAAATGCTACGTTTTGGGGTAGGGGGTGGATTGTAATATTTTTTACCCATTGCGTCAGTGGAAGCTATTTTAAATTCATTCCCTTCAGATCAAATTATCTGTGTACTTGTATTTTGTACATTACATATAACTGTCTCTTGTGGAAAAGCTCCAGAAAATTGCTACATGATTGTTTTCAAATGTTAAAAAAAAGAAAATAAGGATATCTGATCTTTCATATAAGCTCAGCAATATTTTTGATCAACACTTATGAATCACCCCCCTGTCCCGCAAGGTTTTTGTACTAGTAGGATGTATGTCCTATTTTTGGTAGATGGAAACAAAGGGACAGCAGGAAAATCTATCTGTAACAACAGAAAAGGCAAAATTAGTGGATAATAACTCTGAAAACATGCAGTATGCACATTGTATGAACATGATCTTAAGTTTAGCGCCCCAGAGTTTGGGTTTGCTCTATATGGTGTTTTTTGTTCTTGTATTTGTATTTTTATAGCAGGAAATTCAGGGCATCGAAGTTTGAAAGTCCTTCCTGTTGAGTCAAACTTGTTCTATGTATTTTATGTGGTGCAGTATCTGTGGGTCAGTAAGTAGTTGTATCTTTCTCCGTTCTGGAAGTCCGTGCTTGGTTACACAAGGCAGCTACAGAGTGTCATTTTGGACATTGGCAGTCTATAACATAGGGGTATGTCTTTCTGTGGCCTGTTAAGAATACCATTAGAGAGCAGTGTATAAGGTCAGTTTATTTGGTTTGTTTTTTTAAACAAGCCTTGCATTGAATCTGATTTGTTTATTAATTGTGATGTTTATGGTAATTGTGAGATCATTCATGAATAAGACCCCTTTCAGCAGTATTAGGTCAGCCCTGGGCCACCTCAAATTTAGTCCTACTTTTTTTAAAGACCCCGTTCACATATGCAGGCGAGAAGGAGGCCTAAACGAAATGCATGCCGGGAATTAAACAAATCTACTTAAACAAACCAGTTATGCATGACATTAGGTCTGCTTACAGGTGTATGCGGTGGATTTATTTATATTGATGTATATAGGCAATTGATCGGTTCTATATTATCTTTGAAAGTAATCTTAACCCTTTGCAGCCAAAGCTTTCTAATATAATTAAAAATTTGCTGGTTCAATGGGGAATTGAATTTATATATTTAATCTACATATTTTCAATATTTCTATCAAATTTTTCAAGTGCTCTCAAAGTGTATTGATTTTCCATTTTGTGGGTGATTTTCAGCTGAAACCAATAACCATCTTAGCCTCTAGTGGGGTGAAAGCTTTTATGACACTTTTTATGTATTGCTAAGCACTCAGTGTAGAGATTAACGTGTATTGAAAAGTGTTTTTGTCCCTCTCTTTTATAATTTCCATATCAATCAATCAATCAATCAATTTGTATTTTATACAATAGCCCTTTCATGGCAAGCTCCCTGCCAGAGCATTTTTAAATGTATCAATTATCAAAATGCAATAGTTTACAATGTAATAAGAATGTAGAAATTACAGTGAAGTGAAAAGTTTCATCAAATAAATTACAAGAAGCTAACAAATCACAGAGAGGACTGCATTTGAAAGCACTTAAAAATTCAAACATCTTACAATGGACAAGACTCCGCTTTCTTAAACAAGGTCATGCCACAAAACTGGAAGGAACATTTTCAAATAGAAATCATTACTGATATGTGGGCTGAAGTAATTGAAAATGAAAATGTTACAATGAAAAAAATGTATATATACACACACATATATAAAATCATAATGATATGATTATAGCTTTGTATATATGGGTGTGTCTTTTTTTTCTTTTCTTTTTTTCTTTTTTACAGTGAATGAAGGTGGAATAGTTAGAAGATTGAAATTATATAATGGTAAAAGCTTCTTTCTGTCAAAGTAAAAGACCCCTCAAAATAAACTGGTTGGCTGATGCATTAAGAGCTGGGCACCGCGTAGCAGGGTGAAAACAGACAGCTTTGTGTCAGTCATCTCATAAGAATGTCAGGTTTAATACAGTGGGCTGAACAGCATATTTAATGGAATAAACTGCAGTCCCAGCTGCTCACAAACTTATCATTACTGGATCCTGCTGGTTTCAGTGCAGTAAATACCACCCAATAGGTGACCTTGCCTTTTCACAAGATGATGGGTGGAAGGGGACATACATTTTCAGACGCACGCAGGAAATCAAAATACATTCATTATATTAGTTTTCCTGTTTATTAAAATTGTACTAGAATGAAACATTGATTGTACTGCATTTTTCAAGGTTTTACCTTTAGTAGAACCTTTACAATGAAATTCAGCAGCGTGGGACAGTAATAATTCCTTTCCTTACTTATGTAAATCGGAAGTTCAGACACAATTCCCTGCTGTGTTTCTTTGGAGGCTGACAGAACTTCTTACAAAATGCTTGAAAATTGACAAAAAAAAACACAAAAAAACCTCAACTAATTGGCTTCCTTGTACACATATGGTGGATGCGTGTATGGTAGTACATATGATTCCAGAATTCATATGTGTTTGTATGGATACCGATCTTAGGTGTCTGGTGTCCCTTAGCAACCACTGTCAGTGGAAAAGAAGAAAAGGCAGTCAGATCAGTAAACATAGCATGAAACATCGGTCTTGGCCGTATTTATTTGAATAAAGTTCTTGCTGTCTTGGCTTCATTTGGTCATTTGAAAATGATGCTGGGAAATAAAAACAAAACATGAAAATAATAAAATGTCCTGCAGCCTAGGATATGGCATTTTGACATTTTTGGTTATTCATCATCTATATAAAGACACTGATGATCAAATGAAGCTGCGGATATAAAGTTCAATTGATTTTGATTAGGATGCTATCTGATAATTGCTTTGACTTTTCAACTAACCTTTTGGAGACACACATATATATATATATATATTGTTCATAAAAAAGCAAGACATGAAGCGCATAATCTTGATTATGGATAAGAAGTCTTCTGCAATGACAGAGTATGTGATCAAATAAATCCCAGAGCATTTTAGAAGAGTTTTAACATTCACAAAAAGGATGTGTGAGAGGGAATGAATGCCTCCGTACATAACAGCTTCAGCACAAGCAGTGACCAGAGATTATTATGTTGCAAATTGTAATAAAAATAGTAATTATAATGTACAACATTCAGCTATGTAAATGGCATGGCTTGGATTCACAACTCCAGACATGATGAGAAAATTGAATGAGGAACAGAATAGAAATTCTGAAGTTAATAATTGAAGACAGTGAGCCCTGCAAACGATGAAGACAGTAACTACATGATGTACATGCCTTCATGAACCAAGACACTGAAAATACCTACATTAACCTTATCAACACTACTTCACAAAAAGAAAGATGTTCTTCAAGGCAAAACAATATATGTATCGATTTCTGGGTCTCACATATTCACATATCCCAGGTACAACACTTGTTTATTTTATGCAAAGTAGCTGGAATAATAACTGTAGCTTTAATAATAATAATAATACTTGCTGTAACTTTTCAGGTCTTTGAGATTGAGGTGTTGTGAGGTGGCTTAGCTGACCCCAAAACACAAGGATTAATACTAAAGAAACTGAAATGAAAAAGGAAAAAAAGGTTAATTGTTTGGAATGTGAGAACAAATCATTTCCTGCTCTTCCAAAAAACTGTGTTAATGGTTACCTGCTGATTTGTAAAAGTTACCATAAGGAATACATTTGTTTTAGTTCTAATGGCTCATAGACGGAGCTTTGAATAGGGTCATTCACCCTGAATAATGCTGGTTAATTGTTTTAGTTGTTTTATCATGCTCAGGCGACACTTGAAACTTGGCCTAAAATTGTGTCTAATTTAAAGTCAGTGACATAATGTCTTAATGACAAAGTGAACACATAGGTACCTCTCCAAGAAATGTGAGAAACCAATAATGAAGGTTATCAAAGTATTATAACTCATTCCAAGTTCAGCACTGAGTTCTGCTGTGGTTAACATACCCAGTTTACCTGAGTTGGGCTACCTTTGAATCCTATTCCTTTTACTGTCTTTCCCCAAAACTCTTAATCTCTCTCTTTTAGACATCTGGACTATGTCCCCTGTGCATCATCACATTGGTAGATGTAAAGACCTCCTCTGAAAATCCAGTTAAAGCTGGCCACACACACACACACACACACACACACACACACACACACAATGTATCAATATGTACTGGCATTAATGCAGAAAAAAACAGGCTCTTTACAGCACATGACCCCTGGTACCATCCATTAGTGATGCAGTGCAACCCATCCCATTATCTTCGGTAATAAAGTGCATACATTCAATGCTGATCGATTGGTTGTAAAGACATTTTATATGCGTTTTTTCTGAGCAAATGGGTCATAATTGAAAACACTGACTATTTCCACTATAATACTATTTTCACTTTGCAGTTGTTTCTGATGGATTTTCTTACAGATTTATTTGGAAATACATAAGAGGCTACTTAATCTAGCAGTCTATAAAAGAGACAGGATATCGATGCCAGGACCCAAGCTCAGATCTTGGTTATTTTTTCTCCGCATGAATGGGACTGACCCGAGGACACTGCATAAGGGTCAAGTATTGATGCCGTCATGACAATGTATAAAAAGGGAAATGCAGCCAAGCGTGAAGCGCAGGACATGGCATATAATTACTGCAATAAAAATGTGCCAGCAAGGGACAGCTTAACTAGACTCTTTACACTGCATTGGAGATTTCGGTACTTTAGTCCTACCCAATGAAAGTCAAGATACTAAACCTGTTGGGCTGTGATTCCAAGTCGGTCCTCCTCAGCAGAGGCCTATAGTCCGTCAAAGCCACGCAACGCATTTCAGCTTTCTACATACATTTAATCTGACAGATGCCACTTGAAACTGGAGGGAATCCTTAATGATGTGCTGTTAATAAATTGTAAAGGGTAATGTAGGTATATATGGTGTTTGTTTCCCTGAGACAGCTGTATTTTTTTAAAATGGAGTACCCTAGTTATTTAAATTTAAATAAAATTCATACAGCAGCTCTGTGGCATCCACAATGGCTAACAATTTACCAATCAGCTTTGACATGTTGGGCCACTTAACAGCTCCACAGCCCCTGCACAGGCAACTGAGTAATCACCTGCCTGAAATTGTAGCCGCTCGATTGGTCACTGAACGTACACTATTGCCAGGTGATTGCTTCACCCGCGCCATTACCCACACTGCATGTCACTGGCTTCGATAAATAGAGATGGTGCTTTGTCTTGTGACTCTCTGAGGCAGCCTGACTGTGCCTTCTGAAAGATCACTCTGTGCCCACAGTTGTATTTCTTCAGAGGCAGCGAAATTATGTATTTGTTTGATTATTTATGGGAAAGGGTGCTGCTGCTTACGTTTGTAAAAGGACACCAAACAGAGCCTGCTTTTCCTCACCACCTATTAAATTGCACCAGTTCTGTGAGCTTTGCAAATTGATAAAGCCAGGAAACAGGACTCATTTGCTGTGCATCAGCGGAACACGAAGCTCAACGCAGCCCAGAGTAATGCGGAATAAAACAGAACTGATTCATCACACCATTATTATTTTTAATAAATTTTTTAAATTTTTTGCATGCAACATGATTTGGCATCAACCTGGCTTAGGGAGATAAAACCTTATACGTGAAGATCAATCTAAATGCAGTGCATTATTTATTAATCCAGATTTTGTTTTCAGTTCTGTAACCCTTTGTATTGATTTATTTATTTATCTCTGCAGATTTGCTTTGATAAACTTTTCAAAACACCATGTATTGTAATATATATATATATGTTTGTGTTTGTAAATATATGTATATATTACGAATCATGGTATTGTGTTCATATAGAGTTCAAATTAAATTTAAATTAATGTATTTACTGCCTTCCCAGTGAATGCATGTTAGGAGAAAGTGCTCTCACATAATGTATCAGATGAAGCCAATCCAATCATGTAGCTTTTGTACATGCTTTTTATAGCTGCCTTCTGAGTTTTGAGCTCCAGTGTGCATCAAAGAGTGCTGTGGCTAAGAAGGCCGCTCCGGCTCTAATGGACTACCCATAGAGCCACAGAAAAAAAAAAGAAAATGCTATGGGAATTGACAGAGCATGAACCATTATGGCCAGGCTTAAAGCAGGACTCCATAGAAACACTCACAAACATGCACACCCTTACCAGTGGTATGAGAGCAACTGTCAGTCACAATGACAGACAGCCTTAATGGTCAGCAAAGCAATTACTTTTATAAAATAAAAAAAAACACCTTAGTGAAAGAGAAATGGGAATATATATATCAAACCTTTCTGCAAACTCCAAATTCTCAATCTGTCTCCCTACATGTTAAACCAGAATTCTATATGGAGTCCTGAGATATTTTTTAAACCGAAGGAATAAAAACCTGCCAGACAAGCAGCTCAGATGCAGCAGATTAAATTAATTAAAATACTGAATAGCTGCAATTCAGGCTTCAAGTACCAGAATCTCTGTATTCAGACTTGTTTAGAACAGAATGTCATACTTGGAAAATAAGGATCATGCAAGACATACATAAGAATTGTGTTTTTGTTATGAAATTGTTGTGGCTAATTTGAGGTCAACTCAAGTCAACAATTTTAATTACCCCACAATTAATTTACACTGTAGCTCATTTAAGCTCTGTGCTTCACTGAATATTTTTCTAATCAGAAGAATAAGCTATTAGACTATATTAATTACTTTTTGGAATAAACAATTCAGTACTATTTTTTTTTTCTGAAAAAGCATAAACCAAAAACTGCTGGATAAATGTACTTTTTCTGAAAAAAGTGTCTGCTGTCTTTAAAGTATTATACATTGCGAATTTTACTTTAATTAAATCTTTAAATTGACAGAAATTCAACCCTATTTACAATATGTAACTGTTAAGATTATTGTTAAAATTTATTCACTTCATTTATTGTTTTAAATGTTTAGATAAATTGTTTTGTGACAATTTAGATCTCTTTTTCAAGCGATTAATTCTTTAGACATGACTTCAGGGTTCAAGCACTACATTTCTGAATATCGGGTTTGATCCACCAGACAGATGTTGTCTTCATGCTATTGAGGTAGTAGGTAACTTTCTATTTGACTTTGTATAAAAACCTATTTTGTGAACGAAAGTCACCAAAGCTTAAAGGTGCAAGTCCTTTATGAACAGCAATTTACATTAAGTTAATCTTAAATAAGTTAATGTTATTTATGAAGGAGAAGAATGAAAGAACATTTCTTTCTAGAAAAACACAGAGATCGAAAGTTGTTAACACTGTAAAAATTGATTGGAAATCTCTTCGCCTCATCTTCTGTCATTTGATGTTTTTACATTATCCCATTGAATGCTTGGGTTTCATACTCACAGAGGTTTTTCTATGGTTCTCAATATCTTACTTTCTTTCAGACAGTGATGTGAGATTGGTTTTATGTTTGTAGGTCATTCCTCTCCAGTTATTTATTCCTGCGTTTAAAAACCACCTGTGGAAAAATAAATTGGACAGTATTTTGGCTGGTTCCCTCTCTTAAACATTGATGATGGCGCTGCTGTTGTCAAATTAACTTTAACACATTCAGATTCATGGGTAGAAGCTGTTAAACCGATCACTGAACGCTGCCATAAGATTTGATTTGAGCTATCTAAATATCATTACCTCAATTTAAAACTGATTGTTTTTGACAGTTCAACAATTACAGAAATAATTTGGTATTCTGTGATTCAAGTGTTTGTCGGTATCCTGAACTGATTGTAAGTGAACTCCAGATTATTAATTGGGAGAAATGCACTTTGTAGGTTTTTCAAATGCATTGATCAAAGTTGACATTCTGGCATGCATGGTCCCTCTGTTACAACACTAAAAATGAACATAAATGAACAAATGCTGAAATGTACACATCCTAGAGCTTGCATCTGTTAGCAGATCATTCTTTGCATGTGTAAATGCTCTTAACAAACCATTAACAGGGACCTGACTACACAGAATTTTCCAACACAGAGTACTTTACCGGCTTGATCTCGCAATTGAATTATTATCTTGTGATAAAAGAAAAGCACTAAGAAATGCCCATTAAAGGAGGGAGGGGAACTGGGAACTGGCTCAATTTCTCCCTGAATGGCTTTTGGGTGCATGTGATGTTGATTAATTAGTGTAATGAAAGTTGTCTTTTCTGTCACTTCCAGACATTTGCCAACCAGGACAAGGCCCCGGGGGTTTGAATCATGCTGGGTGGTTGGCTTGGAGAGGCTCGTACGGTGTGTGTGTGGCGGGGTGGGGGAGTTGGGTTATCAGTCTTTTGCAGCAGGAAGAAAGCAACCCTCTGTCTAATTTATCTGATGCTGTGTACGATCAGTGTGCATGGATAAGTGGTTTGGTGGAATATATGCAGCCTGGGCTATTTAGCAAAGCTTTTCATCAAGCTGGGGTGCAATACTCATCCCGTTATCTGTTTTACCCTTGAAGTTCACTGGGGCCTCATTTAGCAGCTGAGCAGCAATTTCCCTTTTAATTCCCTCTCTAATGTTAAACCAAACCTGGGGCAAGCAATTTAAAGTACAGTCTTCCTGTAGCTATACACATTTTCTTTTGTTGCATTTTGAATTCAAGTTCATGAATAATAATTGTATTATTCTGAAGAATCTGAACAGTGATGCTGACCCGACTATTGATATTTGCCAATACATATTACATATCTGTGTATTTATACAGTGCCTCTTGCGTAAGCAACAGATGGCGGCTGCTGCTGTGAGACACTTCCTCGGACTCTAGACTTGCTTTTTAATCTTTGAGCTGATTGCAGACATGTGCCTTTCCACAGCTCAGAGCTGTGTCGTCTCATCAGCGACTTCTGAGCTTTTCTGTTTTTATAGCCCAGTAAAGCTCCTTTGTTACTCGTTTCTCCCCAAAGAGAAAATTGATGTCTGTTGCGCGGAGGCTTAGCAAGCAAAACAAAAAGAGATTTTCCTGCCAGATGCAATCTCAACTTTTGTTTTGGTTGCTGCTTTGCCTCTGGAACTAAAGTCCTCATTGCACCCTGAATTTGCCAGTTTTAGCAAAGAAGATGGATGTGCTCACGAATTCTCAATGATTTAATTTGTGATCCACCCTACACCACATTTCCAACTGTTCCCAATTGCTATAGCCTTTTTTCACTGCAGTTTTCTCAAATTCGCATTTTCTTTGCTAATAGAGCATAGAAATATTAAAACAGCCTTTATAAACTGTGTGACCAGTACTGCCTGAGACTTTTCAAAGACCTTGCCTGAATGGGGACAGAATTGTTTTGTTTTAAATCGATGGCCCGTATGCTGAACATTATGTTCAAATAAAACAACATGAAACTACTGAGGCTATCAGTGCACAAATATGGATGTGTACATTCAGACCATGTGAAACAAACTAGCATTAATATTCACTTTAACCCACTCAGGGTGATGGAAAATCATTAACCATCTGTTGTATCTCTATTAACTTATGCTTTTCTCAAGCCTCCCTCTCTGACAAACCTCTCATTATTAGGCATGATGCTTGGTAATGTCTGGAAAGATCTGGGAAGCAGCCAGCTGAATTGTCAAAACTTTTTTCAACAGTGCATGGGGCTTGTGAGTTTAAATTCTGTCCTCTACAATTATATATATTTTTTTTCTTCAAACTTGATCTATGCCTTTATTGATGACAACCGTGCATTGGCTACTTCCATGGATAGCCTAGTACAGGGCACTTTGAAGTGGGTCAGCGTCACAATGGTCACATGAAAGGGGAGATGTTAGAAAGGCCAGGAAAATGGCTAATCTTTCATCTTTACAGGTTATTTATCGTCACAATTAAAAATAGACTTTCTAAGCCTTTTAAAATCTATTTTAAGGCAGCCCTTAATCCAAATACCGTAAAACTTCCAATACTCGCCGGGTCTCAAATAACAGCCGGTCTCCAATAGTCGCCGGGTTGATTTGCATAATCATGTAAACAAAAGCTCGTTTCTAATAAATGCCAGGTTGCAAAACAGACTTGACAGTGTTTTATAAATAAAGAAAAGGGAAATCGTTACAGTTTATAAAGATGCATTAACACATTTGAAAGAACCTTCCACAACATATTTACGTAAACTTTAGTTTTTAGTTTTTGCATCGTTCTTGTTTTCAGTAAATATATATTCTGCATATTAATTAAAACTCCATCATGTGTTTTTATACATTTATTTCTCACTTTAACTATATATGTATGTGTGTATATGTATATATACACTCACCTAAAGGATTATTAGGAACACCTGTTCAATTTCTCATTAATGCAATTATCTAACCAACCAATCACATGGCAGTTGCTTCAATGCATTTAGGGGTGTGGTCCTGGTCAAGACAATCTCCTGAACTCCAAACTGAATGTCTGAATGGGAAAGAAAGGTGATTTAAGCAATTTTGAGCGTGGCATGGTTGTTGGTGCCAGACGGGCCGGTCTGAGTATTTCACAATCTGCTCAGTTACTGGGATTTTCACGCACAACCATTTCTAGGGTTTACAAAGAATGGTGTGAAAAGGGAAAAACATCCAGTATGCGGCAGTCCTGTGGGCGAAAATGCCTTGTTGATGCTAGAGGTCAGAGGAGAATGGGCCGACTGATTCAAGCTGATAGAAGAGCAACTTTGACTGAAATAACCACTCGTTACAACCGAGGTATGCAGCAAAGCATTTGTGAAGCCACAACACGTACAACCTTGAGGCGGATGGGCTACAACAGCAGAAGACCCCACCGGGTACCACTCATCTCCACTACAAATAGGAAAAAGAGGCTACAATTTGCACAAGCTCACCAAAATTGGACAGTTGAAGACTGGAAAAATGTTGCCTGGTCTGATGAGTCTCGATTTCTGTTGAGACATTCAGATGGTAGAGTCAGAATTTGGCGTAAACAGAATGAGAACATGGATCCATCATGCCTTGTTACCACTGTGCAGGCTGGTGGTGGTGGTGTAATGGTGTTGGGGATGTTTTCTTGGCACACTTTAGGCCCCATAGTGCCAATTGGGCATCGTTTAAATGCCACGGCCTACCTGAGCATTGTTTCTGACCATGTCCATCCCTTTATGACCACCATGTACCCATCCTCTGATGGCTACTTCCAGCAGGATAATGCACCATGTCACAAAGGTCGAATCATTTCAAATTGGTTTCTTGAACATGACATTGAGTTCACTGTACTAAACTGGCCCCCACAGTCACCAGATCTCAACATCTCAACCCAATAGAGCATCTTTGGGATGTGGTGGAACGGGAGCTTCATGCCCTGGATGTGCATCCCACAAATCTGCATCAACTGCAAGATGCTATCCTATCAATATGGGCCAACATTTCTAAAGAATGCTTTCAGCACCTTGTTGAATCAATGCCACATAGAATTAAGGCAGTTCTGAAGGTGAAAGGGGGTCAAACACAGTATTAGTATGGTGTTCCTAATAATCCTTTAGGTGAGTGTATATATATATATATATATATATATATATATATATATATATATATATATATATAATGCTGTATATATATATATATATATATTTGTATTGCTGTTAATTGTAGTGATTGAACTAACTGTCAGTTGTGACATTTTTAATGCATTCATGAAGTATAATATTGATGGTTTGGTTTAAAGCGTATTTACAGTTTTGTTGAAGTGCTTTTTGTTTTTTTAGTAAGCGTTCACAGTATATCTAAACATAGACTGCTAACAGAATTACCACTATCTTGTTTTCAATCCAGTGTATACTTCACCATACATTGAATGTGATTTGTTTGCATCTTTGGAAAGCAAATTATTAAAAAAATAATAATAAAAAAAAAAACTGGCCTATTAGCCTACTTCTGCAGTGAAGCAATGTTTCCAGGCTTTTCTTACCCTGCATGAGTTTGCGATGTCTTTTTATTTTTTAATGTTTAATACAAACCCCGGTCTCCTATAATCGCCAGTCTCCAATTGACGCCGGGGCTTCTTGCAGTTATTTGGAATAAACCGGTTGGTTAAATCCAGCTATATTTATATGTCATTACAATATCTCTCTGTCTCTGAAGTCCATATAAGGGTGTCCTGTATATACATCCAAAGGAATATGTCAGTAACTCAAGAGACAAGCTTTCCCTGTCTCCAACTAGTATGTGCTCACAATCCAGTATACGGGTCACTCCAACTAACCCATTTTAGCAACTTTATTATTTGTATTATTTTTTCATGGATGCCAAATAATATTACATAACCACTGTATGCAAATTGGACTATTGAATGTGTGTTGGAAAGCTCAACAAAATACAGATTCACTAGTACAAATAATAAACCAAAACATTTTGATCACCCAAAGCACCCATTTCTTCGAGGTGTGTTACTGCAGCTCCTGCCTAATTATTTTCTGGAAGGTTACCTCTTGTGACAAGACGTATGAATGAATAATGTGTTGTGGGACAGTCAGAGTGCAGAAGGCTGCAAAAGACAAAATTAATTGGTAATTAATAAATAAGTAAATAGGTTTTGGCAGTGATAGGAAAGGCCATGTCCCAAACGCACCGTGAGACTGGCTAATCAGTGAGTCATTTTCCTGCTGTGCTTCCGGCCGTCACGCGGCTCTGCACAGAGAGACACAAATGTCTCGCTTGCCAATCAGCGCAACGGGCGCCCAATCACTCCACGATGATATGGCCTGGCACACCCGAGCCCCAGGGTCCCATCCTCACCTGCGAGCAATGTTCTGCATTCAAGTCGTTTCAAGGGGGAACATCTGAATTACAGAGGAGAAGTTTTTAATGGGTGTCACAGCTTCAGAGGTGAGAAAGTGAATTTATACCGTGACTTTGAAAATGACCCCCCTCCCCCTTAATCTGTATAGATATGTACTTGTTGGCCTAAAACAGGTTCTCCAGGTAAAATCCTGCTGGCTTCAGTACCTCAAAAGGTTTATCAATCTGTGATTTGGAGGATCGTCATGTGTAACTTTGCAAATATTGCAAATACGGACATCTAGGGAAAAAATATATATATATATATATACAGTGAGGGAAACAAGTATTTGATCCCCTGGTGATTTTGTACGTTTGCCCACTGACAAAGAAATGATCAGTCTATAATTTTAATGGTAGGTGTATTTTAACAGTGAGAGACAGAATAACAACAAAAAAATCCAGAAAAACAAATTTAAAAAAAGTTATAAATTGATTTGCATGTTAATGAGGGAAATAAGTATTTGATCCCCTATCAATCAGCAAGATTTATGGTTCCCAGGTGTCTTTTATACAGGTAACGAGCTGAGATTAGGAGCACTCCCTTTAAGAGAGGGAGTCATTCTTGCTGAATGTATATATATAAAAAGAAACAATGGAAAAAAGATATAACAGAGAAAAAGAAGAATATGAAATTCAATGGCATTTTTATTTTTTGCACTTTGCAGTTTTATTCATTTATTTTCCCCTCAATGTGTGATAGCCCAAGGCTGTACTATTGACAGCTCTCTCCCCTGCCTGGCAGCAACAATAAGGACAATCTTCCACTGCTTCTTAATTCTGTGGCAATGATTAACTGGGTATTTTTTACTCTGATGTGGTTAGCATCTGTAAAGGGAATGTGTAGCACTGCAGCAATACAAGAGCTCTACTTATCTCTTGATAAACCAGTGTAGGAGTGAAAGGACTTGAAGGGGAGTCAAAATATATCAATAAGTAAGCAGAAATCTTCTTGGAGTCTTCATCAGAGACCATGAAACATGTTATTGCCCCACTTTGTTGAAGAATAAAAGAGAACCTTTTATTCCCCCCAGAAGATCACTGAAAACTCCAGATGTCAGAATTTCAACCTGTTTACCCCTATTCTTGGACATCGCTGACAGCTTTCAAAGTCTTTGATCAATGCAGCATAAAAACAATACCTTTCTGTATATTTTGAATTTATTTGTGTGATGTGTGTCTTGGAGATCCATTTGACAGCAGTAGTAGATTTTTGACTAACAAATAACTGCTAGCACTGCTGGAGGTTTTATTTATTTATTTATTCATTTTTCTTATGGCCTCAGTGGTGAGATCTGTGAAAATATGGGTGTTTTTCTGTTTACTGACATCCAGATGTTCCTGTAAATTGGAATCTTCATTTAGTTGTAAGTGTTTTTTAATTGTTGATTTTTTAATTTATTTTTTTAAGGTTATATTTTCTTGTGTTTTGGCCTCAATGGATTTAGTTGATTAATGGTCTCAAACGTCTGAAACAACTCAGATATGTCTTGTAAATCAGTATTTAAGCTTATGGTGATGACCACACTTCAGATCATGTTCATAGTATCAACTGTATCAGACAAACTGATCTCACGTGATATGCTCAAGGTATTTTTTTAAATAAAATAAACCAAATAATTTTGTCTTTGATGTTGAACTACTGGAGATAAGGGTTCTTATTATTTTTAACTATTAGTCATAGTAGTCATAGTAGTAATGCAATACATTTCAATATTATAAGATGCTCAAAGTGTGTTCACTCTTTCAGAGCTCTTGAGAGAAAAGCTAAGTGTATTTACCATGTCAGTCCCTTAACCTCCCTCCCCCCAGGAATGGCTGTTTACAGAGTAATGAACATGTTTTGCCAGGCAATACCAACAGCTCCCCTGCCTCATCCCTGTAACAGAACTGCCAGGCATTGACCCGTGGCCTTTTTGTTTTTGTGTTGTTCTTATTGTTGTTTTTTCTCCTATCCCTTATTCAGCTGTCTGTCAGATGAAGAAGGATAACTCATGTTTTTCTTCCAATTGGTGTTGTGTTCACAAACAAACACGCCTGCAATACCAACAGCCACCTGTTTTAAGCCTTTAAGCCTGTTTTAAGTTTAAACTAGAAAACCAGTTAACATATATTTTGTGAAACACCAATCTTTGATTTTGAGAATGCCTGATGGACATCTTTAAAAAGTGCATTAGCATCCTGGTAGGGAAGCTCTGCATTAACCCAATGTGTTTTTGGTCTGTTTGATCCGATACAAAATGAACTTCAATGGATTAGACTAAACATAGTGTTTTTTTTTTTAATTATATATACACTCACCTAAAGGATTATTAGGAACACCATACTCATACTGTGTTTGACCCCCTTTCGCCTTCAGAACTGCCTTAATTCTACGTGGCATTGATTCAACAAGGTGCTGAAAGCATTCTTTAGAAATGTTGGCCCATATTGATAGGATAGCATCTTGCAGTTGATGGAGATTTGTGGGATGCACATCCAGGGCACGAAGCTCCCGTTCCACCACATCCCAAAGATGCTCTATTGGGTTGAGATCTGGTGACTGTGGGGGCCAGTTTAGTACAGTGAACTCATTGTCATGTTCAAGAAACCAATTTGAAATGATTCGACATGTGACATGGTGCATTATCCTGCTGGAAGTAGCCATCAGAGGATGGGTACATGGTGGTCATAAAGGGATGGACATGGTCAGAAACAATGCTCAGGTAGGCCGTGGCATTTAAACGATGCCCAATTGGCACTAAGGGGCCTAAAGTGTGCCAAGAAAACATCCCCCACACCATTACACCACCACCACCAGCCTGCACAGTGGTAACAAGGCATGATGGATCCATGTTCTCATTCTGTTTACGCCAAATTCTGACTCTACCATCTGAATGTCTCAACAGAAATCGAGACTCATCAGACCAGGCAACATTTTTCCAGTCTTCAACTGTGCAATTTTGGTGAGCTTGTGCAAATTGTAGCCTCTTTTTCCTATTTGTAGTGGAGATGAGTGGTACCCGGTGGGGTCTTCTGCTGTTGTAGCCCATCCGCCTCAAGGTTGTACGTGTTGTGGCTTCACAAATGCTTTGCTGCATACCTCGGTTGTAACGAGTGGTTATTTCAGTCAAAGTTGCTCTTCTATCAGCTTGAATCAGTCGGCCCATTCTCCTCTGACCTCTAGCATCAACAAGGCATTTTTGCCCACAGGACTGCCGCATACTGGATGTTTTTCCCTTTTCACACCATTCTTTGTAAACCCTAGAAATGGTTGTGCGTGAAAATCCCAGTAACTGAGCAGATTGTGAAATACTCAGACCGGCGCGTCTGGCACCAACAACCATGCCACGCTCAAAATTGCTTAAATCACCTTTCTTTCCCATTCAGACATTCAGTTTGGAGTTCAGGAGATTGTCTTGACCAGGACCACACCCCTAAATGCATTGAAGCAACTGCCATGTGATTGGTTGGTTAGATAATTTCATTAATGAGAAATTGAACAGGTGTTCCTAATAATCCTTTAGGTGAGTGTATATATCTTCTTGAAAACAATTGAAAGCAATGTACAGAGTTTGGAATTTGCATTATAATAGAATGACTGTGTGACCCTGCCTAAAATTCCTAAATGATAGTGTTGTTTTTTTTCCTTCCTAGCTGATAGTAATCAGGAAAATTAGATTTTGTACTTGATTATCTATTAGCTTGTAGAGAGAGGTGAACTGTGTTCGGAGATTAAATCTGTAGGTTTGAAGTGGGTGGGAGTGGGTGTAGAAACAAATTACTGAGCTATATCCCACCTACAATTAATGGGACATGAACAGAGAAGTCACAGCTTCACGAAGTAAACGGTAAACGTGTGATTCATGTTCCAGAATCATATCATAATCACTGATTCATCCACATGCTTCAAGAACCAGCATAGAGCTTCACTCTCCTGTGGACTTTTATTTCAAGGAATCTGATCATCTAACAAGGTCAAGGCCCTGAGCAGGAGAATATAAATATGGCTTTTCTGTATATTAGGAGAATCTCAGATACACACCTACTTTATCTGTGTTTCTGTGAACAGGGCGATTGAATGTAGCACAAGGGGTTATTTTTTTTATTTATTTTTTAATTTTTTAAATGAGCTGAATCAAATAAGCTTACTAGCTTCCTCAAGAGAAGAGAAGTACTTATCTTAATTATCCGACTCTGAAAGAAATATAGGATAAAGCAGCAAGGAGACATTGAACAGTATTGATTTTCTGCCTCTCCAGAAACTGTAACCATTTAATTCGTTAATCAGTGGCTGTGAAATGCAAGGTGTCCACTGCCACAGACTTCCTGTTGACTGCGGGTACAAATTCAGGATAACGACAGACCTATTGATAACTATCGGGCTGGAAATAGCTGTGTAGGATCATGGGTTTCTTCTTAGTTTACAGTCGAACCCTGGAGAAGCAGACACATGGGGCAGGGTGGTGACTGGAGTAAACGCAACATACAATACTATATATATATATATACTGTGTTAGGGAAGTGATTATTGCAGAGCTGGCCCAGTGACAGCACAGTGCACATGATAATAGTACATTTTCAAGAGATCCAGGGACATGAAATAATGGAAGAATTTGATCATTATGTGTAGTAGCTTCCTAGCAAGGTGATTGTTTTATCAAGGAGAGCCCTGTCAACAGGAAGTTCCATTAGAGGAAAAAAGAGAGCACCTGCACAGACTGTGAGCGGCTGAAGAAAGCTGTAAAATCCCCTTCCATAGCAACAACAGTCAGCTTTTGTACGCCCACTTCAGAAAGTTGTAAACAGTGCAAATTGTGCTCTTCTCTTCAAAGCATATTTAAAGATGTATTTTAAAGCTTTTCTTCGTATTAAACCCTTTTCATGTTTTCAAATGTTTTGGCTATGCTCGTATTCCAAAATAAATGACCCAGTAATAATCAAAAACGTCTGATAAACAAATCTGCCAGTTCTTTATGACCGAATAGAAAACGACAAAAACAAAACCAGCAGATCTTTGACTTTCCCGTGTACTAACTCTGTGCGGATACTGATGTAGTATTTCCTTGCTTTTCAGACAAAATTGAGAATGGGGAGGTGTACCAGAGAAGGAAGGGGCCTCATGTCAGTCCAACAGACGACCAGGAGGTGTCCCATAGTCCCAGAGACACGGGAGAAAGGACAGGAAGCAGCTGGAGACGGATCATGCTGTTGATCCTTGCCATTACCATTCACAACATCCCAGGTGAGGACCTTACTTGTGACCTTTTCCTAATGCGTAATGTAGACAAACATGGATCTCCTCAGTCATTCTTCCTAAATTTCAATGCCCAATTATAACTAAACCACCTCCCTAGTAACTGCAAGTTGGGAACAGTGGAAGTCAGACTACTTCATGTCCCATGAGGCACCACCACCAGCTTCTCAGATATAACAAGTTTTATAAAAACACAAATGCCTGGCAGAACAAGAATAGCGATGATAGTATATATTCTGCTAATAATTTTTTTAATGGTGCAATCTATGAGCATCTCATATACTTCCACCTCCTATTATATAGGCATGGTGATCTTCACAAATAAATGTATACTGTGTACAGCTAAGGAAATGTATGTACATGCTTTTTATATCTTTTTACCTATTTACACCAGTAAATACACCTATTATGTCCAGTTCAATTAGGGTTAATCCAATGCTCCATTGGCTTAAAGATTCAGAGGTTGGCGTCTTTGATGGATATATTACAGTTGAGAGGTTTAAGAGCTTTCCTTCCTTGACAGCACAACACAGACAAATATTCTGTTGTTTTGGCTCTGCCTGCTGAACCCGATTAAAGAGGTGCAGAGCACACATCCTGTCGCGCTGTAAAGCAAAGCACTCCAGAGGCAGCCCTGCATTAAACCATATTGGACCCTCGGGCTCAGTCCCGGCGGAAGGATGGACTCGTCGGTGGGCATCCAAAATGACTAGGGGGGCACGAGTTGGTTGGGGGTGCTGATGAACTGTGGTCCAGTGGGGTTGAGGGGTGGGTTTTACTGATGCAGTGCATTCCAGGGGGAGGGGATTTCCATGAATTGTGCCAATAGTAGCCCGGGCCCCCTCCCCAAGCCGCATGGGCCCCTTTGCTGGCTCGGGCCCCGGGGGTCGAGCCCCGGTAAGCCCTTGCATTAAGTAGGGCCTGTCCAGAGGTGGTGCCACATCCGTATAGAGTTTGGCTTCATTTTAAGACATAATCCTTGTTTAAACATTATATCCTGTTATCAGTTCACGTGGCATCAGGATCAAAGCCTCCGAGCGGTTGAGTCCTTTTTGATAGCCGCTCAGTCAACACCAAATATTTGCTGATAAATGTATTTATTTTTTTATTTTCCCCAAGGCCCTGGAAATCAAATTGATCACCGTGATAAAGGCAACGGGCTTCTGTGCTTATCTTAAGTTGATCTCTGGAGGAGAACTCAATTGAGATTGGGTTACATTGACCGGGAGTTGTTTATTTTGGGGAACAAACATGAAATGTTGCCAAAGGAGTTTTCATCCAGGCAGGGGAAAGAAAACAACAAAAACAATTACTGTATTCTTGTGTCTCAGCCACCCCATTAATTACGCTGCTTGATGTAAATGCAGCACTTGTCCTCTGGAAGTCCTACTATCTGAGATACAGCTCTCCAGCTGGAGTGTTGTTTTATCTTGTGCTTTGAAAGAGATCTGAGCCTCTGCTTTCTGTGCGCCATTGTCTGCTGAACTCTTCTTCACCCTGTGTTGAGGGGTTTTTGGCATGTTAGTTTCTCAGTGCTCTGGACCCGAACCCTGAGTTCTGTTGGCAGGCATGCTTGATTGCCCCGCAGTCTTTAGAAATGACAAGTTAATCTCCAGGTCACTGCTAGGGGCAGCCCTGCAGGAGAATCATTCAGAAGAATAACTGTGTATTCGGTGGTGGTTTAGGTGTAGCCTTTTATTAGATACTTGTTTGTTTCAAATATAGGTGCTGAAAATGTTTAATCATTGATCTTATTGGTTTTATTTTGGACATCAAACAAGCTGGCTGGAGTTGGTCTAGGTCTAAGGCTTTTATGGTATAATTCACACACACACACAAAGGTTAAGACGAGGGTTATGCTTTTTTTGTTTTATCAGAATAGGGTTGGTCTTAGATTACCCAATACCTTCTTACTGTCCTTATGGGTTATAGTTGCATTTCTACTGGGCAAAGTAAGATTGGATTAGACATAGCTTCACATTGGTGTGGTACCTGGGGTTGGAACTGTTTAGAGTAAGTATGCAGGGGTCTTATCAGTGCGATGCAGTGAAGCTTTCAACTAGTTTAAGCAGCTACCATTGTAAAGTCAGTGCTGTTTCACTAAATCTGGATTTGGGGGATTTCATAGCCACTGGTAAGAGAGTTTAATATTGCAGAAGGCTCGTCCTTTAACCCAGTATGTCAGACCTCCTGCCAACAGGGCTGGCTGTCCTTAATCCTGAAGTTGGCCTGGGATTCTCTTAATTTCCCAGTGTAGAAGTCTGTGATAATCTCTTGACATGAGCTTGCCTAAAGGACAACTGTAAATAGCAATCCTTCTTTTCTGTTGTTTACAGTATTTATTGATGCAGTTTAACTGCAGTGTTCATTTTAAATTATCCAAGCACTAGCGGGCCCATCCCACTGGCTCCTTGTAAAAGGCCCTAAATAGTACTGCTCAAATATATCTGAATAACCTGGTTTTGTCTTCCCCCCACCTCTATGCTCAATTGATGCTCGCTTACTTTGTGTTCTCTGGACCACACTCCGTGTCTCGGGAGAGCGCTTTTTTCAATTTCACCAAGACTGTGGAATGCCTTGTGGTGGTGCATTCGGGTCTCTGAATTGGTGATTTAAAGGTTTTCGCTATTGTTAAATATGTCCCATTCCAGGGCACTCTGTGTTGATTTCAGGGGGTTGAGGGCACATTAATAGTGCTGGTTTACTTCTAATAAAGGTTTTTTGTAAGACAACTCAAAAGCCTTGAAGCTCCGTGTCTTTCTGCTGGATAAAGTTGCTGAAAAAAGCTGAATTTTGAGACCTTTCACATACCGTACCTTAATAACCTTTCTGTGAGCGTTGAAAGGTCACTATAGATACTGAAGCGGGAGAAAGCTTTACGGTCCACAAGGTAGTTGTTGTTCTTTCTCTCTCTCTCTCTTTTTCTTCTTTCCTGATTTGAATCAATAAGATACCAAGACCTGAGGCAGTATAAAATTACCTCTTATCACTTTAACAATGCCATTCAGATCCTAGCAGGCCCTTTTGACATTTTCATTTTTTATTTTTTTTTATTTTAATACTTATAGGCTGTATTTTTATGATAAGATGTATTCTTTATTATTACATAAACCTTATTCTCATCAAGTCTTCTGTTCTATAAATGTTAGGGTCTGTTAGGTGTATGTCCCCTCTGCGATTCGTTAACATGGTCTGCTTACTTCAATTTTCTTTCATAATCATTTCTGACTCTCAGAGGTGGTTCTTACGTTCATAGGGGGAAAGAAAATCCCAAATATATTCAGATTTGACCTTTATAGTCCTAGATGTTGTCCAGACCTTTGCCTCATGCACATTGTAATAAAGAACCTCTTGATTATTGAACACTAATTTAAAAAAAGAAAATGCAAATAATATGGCAGGTGTGCACTGCATCGAGTATAGATTTCTTAGAAGTAAAATTCAGGCTGTAACCTATACCAGCACACCATGACCTACTGCAGTTCAACACAGAACTGGTTAAGCATTGCTAATGGTGCAGAAAATCCCTTGTGTCACACTGGGTGATTTCATCTCATATTGACAAGCTTTTTCTCTTCATCCACTGATGATTAGACTATGTTTTTTTTTCTTCTGTGCAGTTTTATTTATGTTTTTGTGTACCAACATTTTTGTCCTATTTGTCTTGCCAGTTCTCTGTATTCCTCGCAGTTAACCTTCAGTGACTCAGCGCCATGAGTCCTCAAACTAATTCCCAGCCTGTTTGTGGCCAGAGAAACACGGGGTGAACTTTGTCTTTTGGCAGAGATTGGAGTGTCAAAGGGTTGGAATATCAAGAAGCAAATTACTTGACCCACGTCCCCTCCGCCAACCCCAGTGAAATCCTTGATTATTATATGAGAAAAGTGGCTTGTAAATGAGCCTGACTTATTTTTTTGAGGTGGAGAGTGGGTTTATTTTGTATCATTCTGTATTTCTTTGTATAATATTTTCTAATCTGTTTTTCTTGATGTGTTTGTCTATACTACAAATAGAAAGAAAAAGAGAGAGAGAAAAGCTATTTACTAGTATAATTGGGAGTTGATTTTAGTCAGAGACTGCAAAACCTAATTTGAGAGAGAAAAACAATTGTGCTTGCCTGTTTCCTTCATTACAGTGGAAAGCAATGATGATGGAGAATTCGTACACCACTGCAAAAGAGAGAGTTCGCCTCTTAGGATGCCAGCAGGGCTCAATTGCCTTGTTTCCTGGGAAGGAGCAGACACACCTGTTTAACTGTTCACATTTTCAACCACAAACCTATTTATCCTTTTTGAATAATGCACATACACATGTACTGTACAGAGCTGTTTCAGAAATGTCTTGCACGTAATGCAAGAGATCCGGCATCATCGCGTATCTCTGTTCTTTATGTTAGCCTTCCACGTACAGAAGCTCTCATAAATATTTATAAGATGAGGGCAATTGATCCAGCTTTTGAGGGTCGATGATTATTTATTATTATTTTTATTTATTGGCAGACGCCCTTATCCAGCGTGATGATACCTCTCTCTTTTACTTCCTTCATTCCTTGCTTTGTTCTTGTACCCAAAACCCCTCCCCACAATGTATTTTCATGTCATCAGTTACTCCCACCCGGATACCCGTCATAGTGCTGAAATGAGAAGTGGCAGGAGAGAAGCAGTAGCAAGCTGTGCCTAATGATTTGCAAATCCAGATTTTTTTTTTCCCTCATCCAGAAATATGCAAAACAAATCTTACAAATTAACCAGTTGTGTGCTTTTGTTACTTGTTGGGAATTGAAAAACAAACAAACTTGCATGTCATTAGTATATTTATATTAATATAGTGAGAGGAATCCTATTATGTGTGTGTGTATATAAATAAATAATATATAATACCTGTTTAATTAAATTCATTAGTCCATCCTAGCAAATTGTAATTGTATTTCTACTTTAAGAAATGAAATGAAGGCACTGCTCATGACATAATAAGGCTTTTTTGATTAGCCAGTTCTGGCAGCTCAAACATGGTTAACCCTAGATGCAGTCATTTAGTTTGACTGACCTCCTGTACAATGGAAGGCAGATGGTCACATTGTTACTGCATAGTGAAATTAGTCCTGGCTTCCATCTAGCCAGATAGGATGTAAATAAAACAACAATCAAATAAACTAACAACCTAAACCACTCTGTGCCCTTGCCTTGCACTCAATCAAAACATATTTAAAAAAAGATAACAGTGTCTGGTAATATTTGTGTCTGATTAGTTCTGCTGTATAATAAATATTGTTTTTGTCTCTGTTGTTCCAAGGATAATGTGAAATGAGAACCATATGAATTGCAATAAAATTAAAAGTTCACTTTCCCAACCACAATGTCACTTTGTTGGCTACTATTCAGGTGAGCCAAAACAGGAACATGTTAGAATGAATTATCCATTTCTTCTGAAACTGTATGTTAAATTTCAGCCGTCTCCAATAGAATTACATTTAATTTGAGTGCTTTCAAATCACACTAGGATTAAAGAAACACAACCACTTTGTGTTAATATTCACCTATTAATATTTGTCTTCTGTATCAAAGGGGACATCTTCAGAGACAGGGAATTGAAGTTTCTCTAGTATAGCAGGCTAAGGGAGTACAGCCCTTTATTTGTAATTAAAATGTATTTTCTATCCCATTTGGGAGACAGTGACGATTGATTTAATCAGACGTTGTTATTATTATTGTTATTATTATTTATTTCTTAGCAGATGCACTTGTCCAGGGCGACTTACAAAATATCAGAGCAATACAGTACAATACAATAATGCAGTGCAGTTCAGGTGTAATACATTTTACAAATTTAGAATTTCGAATTTACACAAGTGTATAGGAGATACAGTAAGCAATATATAAGGTCTTACATCCTAGATTGTAAAATCTGTTAAGTGCAGACAAGATGTTAAGTCAAAGTTAAGAAGTAAGGGAGAGGGAGCATAGGGGAAATCAAAATAAACAATGCAAGTGCTGTTAATGCACAGCAAGAGTATGACAAAACGTTGTATAACTGCAATCTTACAGGAGAATGAAAGACTAAATTACAAGTACAGTCGGAAAAGATGTGTCTTGAGTAATTGCCGGAAGGAGGTCAGAGACTCTGCTGTTTTGACTTCAATGGGAAGGTCGTTCCACCATTTAGGGGCCAGGGATGAGAAGGAGCGGCTCTGGAGGAAGGAAAGTGGAGAGGAGGCAGAGTTAGTCTTCTGGCCCTGGAAGACCGCAGCGGTCTGGAGGGGATCTGCTTATAGACGAGGGACTGAAGGTAGCTCGGTGCGGTGTGATCGAGACAGCGGTAGGTGAGGGTCAATGTCTTGAACTGAATGCGTGCCGCTATCGGGAGCCAGTGGAGGGAGCGGAGCAGTGGAGTAGCGTGTGTGAATCGTGGCAGAGAGAATACCAGACGAGCCACAAAGTTCTGGATGAGCTGGAGCGGGCGGGTAGTAGTTGCTGGCAGACTGGCGGAGTTGCAGTGGTCCAAGCGGGAGAGGACCAGGGACTGGACGAGCAGTCGAGTAGTTGGTGAGGAAGGGTCGGATTCGGCGTATGTTGCTCAGGAAGAATCTGCAGGTGCTTGTCAGTGTGGTGATGTGCTGAGTGTAGGAGAGCGCAGGATCGAGGGTGACTTCTAGATTCTAAGTGGAAGAAGAGGGAGACAGTGTCGTAGTTGCCAAGGGGATTGAGATGGAGAGGTCAGCAGAAGGTGAGGAAGAGGGGGAGAAAAAGAGGAGATCAGATTTGGATTAGTTGAGCTTGAGGTGGTGCGAGTGCATTGAGGCAGAGATAGCAGACAAACAGGAAGAGATGTGAGAGGGGATGAGAGGGTCAGAGGAGGGAAAAGGCAGGAAGATCTGATCATCATCTGCATAGAAGTGGTAGGAGAAACCATGGGATGCGATAGGGGGGCCCAGGGAGCGAGTGTAGAGAGAGAACAGGAGCGGGCCCAGGACAGAGCCTTGGGGAATGCCTGTGAGGAGAGGTTGGGGGGTGGATGAAGAACCTCGCCATGTCACTTGGTAGGTCCGATCGTTGAGGTAGGAGGAGAACCAGGTGAGAGCAGTTCCAGAGATTCCAAGGTGAGCGAGGCAGGAGAGGATGATGAAGTGATCGACAGTGTCAAATGCTGCAGAGAGATCAAGGAGGATGAGGACTGAGGAGAGGGAGGCCGCCCAAGTACAGCTGAGGGAGTCAGTGACTGCCAGGAGAGCCGTCTCAGTGGAGTGAGCTGTGCGGAAGCCGGTTTGCAGAGGATCAAGAAGTGAGTGATGGGAGAGAAATGCACAGAGCTGGCGGCGGACAGCACGCTCGAGTGTCTTTGAAAGGAAGGGGAGTAGGGAGACGGCGGTAGTTCTGAGGAGAGGTGGGGTCAAGGGTAGGTTTCTTGAGGAGTGGGATGACAGCAGTTGTTTTAATGCAGAGGGGAAACAGCCAGAGAGGAGTGAGGAGTTGAGGAGGGAGGATATGAAGGGGAGTTAATCTCTGATCCCTGACTCTCCACGACAACTTGAATGCAAATTACTGTGATTATTATTTTAATTTTTTTCTGATGTTTTCCATATGTTTCTCTGAGTCCTCTTTATTTGATCCATGTTTTATGACAAGCCATTGGTAGGAGATGGGATGGGAGTTTCCCAGCTGGATGGAAAGCTTTGCTGACCGTTTATTAATCGACCTTTCTTGGCTAGAGGTGAGCGGTTGCCTGACATAATGATGTCCCAAACCATGTAGGGCCTAACAGTGTGTGTCGGCCGTTACATTTATAAAATGAACCTTCATATTCATTGTTATCGACGTTACAGACATTCCCTTAGTGTGTTCTTGCCACCCATAATTTTTCACCCCCCCGCCTCACATTTACAGCCAAGAACAGGGATACAAACGTTAACTCAGAGCAGATCTTTATAAATGACTTCTTTTAATATATAAAGATGGATAATAATGAATATCTCTCAGTAGAATGGTGGCAGAGTTTTATTCACAATCTGTTTTCTAATTGAATTATTTTAATAATTTTTTTTGGCAGTTGCTCACCTTGAAAAGCATTTGTCAGATCAGTGACCACTACAGATTGCTTTTTTTGGCCTTGTATCTGCCTGTGCCTCTGCTTGAAAAGCAAAGCAAAAAGAAAATTATTTTACCTAATGTCTAGAAAGTGTACAGGGGTCAAAACCATTAAAAAAAAAAAGCATATTGATTTTCTAGAGTCCCTTTTTCCCCTTTCAAATGCAGGATTAATTTAGTCCAAAGAAAAAGTAGAGAATTATGTTTAAAAGAAACTTGAAAAAAGAAACAAATCCCCTGTACCTTTTATTGATATTGCTGTTTTTTATTTAACGTTACATGTAAAACTGAAATCTTTCCTATTTAATGGGTTGGTAAAATAAACTTTTACATGGAACTATAAAAGTGAAAAGGTTACGCAACAATATAGTACACTAAATGTTTACAATGTCGAATGCTCCAATAGTGAGCATTTAGTTGAATAAAGAAACAGACTGAATAGAAACTGTGAGGTGTTCTGTAATTGGCCTTCAGAAGTCGTAACCTGGTGTAGAATTGCCTTAAAAACAAGTTAAAAAGCAATTTTATAGTAGAAGCTATGTATATGACACCTGTATTACCTGATATGAGATTGGAAGTGACAGCACAATTTGCCCAGTGGGCGAGCTAAGTAATGTACAGTTGTGCTGTGATTCATCTCGGCGACCAGCAGGCCATGTCCGCCAGCACTGCTTCTCAGCTGTGAAGACTGCAAAGCAAGTAGCATTTTCCTTTTTTTCATAATATATTTATTATAAAGTAGTGCTCACTTATGACTCGAAACCTGGTCACTAAATGCAAACATGTTACAGAAACTGTGTCAAAAGATGTCTGCTAGGAATAACAAGAAGAGATAGAAAGAAAAATGAATGGATCTGAGCACAAATGAAAATATGTGACATTGAATCATTGAAAGTGAACATGTTAAAATGGCAATGGGCCAGACACACAGCAAGAATAACAGATTGAAGATGGGCAAAGAAAGCTATCAAATTGATCCTAAGAGATGAAAAAAGACCTAGAAGATCTTTGCAGGCGTGACATGGAAAAGAGAAGCATGTCTGTATTCCGTTGAGCTGTACTGCCCATGATGGTGTAATTGCATCAGACTGACTGGCTAGCAGAGTGTTTTATTGGACAGTGTTATGCAGCTGTAATGGACAATTACAGTATAATTCGAGCTCTGAAGAGTTCCACTGAGAGTGTCTAATCTGATATTCAGTTTCGAAGCTCAATAAATCTAGTATCTAGTGAACTTCCATCTGGACCTCAATCTCTAGCACTGCAGACAAACAGACTCACCCACAGTTTCTAACATAGAAAGTGGGACTGAAGACAATAATTACCAGGTTTTATTTCCAGCTTTCTCACATGGATGTTTATTTTTGTGAAATATTTCAGAAACTATTATTGTACACTCTTAAAAGCCACTGGTTTCACTTCATAAATGTTACTGCATAACATAAAAATATCATATATTGTTTTTTGGGGTTTTGTAATGCATAATAAGATGATCAAATTATTATACACAAACAGATCTGCAAACCCCTAAAGTATAGTGTTACTATTTTTGCTACAGATAATACTTCTTCTATGTTTACTTCAGCTACCAGTGATTTATTTGACATGTATTGTCTCTTTTTGTATTTTTTGTATTTGTTTTTTTGTTTTGGTTATTTTACAGCAATCGGGTTGCAGTCTGACAGCAAGTTGAATATCGTACCCCATTGTGGAACTTGTAAAGTGAAAATTAATGTAATCTGTATAATAGTGTAAGATACATTTCCCTCCCTGAGCCAGAGAAGGTCCTATTAGTTGCAATGTTGGGATGTCGACACAGCAAGTAAGTTTCGTAGCAGAGGTGTTTCCCGTGTTGTTTACACCTGAGGGGAGGATCTAGCTTTATTATTTCATTCCTGAGAATTAAAATAAATAAATGAACAGAGAACTGTGGAATTAAAATAAATCTAGTCACAGGAAGGTCTTCAATTATACAAAGTGTATTACATATTCATAGCTTTAAGGGGATGGGGATGTATAATGCTGAAACTAAGAAAAAAAAAAAATCCATGACATTGACATCATAATTAAAAGATAGCAGCAATGCCAATAATACAAGAGCAGCCATTCATTTTACTTTTATGTTTTGCCTTTCTGTTTTTGCATAAAAGCTATTCCACCAGAGATTTATGACTCGAAAGTTTACAAATTTGTAAACCAATGATTTAACTCGAAAGATAATTGTTCCATTGAAAGTATGAAAAGGTTACTACTATTACTCTAGATACAAAACCCTTCCTGAAAAGGGCACACTTTTCTTTTTCTTTCGAAATGGTGCAATGTTTTTTATTTTTTGTTGCTGCTGTTGTTACTCTGAGTCATGTTGTATAATTTCACAAAGCCTTTGTGGTAATTGAATTGTGGAGGCCGGAATGTGGAGTGGTGAATCAATATGAAGATTTCTTCATTTTCAGAAGAGATAATTGGAGGACTGTTGAAAGTGAATTATCTGACTTTATGGATTCCTTGTTCCCGGGTCATGGCCGTGGCAGAGAGAGGGTCGTTAGAGCTATTGTGTGAAGTTGTAGTGCTGATTAAATCCAGCCTGAGTTTCCATTTACATGTTAATCAGACTAATTGGCTTTGAGACCCCCCAAATAACAAGCGTCGTGTGGTGGGGGAATTTGGACAGGCGCTTCATCGTAACTAAAGCAAATGAGCCAAATCGCTCTTGGCTCAGCGCAGCCAATGACATGAAACAGATGAAGGCCTCGGTGTCAGAGATTCCAGCTCCTATAGATTAATTAGCCGAGTTTCACTGCTCAGGGGGTGCCTTTTGCAAACTCCAGTTTCAGGTACAACCAAAAGTTTCAGAAGCTCGTCGTTTCAACCTGGCCTTGATTAGGCTGTGCGGCTGTTTTACTTACTATTGCAAGGCTAGCATAAAATATCAAGCAAGTGGTAGCAATTACAGAGTAACTAGTTGTGAATGGTGGCATCGCTCTGATTCAATTTAGATAAAGGGACAATTAGTGTTATTCAAGTTAACACCATTGAAATGAAGGCATTTAGTATTGTAAGGCTGCATCCTTTCTCCTTTATCTCCCCCTCTGTTGTACAGTGTCTATGTAGACTATCCCTTTTATAATAAAATGCCTATTTTTTTCCCCCTGATTGTCACCAATGTTTTTGCCATTTACCAAGCTGGTTTCCTTCATTTTGACACTCTGTTTCACAACTCTGTAGCATATGTTTTGTGTTTGACTGTCAAAAGCAGAAAAACACTGGACAAAAAACACCTCAAGATCAGGAATTTGTAACTCGCAGTATATTTCTGTTGCTACTCAATGGAGCTATTTACATATCTCACAGCAGTGTGCTTTGCAGGGAACTCAAATGCCACTTTAAGACAGACAAGGAAATGGTGAAAAGTCATACAAATGTAATATCGATCCTGCTGTTACCTCTAATCCAAGATCTTGAGCCGGTCTACAGCTCTCGAGATAAGTGCCTGTATCGCAATATTGCCATCAATCACCTCAGCCGATACCACTGTCACCTTTGGTTGTGAAGATGCAGGGGATAGAATAAGTACAGGCGCTCGGTTACCCTTTGGCTATGGCAGGCAAATAACAGCTGCGTCTCTGTGGAGTGAGATTGAAAGCATGGTGTGCAGAGCATGGCGGCCTCTCCAAATTGTCCCCAACACGAGTGTGCAATTAGTCTCAGTCTCTGGCCTGCCAAGATGTCAGCATGCAGACAGGCTGGAAATGTCTTGCAGTTCCAGATTATTTATTTACACTAGGATATGATGGCCAGTATCTGTATCTGTCAGGTTGCTAGATTGAGACATAAGAAAAGGAAATGTTATATCCGACTGTACTTCTGCACGATGTGCGATTTTTCTCTGGATTTTGTTTGATTTTTGCTGTTAGTTTGTTTTTTCACGCCCTTCTTGCTTTCCAGTCTGAGTGTGGAATCACTGGTTTCTAGCAAGTTTTATCTTATTTTATCTTTGTAAAGAAAAAACTCCTGAATTTCCATTACGTCTGCTTACTGCAGGGGTTCCCAATCCTGGTCCTGAAGGACCCCATACCCTGCTGGTTTTTGTTCCAGCCGAGCTCACAGTCACTTATTTGAAACTTGATTGAAGTAGCAATCTGCTTAGAGTTGACTTTTTAAATTGTGTTATAATAGTTAATTATACAGTTCTATACCTAAAATCCCTAATGTTTAAAATAATAAAAAGGCTCTGATTTACTAAATTATTAGTTCAATTAAAGAGTTCAAAAAGTAATGGAAAGCTCAGTTGTAACAAAAACCAACAGGACCAGGGTTGTGATCAACAGTCCTAATTTATACTCTGTTAGAAGGATTATTTAGTAATTAATAGGGATTATCCTTCGTGTATTATACTTTAGATGTTTTAAATATGGATGAGAAGAAACATTTGATGCATCTTTCGTGTTGGGATTTTTACACAAAGCAGCGATTTGTGAAAGAAAGCAGTTTTTTTTTTTAGACAATCATGGTGATCAGTTCTTCATCCAACCTGAAGGCAAAAGGCCTCTGGGGTTCACAGTACATCAAAGTCTCCTACTGTTGAGATTGAAGTGATGTAATTGTGGGACCCCGGTAGAAAGTTGAGCATAAAAGTTGACACCCCCCCTCATAATGATGCCCCCTTAATTATTTTTTGTTATTTTGCTTAATGCTTTAATAAGACCAGACTAGGTAATTTTAAATATACTGTACACTCACATATTTTGTGATGCAGATCGATTCAGAGATTAAAATATGGTTATTGTCACTCCGGAATTGTTTAGCCATCTTAGAGGTCATAGGTAAGGTGCGCACAGTTTGCGTCATCAGGAGTAGACCGAGGTTGCAGTGCGACAGGAGTGCTGATTTACATGTGCTCCTGTGTTTGTGATTTCAGATGAGCGACAGAGTGTTTATATGCAAAGGAAAATAAACCCCTTTTAAACCCAAGCATGCCTGAAAGTCGCCGTTATTGTTCAGGTGTGCAACAAAATTATATGTTATAGGTTCTACTTTTAGTGTGAGTGAATCAGTATTCACAGAGCCAGGCTGGTGTATTGGAAGAAACCATGTTCTCTCTTCTCTTTTCTGGTAGCTCTTTTCCCTCTCCCTCACCCCCTTGATTCGAAGTCGTGCCGCTCCCTGAAGCCACCAAGCTGACTCTCAAGTACGGCACAGACATCACGAACAGATGGGAAATGCTTGCTTTGACTGGGGGAGATTCAGTCTCTCTTCCATCAGTGCAGCTAGAGACACCCTATCAGTGCTTTTGTCATGTAGAATAAATGTTCAATATTTCAACAATGCTTGGCAGGAAAGGCTTAGTTAATCTCACCCGCAGTGTCTGAGTGGATTCCTAAAACTCTTTCGCAGTATGTTGAAATTGTACATTAGTTCCTCCTATGAACATGAAGTGTTACTTTGCAGCAGTTCACCGCATGTTAGCAATCCCATCCATTATCACCTGTAAGTAAATGCTTTGTTTGGAGCCTGTAGGATTGGAGGGCAGTACAAAAATCTTACAAGATTTAAGGAAACTGTTTCTCAAAATCAGAGATGTCATTGCCAATTTCTATTTAGTAATTATATCTAATTATACTTGTAGCATTTATTTTTATCTCAGTTGAAGAGAATTGCTTTGGATGTTTTGAGGCCACAAACAGAAATATTGTTCAGCTAATTATACTGTCTTCTATTATACTGTATTCAGTAGTTTGTTGTTTTGTCATTTTATGCTTTTAAGTCCTGTTTAAGGGAATGTTTTTTTCTTCCGTTTTTTTTCGGGAAGTTTGAACTCTAAAGAAAAACGAATTATATTGTAATTTAGTATGATTAATCAGTTAAAGACTGTAATCATTTTGAGTCTATACTTATGTGTTGCTCAGCCATATTATTTGTATGTAAGATTTGAATGAGCTTTTGGAAAATAGCTGCTAATTGCAGGACTTATTTGTTTGTTTGTTTGTTTTGTGCATTTGCAGATAATTACAAACACCTGCAGATGGAGACAGGACACCCCTGAGTGGAAGTCTGTCTGTTGTCATATGCACGTAACAAGAACCAGTGTTGGTTTTATTTAATAAAATGGTTAAAAGGACTATTAACAATAAACCTGTGTGGGGTTTAAAGTCGAATATAAGACATTATTTCAGTGGTATTTCTCTGGCGATTAAAGAAGCGAGCCATTAGGCTCAGCTGTGCTTCAGCTCTTGATTGCCTTGATGGAAAACATCTCAGGGGAATAAGATGGATAAAATACTTGCAAGGAACCTTGACTTTGAGAGAACAACAACAGCAAAACAAACATTTTCTCTCTGAAGAGGAGAAATAGCCATAAGAGCATAGAATAAAATACATTTAGATTAAGAAATGTCTCAGAGTCATTTGTGAACAGAAAGCATCAGTCAAATGTATAACAAAAACACAACTGCAAAGTACAAACATCTCAAATTCATTATTATTTCAGAAATTGCTTGCATGATGTGATGGAAACACTGGCTTGGAGAAAGTAAAGGCAATTTTAAATTAATTTACAGCCCATAACTTGTGTTACAGATTGGGGTATGATGTCATTTTTGTTTAAATTAATCATATTTAGGCATTGTAAAGCCTTTGCTTTTGTTTGATCACTTTCCATTATTCCTTCATTATTGCAATTGTGGATTTTGTTTCCTTTTCAAAGAATATTGATTTTGTATTTTACAAGATCACTGGCAATATTAACTGAAATAACACCGCTCAGACCACTTACACTCCACGAGTTGAGCCAGCTGTTTTGATTTTCTTTATCCCCCCCCACCATCTCCATTAATGTAATTGTTTGAGCTCCCTCCCTAAGGAAAATATTATCCTGTACTGAAAAGCTTGCATACAGAGACGTTTCTAAAAATAAAATGCTAAAGCAGTGTATTGTTATTGTATTCAAATATTTGACTTTTACTCCAGCTTTTCACAATAATGATAAGTAAATTGTAGAGGTTCCCTGTTCCCAGCAGAGGGCGTTTGACCTCCTGCCAACTGTCTCCCAACACATGCTCTAGGTTTCTGTTCAGCTTCTTACCTTCAAGTAATTTCATTTTTTCCATCAGGATGTGAGTTAGGCTACATACTGCAACAGTGAAGTAAAAAGCCTTTAACAGACTGATCTTCTCCATAGTCTGTGAATAATCTCTACTAACAACAGCTCTGCTCTTCTCCTCCGTCCAGACGTATTCTTGTATCCGTTGCCTCCTGGCAGTATTTCACCACACGTACATGTCTGATTTAATTACAGCACTCAGTGTGTTTTAATAGAGACAGTAAGAGACCTATCGAGTCCTATCCGCCTGGGACTGATTAGCCTTCCACACTGCCGTTTGGGTGTTTTCCTGCAGATGGTATTTGAAAGCAAAGAGCTCAGGAAGTGGGCTTTTTTAAGGGCCTGTAATAGTTTGACTGTACAAGGGGGGACAGATGTGATCTTAAGTTACAGCAATGAGGCTTCAAGGCCTTTCGTTGTAGGAAAGTCAAGTGTTGGTGGGTGGGTGGTGTGGGTGGAATCAAAGATCACGCTTTACACAAACGATTATAAAACAGGCACTGACCTGCTTTTCAGAACTACATTATTCACATGGCTCTTCCAAATGGGCGAATCGCTAGAGCAATTGTGTTTTGGTGAATGATGTTGTTTTAAGCTAAGGGATACATCTTGTTATTTTAGTATGACCTCAAATTTGCTATCTTTAAACTGAATAAAACATTAAGGAACCCAATTAAATCAGTCAGCATTGCAGCTAGGTGTCCTCCTTCATGTATTGATTTCAGTTTTCTGTTTTAATTGAAGCGCAACGGGGTATCAAAAGTGAACTTCAGAATATGCAGCGTGAAAATGAAACATGCTTATTCAGCAAGAAGCCTGGTCAAAGCATTAACTTTATATGTACAGGAAATGAGAGAAAGTAGCTGAAGGGAACCTCCATTGCCTTCCAAAGAATTAGACCATAGTTCAGGTTATATGTAGAGTCTTGGTATTGTGGGATTTTTGCTATTGATGTCATTTTTGTACGGCTTGTAAGCTACTCACAATAAAATACCATCTGAAAAAGCTGGTGATGTAACAACATTTTTTCAAACAGAACAGTGCTTTAAACATTTTGTGATCTGATCTCAATCATTTATTATACTATTATACAGGATATTATCCTGTTTATTGCATCAATAATGTATCTTAAAATTAGTTTTTGTAGTGTTTCAGTAATTGTGTCCAAATAATTAATTCTCCAAGGCACAGTACCTGAGTCGTGACTTTCTGGCTGTTTATGTGTTTTATGGAGTTTTGTGAAAAGCTCTCTTCTCATAAATAACCGCGCGCAACTTGGATGTACTGAAAGTAGCAGCACATGAAATGCCAGATCATTAAGACCTCTCTGGGATTCATTAAAGCACCAAGTTGGCCTGGGCATCACAGCTTTCCACAGCACACCCTGTGAACATCAGATGTGAAACCAGGTAGAAATGGCCAGAGTTGAGCCCCCTTCTGTGAAGCTCAGTAGTTAAGTAAGCTTTTGAATAAATCCAGCAGGACCAAAAATCTGGATTGACAGCAAGAGTTGAGCCGTACTGGTGCACATGCAAATTTATTTTCAGGGAGAAAATTAACTAGTGCATTGAAAATGTAGCAGCACAAACAGCAAAGGGAAAACTAGTTGAACTGTCTCAATTTGTTTTGCACTGTCAATGACTAATCCCATTCATCTAGTTTTTATTTTCATGACTTAAATTAGGGTCTTGGATAAATGCCCAGTTTGAAGATAATAGAGTCTTGTCCATATTAAAGCATTAGGGTTCGATTTTGTTATTGTCAGTGTGGATGTCTCTCCTGAAGTTGATTCTCCAAGATGGTGAATGGACTGGACAAATCTGATCCCCAGCTCGGAGGAAAGTCAGAAAAATTATTTGGAGTTTGAAAGATCGAGCTTGGCTTGCTGTTAGAGACAAAGCTGGGATCCTGAGAGAAACGGGACTGCTGGCAGTCTTTAACATGCTGTGTGTGAACGGCAGTGGTGTGACCTGGCAGGGTGGCAAGTGTGGGATGTCACAATCAGTTTGTGACTATCACAGACAGTGATGGATGCCATTTGGTTTTGGACACAGGAAAATATAATTTAAGGCCTTCAGGCTTGTACACAGAGAATGCCACTAGGGCACAATTAGGAACAATTTAATGAAAAAACATCAAAGAAACATTGCTTGGCTGAACCGTGTGAAAGGGATTGGCAAACTGAAATAATACTCTTTTTCCACCACAAATTGTCCACCAAAACTGCCATCCCAACACTGGTTTACACTCAATCTTAGTTGCCCTAACATCTAACATTATTATTATTATTTCTGAAAAGAATGACACATTTCTTTACTGCTCTATTATTTATAGTGCACTAGATGGAGTATTTTGAGAATAGCCATGATCCTTTCTGTTATTGTGAGTCAGATCTGGAGGCAGTTAAGAGAAATAATAAATATACTTTGAAGGAATTATTAGAGTTCCCTGAATGCTTTATTCTGAACTGCAGAATTCCAAAAATGTGGAGAAACCTTTTGTCCTCTGAGTAAAGTTAGAAATATAATCAAACTAGTGGGATCTTGATGAAAAAACAGGATCATTTATTCACCTTTCACCTTGGGAGGCTGCTAGTGAAGACGAGACCCCAGAGAATTGAGACTTCCTTGCTGAAATGATTAGTCCTTGGGCCTTACCTTGGTGGCTGGTGATGATTAGTATTTACTCTTACATTTGTTAAGCCAAGTGGATAAATTAGTTAGTTGTCATACGGGTTACTGGTTAGCCAACTGTAGTACTGTGTGGTTGAAATAGTAAATGAAGGTCTGGCACAAAAACTGATGTTTAAAATGATTTGGGTTTGCAAAGTATCATTGTTTCATGTTTTGGCAATTAATGCCTCAGACAAAACCGTTTTACAAACAAAATGAAATCTGTTTGATACTGTTCATGAGACTTTGTACTCAACATACAGTGTCTTTTAACTTTTAAAGGCCCTTAACAACAAGAACATTTTTAGCATTGTTGAAAGATCTAGCCAAATACCCGCAATGAAGATGAAAGTCATCATACTCTTAACAGGTCGAATTTCATGCCACAGCAGCACAAATTTCAAAACTCTGATAAATTGAAAATTGAATTAGCTCAGGATTTTACAGCAGGCTCTATTTGCGAGAACTGTGCCAAATTCTCTATATTCAAACCCTATGTCACTGTGTTCTGCTTGGGCTAGAACAGAAGTTTGTGTAATTCTTTGAGAGGAAGATTATGACACCAGAGGGTGGTGACTGAAGTAGGGCATGCTGAATGGGTCCACAGTGCGCTGTTTAGTGTTTGTAGACAGATGCAAATTAATTAAACATCTGTGCCTTGCCAGAAGTGCAGTGCAGTCTTAAAGTGTCAATTAACAAGGCCTAATTAAAATGCATGTGGTGTTGGTGTTTGGAGTCTTTCATGCGGTTCCTGTACACAGAATAGACACCAACACACACATCTCTACAGATCTGTGTGCAGTTCTTGTGCCCCCACCTCCCACCCCAACACACATCCACACACAAACACTCACAAAACACACACTATTATTTTATTGGAATTCATGTTTTTTATCTTGTTTTATTCATTTAAATATATATTTTCACATTCTCCCTGTGGCTTAGTGGGTCGTCTCCAGGTGCACCAGAGAGTTTAGTGTGTATTTGTTTGTATGTGTGCTGCCCTATGTGGGACTGTCTTCCTGTCCAGGGTGTATCCTGCTTTGCACCCTGTGTACGTCGGCTCTGGCTCACTGGGACCCTGCACTTGAGGAAGTGGTTTGTAGTAATGCATGGCAGGATAAATAAATGCAGTTTAATTCATAGCACTTCTGAATAGACTGCTTGATTATATTAAAGGACTTGAGCAGAAGTTATATAAACTGTCTAATGAAAGAGATGTTTTTTTAAATTGTTTGTTTGTAAAAGAGGCTTTCGTCTCAATGGAGAAATTTACCCCTGAAATAAATAGAAAAACAGAGAAAGGGTATCATCCTTTACCTTGGCTCAAAATTGGCGGCGGGGGGGAGTTCTATGTAACTCCACAAGGTGGCGCTGTGACATTTGGCTGTTTTTGTGTGGGAACAGCTTGATCAGCTTTGAATTGTAACATCAACAGTGATGTTGATGATATAATAATTGCTCTAGTAAAGACAATCACATAGTGAAAATCATATGTTCTGAAAATCTTTATTAATCTATTACTCTTAGTAGAAGAAATGCAAGTAATTTCAGTGAATTTGTTATTTCACTTGTGTTGAGCAGGACATACACACTGCTTATTCCGCTTATTCCATTTTACTTGTGTCTGTGGGTATGAATACTATGAAAAAGATGAAGAAGTTTTGTAAATTTTCCCACTCTAACTCTTTCCCAGCGATACGTGAGCTTCTTTTTTCAGGGTGCTACAAACACAGTTACACAAACATGTTGCCCTTGGCTCATTATTTGTGACAGTGTGAGAAAACTGTAGTCTTTTATGTTCCTGAAACTGAAGGATATAAACAGTGTGTTTTTTTTATATAATAATTACCACAGTGGAATGTGAGATCTAATATTACCCAGGACCCTATGTCCTGAAAGATTCCCCATTCCATTCAATTCTACAGAGATGTAATTGTACTTTGTATTACAGCCCACGTAATACCCAGTTCATTGGCTACTTTGCGTATCCAGTCCCAAATGACCTCCGAATGACCATCTGTATGTTAAAACAAGGTTTATGTGACAACATGGGAAGTGATTATATTTTATTATTACTTTATTATTTTCATCTGGACACAACAGAGAGCAATCAATCCCCTCCTCTGTACGTCTGCATTGCTAGAGACATGCTATAGCTGAGGATGCCTGTTGACAGCAGGCAGACGCTACATTTGCATATTACAGACCTGAAGTGAACAGCGGATATAGAAGACTAATGGGACAGGAGATTGTTAATAAAGAAGAAATATGGAAACCTGGTTAAAAAGTCACAGTTCAAACCAATTTAGTAACCATACTTGATAGAGTAATGACATCATTGGCTTTTTGTTTCCATGTTAAGCAGTACCTTAAGCTGTTGTCTGGGAGATGTGCAACTCAGTTTTGGATGGAGAAACACAATGATTGGTCAGGGGAGTAGATGTCCAGGGTGCGCAAAGACAGTTCATCAACGGTGCAGAAACAGAAATCAATGTAGCATTAATCTACTGTCAGTTTGCTTGTCCCTGTACAACCTCACAAAATCTCAAAACGGTGAAAAAGTCTGCTTTTGTGTATTAAGGCCTTGGTGATATTTTATGAGAAGCCGTTGCAACATGATGAGGGTGAAGGATTACAGCCGAGGACGTGCATTCACTGGTAATCCTGCCTTCAGCGGTGGGAAACAGAGAAGAGCGACTAGCTGTTGACAGGAGCTCCTGAGAAAAGAGGGCACTGTCTGCGTACCTGTGCTCCACTTCATTCGGGGCATTTGTTAACAGCAGATAGATACAGATTGATTTGTTTTCGGTGCCAGGGAGCTCATGATACGGAAGGATGTTAAAAAAAAAAAAAATGTTTGTTTGTTTGACAGGGGAATCCGAACAGGATATTATTGTTTAAAAAGGGTACCCGTTCGAAAAAAATCATGTCAAATCTAACTTCTTGGTTAGCTCTATGCAATTTACATATCCACTGATGTGTTTTTTCTCATGGTATTTTGCTATGCTATGCTATGCTGCTGAATGGTTACAGACTGTGAACAGGAAAGCAACGGAGAATAATTATAAAATCCACAGACTTGTTTAATCACTAACACAACACAATGATAATGTCTGTAGCAGAATGTATTTCTGGCTTCTGTGGATCTGAGTAAACTTGAGAGGTTGACAAAGAAAGATGGTCTTATTAAGATTTCCCCCCACTGAGCATTCAACTGGAAAGCATTGCCGTATCTCTTCTCTTCTTCACACAGAGAGTCGTCACAATCTGGAACAAACTACCCAGCGATGTGGTAGAAGCTGAAAGTTTGGGAACATTTAAAAATAGACTGGATAGGATCCTTGGATCACTCAGTTATTAATGGACACCAAACGAGCATGATGCTTATGTTCTTATGTATAGGTCTGGGAGACTAATAGTACGCATTCGCGGCTGTCTGAAAGATATCTTGTTTTCCATGCGTGATCACACCTGGCTTATTATCTGTGACCGCGAGGGACTGTGTCCAAGACCCTTGTTCTTGCTCGTAGCTTGAGCTCCTAACAGAGCCATGCTTTCTTTATCTGGGATGCTCTTGTGGAGCGGACCCAGAGACCTCACTAGAATGGCCTACTAGGAATACAGACTCCACTGACCTTAACTTTTAAACACCTAGCTCCTATCCTGCAACAGGGTTCAGGAGATGATTACATTACTCATTATCTCCTGCTGATTGTCTTATATGATATTAATATGTTTAGAACAATGACATTTAATATGTTTTTTTATCTTCTTCTTTGAATTATTATTATTATTATTATTATTATTATTATTATTATTATTATTATTATTATTATTATTTGTTCTGGACCTGCCTTTAGTTTGTAGTACCTAGTGGTAAATTGTATTATTTTGCAGCTTTTCAACTACTTCCTGTGTTGCTAGGTTAAAGGAAATGAGAAACAGGAAGTGCAGTTTATTCAAGAGGTAGTTTATGAGGCTAGAGTTGTTATTTCTGGCAGCAATCCTATGTCATCCTCACTGTATAGTTTTTAAGAGGGCAATATCTGTAAGTTTATTATTTACATAGATAATAGTGATATTGATATTTCTGAATTTAGTCATTATTTTGACGTGTGTTTTGAGATGTGTATCGCTGACAATATTTAACAAGTTTGCAAGTTAGCTATTTAGTACTAGCTAATAATTGTTACTGTAGTTTTTACCTGACACTTATCTGTTTTACCTGTAGTTTTATGCTGTTGTTTTACTGCATTTAGACCGTAGTATGTGAATATTACTTTCATTGTTGTAAATAGGAATACTTACTTGAATACACATTTGTTATTTGTATTTGCAGTTTTACACTTTTATCAAAATAAAACCTCTTAAAGATACATCCTGTCTTGTGTAGAATCATTTGGATGAGTGTTTAGCTGACTGAATGGTTGGATATCAGTTACGTTCAATGAGGCCAGTACATTATTATTATTATTAATGTAATTTCTTAGTAGATGTCCTTATCCAGGATTGAATGATTTCCTCTTTGATGTTACATAAGGCGATACATTAAGATGCTACATAAGTCCTGGAATTTAAGATATTTTTTTTTTGTATTTGCTCACACTCCTGTTGTACTAAAAGCACATTACTCGGTAAACCCTGCTGTTTTGTTCAAGCAATTTCACAGTCTTTTGATCATTAACAATACATATAGCAACACAACAGCACTGATTAAAGTTAGGCTTAGATTAAATCACAACTTTGACTCCAGTGCCAATAGCAAATTCCAAACAAGTCACTTTTAAAGACTTTCTGTTTGCCAGATGCGTCTTGCATTAACCCAAGTGGAGAGAAGCCATTCATTGCTGGTTTTGAAGTTTATGAGCTGGTGGGATGGGCAAAAAATGTATTTAATGAGTGATTTAGGAGTGTTGCCAGATAATTTACCTCAAAAATACTACCCGTGGGACTCTTTGTTCTTCAACGTTTGTTGACGAGCACACTTGTTTTCTCTCAAATAGCATTAGAAGGTATGGAGAGGAATTGCATTATGAAAGAGGAGGCCATTCTCATTCTTCTTTCTACAACAGATACCATTGCACTCATTCACTACAAAAGCATCTCATGCTAATAAACAACAATCCAGTGCGTAGACTCGATATTTGATAAATGAAAGGCCTGGAAGATAGTATTTTTCTAGCCAATGTAGGAAAATAATATACACCTTCTACCTACATACTTTCTTGTTGAGGTATTTAACTTCAGTTCATATTTGAAGCCTGTTAAAAAGGTTCATCCCTCACAAATAATTTCTTGACTAAGGGCTCGGCCGAATCGAAACCATGACCTACTCGCAAAGTACAAACCTGTATCAAATCCCATTTTCATGTATTGTCAGCAGCCACTTTCTAGTACTTGTAAATCAAAAAGCAATAGGGGGCACGTTTGTAATTCACGTTTTGCGGGTAGGTCAGTGTGGCCTAGCCTTTAGACTTCTAATTTGCTAGCTAAATGGGGTCTGAGAGCCTTGAACACGATAATCAATAAGTCGAATATGTAACCTACCATTATATTAGCAGTATTTTAGTTAATGTAACAGACATGCAATATTGATCTCCTGGAATGCAGAAGAAATTAATCAATAACAGAACTGCCCTTCCAAAAGAACATGCAAAATACAGCACGGCCTTTTTGGCATGTTTTCAAAATACCCATCTAGAAAGCTCTGTTTAATCAGTGCACACGCAGCGGCATGACAGAATTAGTTTGGTTTGTGATGTTCTGGTCAGACACAAGTTTGATAATATACCATTTGACACGGATTAAAAATGACCTTGTGGGTAACTGAAGTCTTTTCAACAGCAATTCACAGTAAATTAATTGATTTTCATAGAGTGCACATGCAGAAGCAGGTCAAAGAAGGTTTAGTTTTTCATATTCAATGAGTAAATCTAGAAATTAAGCCCTTATACTTTGTGAGTATATCTATCTCTGTCTCTATATTGCTAATATATATATATATATATATATATACACTCACCTAAAGGATTATTAGGAACACCTGTTCAATTTCTCATTAATGCAATTATCTAACCAACCAATCACATGGCAGTTGCTTCAATGCATTTAGGGGTGTGGTCCTGGTCAAGACAATCTCCTGAACTCCAAACTGAATGTCTGAATGGGAAAGAAAGGTGATTTAAGCAATTTTGAGCGTGGCATGGTTGTTGGTGCCAGACGGGCCGGTCTGAGTATTTCACAATCTGCTCAGTTACTGGGATTTTCACGCACAACCATTTCTAGGGTTTACAAAGAATGGTGTGAAAAGGGAAAAACATCCAGTATGCGGCAGTCCTGTGGGGGTCGAAAATGCCTTGTTGATGCTAGAGGTCAGAGGAGAATGGGCCGACTGATTCAAGCTGATAGAAGAGCAACTTTGACTGAAATAACCACTCGTTACAACCGAGGTATGCAGCAAAGCATTTGTGAAGCCACAACACGTACAACCTTGAGGCGGATGGGCTACAACAGCAGAAGACCCCACCGGGTACCACTCATCTCCACTACAAATAGAAAAAAGAGGCTACAATTTGCACAAGCTCACCAAAATTGGACAGTTGAGGACTGGAAAAATGTTGCCTGGTCTGATGAGTCTCGATTTCTGTTGAGACATTCAGATGGTAGAGTCAGAATTTGGCGTAAACAGAATGAGAACATGGATCCATCATGCCTTGTTACCACTGTGCAGGCTGGTGGTGGTGGTGTAATGGTGTGGGGGATGTTTTCTTGGCACACTTTAGGCCCCTTAGTGCCAATTGGGCATCGTTTAAATGCCACGGCCTACCTGAGCATTGTTTCTGACCATGTCCATCCCTTTATGACCACCATGTACCCATCCTCTGATGGCTACTTCCAGCAGGATAATGCACCATGTCACAAAGGTTGAATCATTTCAAATTGGTTTCTTGAACATGACAATGAGTTCACTGTACTAAACTGGCCCCCACAGTCACCAGATCTCAACCCAATAGAGCATCTTTGGGATGTGGTGGAACGGGAGCTTCGTGCCCTGGATGTGCATCCCACAAATCTCCATCAACTGCAAGATGCTATCCTATCAATATGGGCCAACATTTCTAAAGAATGCTTTCAGCACCTTGTTGAATCAATGCCACGTAGAATTAAGGCAGTTCTGAAGGCGAAAGGGGGTCAAACACAGTATTAGTATGGTGTTCCTAATAATCCTTTAGGTGAGTGTATATATATATATATATATATATATATATATATATATATATATATATATATATATATATATATATATATATAGTGCATAAATGTGTATACATTGTATACATATTCATATGTTACAGAAAGTCATTTTCAGTGGTTTCCATTTCTTTTGATTTTATAGTGTTAGGCCTGTACTGTACAGAAGATATTCTGCTCTCTCTGGTCAGACCCTTCTCTCTCTCTCTCCATGTCTTGGGAAACATGTAGAAACACATTGACAGTAATGTTCCTCACATGATTAGAGTGTACCTGTTTGACATGGAGCAGACCTTTGATCTCTGAGTTTTGAGTTTGCCAGTTCTACTTGTTTTCAGAAGCTCCTTGGAGCTCCTTACTGAATAAATAAAATAATTTGAAAGCAAAATACATCATGATGCAATAAGAAAAGGAAGCTCGCTAAACCACTCCCAGTGGATTAATTAGTGTGATTTGTAGTCCACATGATGGTTGTCTTCCTCATGTTTTTCATTAAACAGTATTTCTTGAGTCTAATGGTCTTCTTCTGTTCTATTTCAGTCATTAAGGAAAAATCAAATTTAGTGATGTGGATGTGGATGTGGTTTGTGAAGTGTGATGAGCAATGGTAGCTCTGTGCCAGGCGCCATTATGATGTTTTTCCTGTCTCTTTTTCCAGAGGGTCTGGCGGTGGGAGTGGGCTTCGGGGCTGCTGGGAAGACTGCGTCAGCCACCTTTGAAAGTGCAAGGTAGGGTTGTGGATGAAATTTTCCTTTCTGTCTCTTTTTCTTGGCCAGGTCACTTTTATGATGTAGGTCACTTGAAAGAATAAAGAAATGCATCAAAATTGTCCTCACAATTATATATTTTTTAATATAATTATTTAACTTTTCCTTTCCTTTAGCCATGAGTGGTTTTGGTAAGGCATTTGATTACAGGAAGAGTATTTAATGAAGCACGATTTCCTCTTGAGAATGGCATTACTCAAAGTAATTCACAAGAAACCATGAAGAATTGAAATTTGAGTCGGTTGTAGTTGGTGAGGAATACACATGGGAGTCAGGGGCAACAAGAGATCTCTCACAAATCTCTTCCTTTCCTAGTTTCTGATATTCCAGGTAAATTCCCAAGCAGTTTTTTCTACCTGCTACAGTGACTGTATTGCATTTATCACCCATTCAAGAAATGAATGCTTAATCAGTGACACTTTACTGTAGTCTTAATGTAGGATTTGTACTCTTTCGTCCAAAAGCTGAGGAGTGGTGGCTTTAAATAATTCTTCCTACACTACCTAGAGTAAAGAGACACAGGTTTTATAAGTATTATGTGAAGGTGAAAACCAGCTCAACATTATGCATTTCAGAGCATGCCTACCTTTTGAATGTGTGTATAGATGCATCTTAGTCCAGAGCTACTGTGAGCTCATGTTGGAGATATAGTATTATCCTGTGCTGCCACCTGATGGAAAGATTCTGCTCTCCTTCTTTCATGTGGTGATGAAATAACGAGATCCCTCATATCTACATACATCATGTTCCATGTGTTCACAATGTCGTTTATTCTGACCGCAGTCACTGCACTTAAGCATGGAGTGGGAAAGGCTAGTCAAACCCTTTTGTTTGCCATAAAATAACTTTAATTTCTCCTTGCAGATCTGCACATGATGAGCACAAAGCAGTCTATTGTGGAAGTTATTTACACCACTTGCTTGTGCTGCAGAATAGAGATACGGCAGATAAAGCTACAATAAACGGTGAAACTTCACACCTAAGGTTATTGCAGTAATCTCACTTTAAATTAGAGTACGTGCTCGTTTTTGTGCATTGGCACTTGATTGTATAATTCATGTTTTGAATGAACATTGCAAGATGTTCACATTGTTTATTGTTTTGCAAAGTGGACCTCCAGTAGGGAAAAAAGTAGGGGTTCAGTAGGGCCCTGATATCAAAGGCACTTTTGCGTATCAATGTAAGTGGTGCGTAATTACAAAGTCCTGCTTCCTTGTTAGGTAATAAAAGATACAAGATGTGTATTGTAGTGTATGACACCCAAACTCTGCATACGCAGCCTTGAAAGTAATTATTACTCTGTGAAAAACTATTATTCTGGCTTGGAATATCATATAAAAATATGCATATGAAGCCTGCACTGTAGGCAGCAATAATAAAAGAAGACATTCAGTACTTCACCATAAAAGACAGACCCTAGAATATTAGCTATCATCCTTCATTGAGTAATGATCAAATGTCATGAGTCAGTGGTTGAAATCAGAGATGAGTAATTCAGCTTGTTAAATTATACTATGTAATTAATGTCTCTTTTTCCATAACCATGTATCAATAGAGCATGGGACAGAAGTACTGTATCCTATGCTGTTTTGGCACAGATATGTCAGTAGTGTGCTAGCCATTTATGAACCTAATCTTCCTCTCCATCGATGTAGCACAAATGTATGTACATACTTGGAGGAGAAAGCATGCAGTTGGCGGTTTCAGCAAGCACTTGTGGGGAGGCATTCAACAGACTGTGCTCCATTGGTTTAATTTGCACCGCTCGGAGATTGCTCTAGGAACTCTGAGCTGGTAGGCCACGAGCCCTGTGCTAATTTGCAGCTGAAGAATCCCAGGACATGTTGGAGTGGAGCTAAAACTGAAATTCCCAGCCTCAAAGTGGTGGATATATCTGGTTAAAGAATTCTGTGGGAGGGCATTAGACATTAGGAGACATTAAACTTCATCTGAACTGACTTTCATAAGGAATTTGGGTACATACAGATTGAATAACCATCTAAAGCATCATTCTTACTATTTTTGTATAACATTTAAAGCCACACAGACTAGTCTCATGTATGTGTACCATTGTACACTCACCTAAAGGATTATTAGGAACACCTGTTCAATTTCTCATTAATGCAATTATCTAACCAACCAATCACATGGCAGTTGCTTCAATGCATTCAGGGGTGTGGTCCTGGTCAAGACAATCTCCTGAACTCCAAACTGAATGTCTGAATGGGAAAGAAAGGTGATTTAAGCAATTTTGAGCGTGGCATGGTTGTTGGTGCCAGACGGGCCGGTCTGAGTATTTCACAATCTGCTCAGTTACTGGGATTTTCACGCACAAACATTTCTAGGGTTTACAAAGAATGGTGTGAAAAGGGAAAAACATCCAGTATGCGGCAGTCCTGTGAGCGAAAATGCCTTGTTGATGCTAGAGGTCAGAGGAGAATGGGCCGACTGATTCAAGCTGATAGAAGAGCAACTTTGACTGAAATAACCACTCATTACAACCGAGGTATGCAGCAAAGCATTTGTGAAGCCACAACACGTACAACCTTGAGGCGGATGGGCTACAACAGCAGAAGACCCCACTGGGTACCACTCATCTCCACTACAAATAGGAAAAAGAGGCTACAATTTGCACAAGCTCACCAAAATTGGACAGTTGAAGACTGGAAAAATGTTGCCTGGTCTGATGAGTCTCGATTTCTGTTGAGACATTCAGATGGTAGAGTCAGAATTTGGCGTAAACAGAATGAGAACATGGATCCATCATGCCTTGTTACCACTGTGCAGGCTGGTGGTGGTGGTGTAATGGTGTGGGGGATGTTTTCTTGGCACACTTTAGGCCCCTTAGTGCCACTTGGGCATCGTTTAAATGCCACAGCCTACCTGAGCATTGTTTCTGACCATGTCCATCCCTTTATGACCACCATGTACCCATCCTCTGATGGCTACTTCCAGCAGGATAATGCACCATGTCACAAAGGTCGAATCATTTCAAATTGGTTTCTTGAACATGACAATGAGTTCACCGTACTAAACTGGACCCCACAGTCACCAGATCTCAACCCAATAGAGCATCTTTGGGATGTGGTAGAACGGGAGCTTCATGCCCTGGATGTGCATCCCACAAATCTTCATCAACTGCAAGATGCTATCCTATCAATATGGGCCAACATTTCTAAAGAATGCTTTCAGCACCTTGTTGAATCAATGCCACGTAGAATTAAGGCAGTTCTGAAGGCGAAAGGGGGTCAAACACAGTATTAGTATGGTGTTCCTAATAATCCTTTAGGTGAGTGTATTTCATAATATTAAGATGAATGACATTCATCTTCCAGTGTTGAATACCATTCTCACTGAATAACATCTCGCTGAACATGCTTATGAACTAGGTGACAGTTTACCCTTTGTACTCAATTCTTTACTGGCACACTTTACCAGGTTTTTCAGGTTTGCCTTTCTTGATCAGTGTCAGGGTGCTATCCCTATTTAATTTCCCTTTGCATGGCATTTAGTCTGTGGTGCCGAGTTCTAATCTTTGTCAGGTTGCAATAAATCTAGGTTTACCTTTAGCTGTACTAGGGGAGCGCTCTCATACACAGATTTAAGCAATATTTGGTTTGATGTCTGTTTTGGTATTTCTTAGCACTCTCACCATAAGTTAAACTTCTTTTGATCATAATTAACTTATCCAAAGGCCTCGGTAATAGGGGTTTGGAGTTTCCATACAAAGGTGTTATTTGGTATAGCTGCTACATTTCAGTGAAACAGACTTATTGCAGCTTTATCCCCAGGCTGACAGCAGGCTTTAAGCAAAGGAAGCATTGTGATTTCCTCCAGTAATGTTTTCACGTTCTCTGCCATAGCTCGTGTAACCTGATCACCTGCCAAGTGACACTTTCATACAAAGCTAGGGAGCTTCTGTAATTGTTTGAATAACAAGCATTTTACTTTGGAGCATTCTGTCGGACGCCTTTGTGTCATGTGCACCTTTTAATATTTAAAGAAGTGATCAACACTTAATGGCAACAAAATGGAATTCAGTCAAACTTGGCAACCACCAACCAACCTCCTGGATATCAACAATTCAGGTAGAATATATGTATCTTTTTCAAAAGCAAGTGTTTAGAAAAAAAACAAGTGAGAGAAGTCTCCATTCCAGATGGGAGGCATTAAATACGGTATGAGAAATTATTAAATCTTTTTTTTGGCAGGTTTATGCCATGCGAATGTACTCACAGCTGTAGCTGACAGCCACAAGTATTTTGAAGGAAGAAAGGAGGGAAAAAAATAAAACCCAACCAAACACAAACGTTTTTTTCTTCTTCTTCGTTTTTTTCCACACACATGTAAGGTGCATGTCACGCCACTAGAACTGAGTGAAACTTGGGGCTGTGACGGTGAATGAGTTGATTGAGAAGTTGTAACCCCTGAGAATGTGCAGCAACCTCCCTCCAGATGTGATGTGGTCGCTGGACGGGTGCCAGAGAGGAAGGTGAGGGAGAGGGCAGCCGTGTCTGTGTATGAACCTATCTCTCTGGAAAGCGAGGCCTGGTCTTGTGTGGCTTTGTAAAGGGAACCAGATGAAATTCTGAGCAGTGTGCACTGGAAACAACGCATTCCCAAATTCTGCTATGCCCAATAGACAAGAACTCAGTAATACTCCCCCCACACCCTTAATCAAGTCAATGGTACCCAGATAGCCAGACAATAAGGCCTGTCTCTCTTGTTAAGACATCGGGTTTCACAGGTGCAGCTGGCTTGGACAAACCGTGCTTTGGTTATTAAAAGTTAGATGTGGCAGACACGTTAGGATGGTAGAAGGCAGGAGGGCAGAGAGGAATGTTTATTTTTTCCTTAAGACACCCATTGATTTTTACAACCACAAAAATCACAGTGCGTGACCTTGCTGCCTTCCTAAATTACACAACTGAGTTATTTTTTTATGAATGAGTTGAAATGTTCTTCTATATCCATGCTGTATAAATGAGTCATTGGTCTTGCTGGGCTGAGGGGAGAGGTCATTGCTCCCATTAAAAGGGTTGGATGCCTTTCCCAGGTGACCAGTCGCCTGATGACTGGACGATCGGGAAAGCACAGGTTGTCCAACCACTAAGACTTAGATTGAAGGTGTTTTCTGGCTGTATATAGTCACAGCTATCTTATAATTTTTGCAGTTACTTTAAATGGATTACACTGCAATGCAGGAAATCAAAGGCACTTCAAGGGGTTTAAATGCTAATGAAATATGAGACCAGATTGAATGCTCTAAAAGAAAAAAGGAAATATAATGATACTATCTATCTCTACCTACATGATTTCACTCGTGTCTCTGCTTTGTGTGCCAGAACCATCTCTTTCAATGCATTCATGGCAGGCCTTAAATGTTAGTTTGTCATGTTCAAGCTGGTTCAAGGCCGAGGAAGACTACTGTTGAAGAATCGTGTCTTGTTCAGAAGTGGATTGAGGCGGGCAAGCGATCTACATTCTGAGCCATTCTCTCCATGTTTTTCATGCAAGGAGAAATGACGGAGTGTTTTTAAAGGCTCAAATAAAAGTGAAAAATTAATAGCCAGTGATTTTTGTGTGTGTGTGCTTCTGCATGTGTGTGTGTGTGTGTAGCTAAAACAAGTAGTTTCTTGTGTGCAGCTCCACAACGTATTGTAGTTATTAAACTCAATAAGAAAGGAGCCTTTGTCATAGCGACCGTCTAAACCCAGTCACAAGGGACATCTTGTGCCAGAAAACAAAAATTATTTCAACCACAACATTCCTCGAGTGTTTGGTAAGCCGAAAAGGGTCTTTTTCTTTTCCTTTTTCTTTTCTTTTTTTCCTCTCCCTGACAGATACATCATTTGATTTTAATTTTGACCGGAGCTCAGTCCTTAGTCGGTCTTACCACCTCACTCTGCAGCTGTTGCCCTTGAGCGATCCTCATTACCTCACACCTTGGCTCTGTCAGTCCAGAGCCGGCATCCTGGCAGATTAACAGGGGGTGTGCAGGGGGGTATAGGTGGGCTGCAGTGAGTCACGCCGTCAGTAGGTGGTTGGATTTGTGTTACATTGGAGTCAAGCTGTCAATCTTGGCTGTGTTCTCTTCAGGGGCTGTGAGGAGATTTTATTGATTTATTTATTTTTAATGTGGTGCCATGGCAACCATCACTCCAAATCTTCCTGGGTTCACTAGCCCGGGAGCGTCCAGCTGTTTTATTATTCTTGCAAGGGCAGGATGAGAGAGAAGCTCATTGACCATGAGTTCCGATTTTTGTTGGATTAGCACTTTTCAGTTCAGAAAATTTTTCTGAAAAGTAGATTGAACATGATAAAGAATTACAAACAAAAAGGCAAAGGAGTGTTATTATGGACCTTACAATTAACCTTAAAATAAATAAAAATAAAAAATGTGCTTGCAGTGTAATGCAGAGAAACTTAAGTTTCAGATTGTAATGCATGCATTATAACTATTACTATTTTAATTCATGAGAATTACAAGTGAGTGCACAACAGCTTTCTACTCAACATTGTCATCTTTAAAAATCCAAATGTATTAACTGTAGCTGTTTCATGTTTTGTAAAATATTTGAATTGCAGTCTTACACTTTAAAGTCTTTTTAAGCCGTGTGTAGAGATGCTTTTTAGGGTTCAGTGGAGGACAAAACATGAATTGCTTAATGTTTTCCCTTTATGGTAAAAGAAGAATACTGTACAGTAGTACACATTCTGGTTTCATCAGGCTTTCTTTATGTAGGTTCTTGGCCAAACCAATATAAGATTTCACCAAAAATCCTTTGCTGGTCATTCCCTCGATATTTCTTTGCTCTGGGTTGCTCTGTAGCAGGACTTGAGCACTGTGACTTCTTCAGTTTCCCCCATCAGTCTCTGTTATAATCATGGCTGTTGACTTTCAAAGCAAACAGTCCTCAAACAGCTTGTGTACTTTTCAAGGGCTTACTGATTCCCCAGAAAAACCACAAGCTACACAAGGAAGCCTGCATGTTCAAATAGCCAATGCGTGAGATGAATGCAGGGCAAAGTGGCTGAACAGTTTATTTTACCCTGCCAGGGAATGGAGACTTATTTTTTGGAGAGACGAAACCCCTCGTGATTCCTAGAAAGAGGCACTTTGCGGCAACCAAGCAGACGCACTTTCCTGGGCCGCAGTGAGAGCCGCAGAGCTGGGAGTAGGTTTTCTCTGAAGAACCTGAGCGACCCAGTGGGTTTGAGAAAAGAGGGCAGGCCTGTGATGTGGTTTACACTCCGACCAGCAAACGCGTCTTCAAAAGCGGGAGGAATAACAGCTTTAAAGTCATGGTGGTCAGCGATTGAACAAAAGTTCACTTGTTTGCAGGAGAAAACAAATATGTTCTTCAGAACCAAGTGCAGCAGTAATCAGAATTCAGAGCAAAGTAGTTCAAAAACAGACAGTGTGTATACAAAGTGTATAGCGGCGGACGGCTGAGGGTGATTTGTGAGTTGAAACAGGTTTGTTTAAATATTTTATTGCTTCTGTTATTTCTGTGGTGTTTTATTTGCCATACACCAGCTTATTTCACTGGTTCTGGAGCTTAAATGTGCTTTTTGGATGTTATTAAAGACATGTTACTTGAAGTCAGCTAACCAAATGTAACATGTCTCTTTGAACTTCGATATGAGGGATTTATAGTTGTTATGGGAATAAATAATGCATTCCATTCTGAACAGTTAGGCATGGACTCTTCACCTTCCAAAATGTGTCATCTTATGCAAAGTGCTTTGCCTTAATAAACATTGAGTCTCTCATCTTCCCATATCGGTTTTACTTTAAACCTTTTCCTTGAGTTCGAGAATTATTTGCTTACCATGAGTGATCTTTCAGCACACCGAAAGAGAGAATCTAAGAAATGAATTCAGTAAAGTGATCCATTATATCACCTGTTTCTACAAGTCAAAACTAAATGCAGCACCTTCAATTGTTCACTGTCTTTTAGTGGAATATATGGATTTTGTTCCTTCTCACGCGAAGAGAAAGATGTGTTAATGTATTTACGTTTTAATTAAATTCCTATGCTATGAATCCCAGAAATCTTTGTCTATTTTTTGGTTTGCTAGTAAATGGCTATACAAATTTAAATATACTTCAAAGTGATTGAATCAGCCAAGGTTAGCATCGCCTTCACTATTACTTGTCCATCAGTTAGTGTAGTTTTATTCATGTTGTTCATGTATTTTCTGTATTTCACTACAGTATCTTCACATTTCACTTGGAAAAAGTATTACGTTTTGTGTTAAGTCCGTTCTTTTTTCCGAATGCTCTCAGAGTTGTTTTTTCTCCACAGAACGTTTTTCATACCCTACAGACAAAAATTTCCCCTCTGCTTCCAGACACTCTGAGTCAGTGCTTCAGAATTGACCTCCCAGATCACTAAACATAAAACCTGTTTGTTTTGTTTGTTTTGGGTAACGTTATTTTTTTTTCCCTGACAAACATCCCATGAAAGATACCAGATTTCTCTGTTAAAATGAAATGAAACCACATGTTTATACATTCCTTTGGTGAAAGGGCCTATTTATGGATGAGTGTTTCTGTCTCCCCCTGCGTCCCTCCCTCTCTCTCGCTCCACCTTTCTCGCTCCCTCTTTCTCTCTCTCTTGCTCTCCTGATGTAAACAGATAAGGAGGAATATATGTTTTGCTACACTGCAGCACAAAGGCTTGCATTCATGGTGCTTTTGTTAATAGAAGGGGTGTTGTTGATCTCCTAATGTCTACTGTTACTTTCCTGCTCAGACTTTGTCATTAGCAGAATAAATTGTAAAGCGCTGGATGTCACAACTTGAAATGTGGGTTGGAGAGCTGAAGTCCGGCACAAATACTTCCCTGTAAGGTGAAATGACATTTAAAAGAAGAAGAAACAAATACAAAAAAATATTCTAATTATCAAAACTCTAAATTATTCTTGAGTTAAAACTTTTAGGAGTCATATGCATATCATTTATAACAGGTTGAGATTGATAAATCATTTTGTTGCAAAATTAATTGCAATGAACGGCCGTTTTTAAGGGGTTACTTTCACATGGTGAGGTAGCGATGCATGTTCATATTTTTGAGCAAAGTTGGATTAAACTGCATTTACTGAAGATGGCCATACAATTTCAATGAAATTCTTACTGTAACTCAACAGGCTTTGAGAGACTCGAGTTGTCGAGCAATGTCAGAACGCAGTGGAGAACTAAAGGACATTTACCCTGAAATTGATCATCATATTGTGGCTCTACAGTCTAAACGCCTGCCAAGGTGGCTCCGTTCGTCTATTACAAACTGCCATTTGCCAGCCTGTTCTCACAATTTTTTCATCACCTCTATTTTGGGACGCCCACTGTTGACAGCTCTGCAGGCCATGTGTATCATATTAAGGCTTACATTAATACGGTTTTATTGGGCCTGGGAGTGTTTCGTCTTCTGCCTCTTCCAGACATTTTATAGCTGCATGTTTTGTGTCTACAGAAATGTAATTACATGCTGCACTCAACTTACACAAGAAACAATGATTTCACTGCTGAGTCCTTAATTGCACTGGAAACGGAGACTGGGACCCGGAGCAAATTTTCACGCCACGGCTCTGTGGCCCTCAAAACCTCTGTCCTGTTCTCAATGAAATGTAATATTATATTTATCTGAAGTTGAGTTACAGGTAACCAAGTGAAATAATATTTAAACAAGAGGGAAAAATTATTATAGCGTTATTTTTGAAAACACTAGCAATCATGAAGCAATGTAATTAATTATTTTTTCATGTAAAGCGAATGATAGATGATGGCTTTAGTTGTGATGATCACTTTGTTTACATATGATATATAAAAAAAATGACTCCAATAACATTCCAGGTTTTCTTCTGTTTCATAGACATTATTTCTATGTCGACCTACATTCTTTGATAGATTCCTTTTCTTTGTTTCATTGTCCTGAAGATTGTGCTCAGTGCTCAGGATATGAATTCCTTGTCTGAACACTTCAGGAAAATACTAGATACAGGCTTTGTGAATAAAACCTTATATTGTTGGGATGGAGAATATTCCAGTAATACAAGACAATTCTTGCTGCATTTTCCTGTTTTTGCTGAATTGTAACATTAAAAAAAAAGGTTTTAAATTGCCTGGTCCATACTGACAAGTATGTAGAAATCCAGTGTCTGCCCAGCGAAAACGGATCACTTTACCCTTCACTGTCATCCCTCCTGTCTCACAGTATTAAACCCGTCATTCACTGTGGGATTTCAAAGATGCACATGCCAGCCGCAGTTTGCCATTTCGCAGTTTTATCCAAATGCATAGTCAGACACAACAGTACAAGAATTGTTAGTCGATTGCATAAGTGCAAAGTTAGACGATTCTTACGTGTTGAAATGTAGTGAAGGTGAATTTTTTTTTAAAAACATGTAACACTTAAGCAGGTAGTGACTCTCTTTCCTCATCAGTGGAACGCTTCTGTTTCAATGCAGAAACATTTTATATCTTAGTCAAAAGTTTGCGGTTACCTAGTACTTGCTGATTGTAACTGCATAATATTCTCAGCTATTGCAGATGTGATTTCTCTATAGTACTGATGGTCTCCAGCACTAATGCATGCAGAGGTGGGGAAATTGGGGTTTGAAAGTGGAATATATGAACACTTTATTCCATGGTGTATTTCTGTTCCCTTTAAAACTGGGGCTAATGATTTTCCTGCAGGGATAAATAATCAAAAGTGACCTTGTGTCGGATTCTTATTTTCCCCAAAGTCGACAATGAAACCATCAGATTTTCATTTCCTGCCGTCTCTAATATGGAGATGCAGGTGTCTGATTTGAGTCACGTAACTGTAGGATGAGCCCAGTTTCGTGCTTTTCAGAACGACACGTCAGTTCCTACAGCCAGGTCTACACAACAGTTTCTTTCAGATTGTCTCCCGATAAAGGTATGAGTTTTCTGCTTATCACAATAGTCTATTTTTAATGTGCTGTTTTTAGCTTGCTTTTTTATGTTGTTTTTTTGTAACTTCCAGGGCAGGTTACGACACCTGGATCCCAATCAACTGAATCCTATCGGATTCTTCTCTCTTCAATGGTGCATTGTTACTGTAACTGAAGCTGATAACCAAGCATATCTGGCCATATCTGATAGATCCCAGGTTGTTTTCTCTATAACAATGTTTGAGATGCAGCTGTATCGTGAATATGTGATGGCCAAAGATCATTTACTAAATCTATCATGTGATATCTTACCATTTCCCTTACCACTTACCTTTTATTTAATATGACTTAACATTTGAACATGTCATGTCACTTGCAATTACCCATAAAAACAAAGCAATCCATGTTTACAGGTCATAACGATTGTGACAATGAGATGTTTAGAGCTCTGAACAAATATAAGTAGCAGTAGTTTGATGAAGCAATTCAATCACTCAGGTACAATTGTCATTTAACGGCATATAGGTGCAGTGATTCTTACTTTTTCTCTTTTAATTAATCATAGTATCACCTGTATTTGAAGGAAAGTCCCTCTTTGAAAATTGTCTGCAAGTATTGTTCTATCATATCTTATATAGCTTGTCTTTCAGGATGGCATGAATGGCTTTCTAACCGCCCTCTCACCTTAGCAAAGGCAGAACCAAAAAAACAAAGAGATGTAAACATACTGGTTGCAATAATCAGCTTCTTTGTTTTCTTATTCTGAATAGTCTGGATGTTGAAGATGTACATATAATCCTTGGGTGTCGTAACTCCTATCTTATCCTGGACAACAAAACTATGGTAAATAAGAGCGATTGTCCATGTGGGCGTGATTGCTTTCTCACGTGTTTGTCACTCCTTGTTTTGTCTGGACATGTGCGGTAACCAGCCGCAGTCTATCCGTGCCTCAATACCAAGTGATTTGGGCAGCAAAATTGCAGCATGCACACCCGCCGAAACCAAATTAAAATAAATAAAAAGCCTATTTTGTACTTAAGTTTTGCCAAAAGCAATAACATGGAAACAGTTCAGAGTGTTTTCAATCCAATTTAAAGGTATCATTTTGGTAAAACCCGATCCCATAATTGTCACACCAAGCAGTGTTTTTTTGGGTAAAGCAATTTTTTTTTTTTTTTTTTGGGGGGGGGGGGGATGCTTAAGTGTAAAGAAATATGTCTTGCCTGCCGCATGTAAGGGACTGAATATATTTCCCTTACAGTATCACATTTTTAAGACATTTACTGATAACAAATACATAATGTGTTTTTTACATCCCTGTAAAGAAATGCATACAATGTATTGAGCTTAATGCTTAGTTGACTAAAATTTTAAGGATAAACTGTACAGTTAACATTAAACATGCAAGGAAGTAAGTAAACGTAAAATGATCAATTTTAAGGCCTATGAACTTTCACGTCATCCACTGAAGTAGCTCTCTACAGGATATATTTTGAAAGCTGTGCTGGTAAATTACAAGTTTAACTGTTTTCAAATATTACAAACTTGTGCTTCTCCTGCTGGTTGTAAAACGATTTATCGAAGTGGCCTGATTTATATTTTTCCAACAAGTATTTCAATCCCAACCCCGGGATACACCACCATAAATCTTTATTTGTTTGTAATGCAGTGGAGGTAGAGGTGATTTTGAGATGTACTGTGTCCTCTACCTTGGGAAAGACAGTCTCTTGACGTTTGTAACTAGGAGAATATTAATCTACCAATGTAAGTACTGTGATTCGTTGGCAAGCGGCATAGACATTTATTTGTCTAGTTCCTTGGGTCTGTGGGAGAGATATGAGATTGTGTGGAGCCAGCAATCCTTCTAACTGCAAATTTATACACTGACAAAGACTCTTAAAACCTCATGACTCCTGCTGTGTGAGAAAACAGCAGTGAGAGAAAGTTTATTTTCCCTGAAGATATGGGACCGCAGTGATGGGCGTTAGTCTCTTTCGCTTTCTCCTTCTTTCGGGGAGTTCTTTCCCTAAAGGCTTAAGGTTTCATGTACGATCAAACATGCCGCAGTGCACAGGTTCAAAACATAAAGTCAACATTTTATCACTAGAAGCTGTTAAGGGAGACTCTTACATTATTTATTAATAGATTTGAATATTTGTACTAGGCTGTCTTTGAAGAGGATGCTTTAGCTTCCAATGAAATCTGACATTGCAGTTCCTTGTTGGTTTATAACAGTGAAAGATTCATGTAGGGATTCAGTTTCATAGACATTTTACACTACAGAGGGTTCTTTTTTGTGCTGTATTATGACAGAAAACAGTCTTTTCTAATGTTGACATTTATATATAACCCTGAGATAATTCTGGGCATTCAATGTAATCCCAAACCCTCTCCAGCAGACACTGTAACATTTTGTGATAAAGGATGTAGTTTTCAAATGTGTATATTTGTTGCATGTTCTTAGTCTTTACCTGCTCAAAACCCAACAAATTGTAGATACCAGATTGTTAGTTTCACACTGTTGCACTGACTTTGCCATGACTATCAGTTAAAAATTAGTAATGAGGCTGAAGTTCATTCTCATCCCATTACATTTGTACTCATTTTTGTACTTTCTTTCCCTGATACGTATCCTGAATAAATGCTAGAAGGAAAAATAAAATGGCACAAATTAGAAGTGGTCAGGTCATCTGCAGGATAAAATAACATTACGCCGCAGTCCAGAGGTGTTCACAAGATGACGATTGTTGTTTTTGTAACTTTTTCCCTTTTCCACTCCTATACATCATTTGACACATTGTCGTTGGTAACAATAAAACGTCATTAATAACATTTCCAGATCAGGCTTGTTAAAGTCTTGTTTCAAAATGAATATGTAGAAATGTAAAGTAAAAATTCGTCATTGTTACTAATTCTGTAATAAACCTTCAGGACACCATATTAATGGTACATCTTTCTCTCCTTTTATTTTTATTTTAGTAATCTCCCAACTCATGTTGGGATTTGACTTGCAGAAAGAAAGTAATTTAAATGGTTTCAGCTGTTGTACATTAAAATAATACATTTTGATTTCCTAAGATGCAGGTGCTTCTCTGGGAAATATGTTCGACTCAAAAGAATTGAGCAAGACAAGCGGACTTCAGGGTTCTGCCGCATTCGACATCCCTCTCCACGCCATTGTTCAGAACAATGTCATGGCAAGGGGACACAAGAAATGAGCCGTCCATACAAAGACAAAAGCTGAGCATATTTCATTAACCAACCGTTAGAGTTTACAATATGTGGTTTATGAGCCATTTTACTATTCTTGCTCATTCTCGATGCTTCATCTTCTGGTCTTCTGAGAACTAAAACTGAAAATAATTAGATTCGGAACGTCATCCAGAAACAAAAGTCAAAGAATAGCTTGAGGACTAGGTTTATTCTTTAATAGTGCCCTGAATAAGACTGTGCTTCAGTGGGTGAGATTGTGACAGCTTTATAGCCATCATTGTGTGTGCCTCAGTTTGGAGGCCCAGGTAAACAATAGAGAGCAGCAATGGCTGAGGACTAGTGCATCATTGGACTGACTGGCTTTTTATCAATGTCTAAGATGCATCACCTATTTTTTTTCTGAAACTTTACAGTGTTTTGTTCAAACTCAGAAAGTTACCATAGTTACCAGGGAAGTTTTTGAAGTGGCTAATAGGAGCAGAAGAGTTGCTGAAACATCCCTGAGCCCTGTTCTAAATTGAAGGTGGCAGGAGTTAACTGAACTCCCATTGAGACAAATCAGATATTGTTGGTACAGCTGAGTTCATGAATGGTTTCTTTGGTTTGCTCGCAGGTGGCCATATGGCTAAAAGCTTAGCAAAATCAAAATGTTATTTCAGATGTTTTCAGGAGGGGGTGAATTGAAGGTGGACGGGAGGGGGGTGTTTTACTTTTTACTCTAACCCTGGGTCTTTTTTAGGCCACTTTTCAAGGTGTAATTTGAAAAGAATCGTGTCTTTAATAGCCAAAGTTCATAAAAGTGTGCTGAATTTGTTGAAGGGACAGATGGATGTATTTTTTTGTATTTGAATGCAGATGTTAAATTATGAATCTCCAAAATCTTTACAAGTAATTTTTTTTTTGTGGCTGCTTCCTATTTCAGAGTCACCTGACTTGCAATAATTGAAGGAGTTTAACCTTGGAAACCCACCTCTCAACTAAGTTTCCTTCTAGCCAACGTGTCTTTGATCTGATTTGCCCCGTGTTGATTCTGCATATGTACAAAGTTATATGTGTCCAAAAGTCTTTAATCTTTAATCAATTTCCTTTTTTCCCTAATACTTCACTCTTGCACAACAAATAAAATGTAGGATGTTGTGTAGACTTTTACTTTAATGCAGCTTGGACCCATTAACTGACTGTCTTCCCAGGGTATTTAACTGTGTTTACAACTGAGCTGTAGGCTGGCCTCTGCTTAGCTAGATCTTGTACCCCAAGTACATCTTGTACACCAAGTGCTCTGACCCTTATCCCTCCTAATTGAATTACTGGGATTTAATGTATCCCTTGCTATTTCGGATCACTTAAAAGCTGTTTTTGCTCAGAATCAAATTCAAAACTTGAATCGTATCCTTTTTCTTTTTTCTTTTTTAATTAATAAATATTGTAGTTCTCAGTAGAACACCACTTCAGTCTGCTGTAAGTGGTTTTCATTAAGAATACATGAACTATGATGGGTGGTTTCTTCCAAAACAGAATGTTTTTTACCCAGGCACATTAAATATTTTATTCAACTCTTAAACTGTAACGAATCCATATCGAAAATGAATCTGTATTACTGACATTTTCCAAACCGCTATTCCCAGTGGGGGTGGGAATCCATGAACGATGGGGAACTGGAGAGCTCCCTAGCCCATGCTGGAGTTAATTCTGGAAAAGACGTTGATGAAGTTCCAATGTACAATGCATTCTTTCCAGGGATGATAGTTCTGGCTTGTTACAATGCTGCAGATCTGACGTCTGAAAAAGATGTTCCTTTAAAAAGTATTGTCAGCCAAAACAGCTTGTTCACAGAGATCAGAAACTCAACCCATTGCCTGAGATAGATTGTGTAGAAAACTTAAATATACATTGTGGTGACACACACTTCAAGCAAGAAGACATTTCAACTAGGCAGAACTTGAATTATTAAAATTTTTTATATATATATATATATATATATATATATATATATATATATATATATATATATATATATAGATAGATAGATAGATAGATAGATAGATAGATAGATAGATAGATAGATAGATATATCGAGAGAAGGAGAAACAGACACTGACTATTGCAAAACAATAACAGACTTGGCTTTTGGACTTTGGACTTGATTGTGGATTACAGATCAAGTCTTCCATCATGTGAAATAATAGTTTCACTAATTATAGTATATAATAATAAATTATTATATATTATTATTAGTGACACTATTATTTCACACGATGGAAGACCTGATCCGACAGCTGGTGAAATCCAATATTGTGCAACAGGTCATGAATAAAGAAATGGTAATGGCACTGCTCAATACCTCAGTGGAAAAGTAAGGAGGGTGTTTTTGAGAGGAGAGAGTGAGAAGCGTGCAACATTGACCAATCACTTGGATACCAACCTTTGCCTGACTGAGGGCCCCGATTTGGAACCTGAAGAGATAGAAAACTAAATGAACGGATCTGAGAACAAATAGAAATATGTGACATCATTGAAAGAGTGAAAATGTTAAAATGACAATACGCCGGACACATTGCAAGAAAAACAGATCAAAGATGGACAAAGAAGCTATCAAATGGAGGTGAAAAAATTATATAATGATGAGAAGATGAAAAAAAAAACTTGTGACCTGGAAAAGAGAATCTATAGATTGAAATGAGTGGAAACATCTTGGGAAGGTCTCCATCCAGTAGTGGATCGATATGCGCTTGTGGTGATGATGATGGTGATGATTTGTATTTATTGATGATTTTCTTTGTGGATATTGTTCTCCTGCAGAGGCTATTCTCTGTTTTTTAAAAGCAGAATTTGTTTATTTAATCTACAAAATCACCTTCAAAATAAAAATCACCTTCTTTCATAATTCTCTGTATTGATATATTCCAGAGCAAACATATGGATAGCCATCAGTGCTATGTTCAGTAGAAATGAGCATGCTGTACTGGCTAGTAACGCACAGCCATGATGCTGCCTCTGTACTCCTGGTGATCTGACTGAGGGGAGGGAGGGTAGGAGAAGAGGTCAAAGGATCAGACAAAAATTCTCCTAAGTTTAATGAGGGGGCGAGTGGGCAGTAAACTTATCCAGAATATTTGGATGGGAAAACCTTTAAATCTAAATGTTATTCTTTTCAGCCCTCAAAGAGGACATTGTGTGGGGATCCAGAAGGACATACCAGCCTCTGAAAGGGCCTTTTTCTTGCTCTCCCGGCCCCCCCTCCCACCCCCCTGTCTCTCAGTCTCTCTCTTTCTCACAACAGCTGCTTGGTGCCTGTGGACGGCTGTAGCTCAATTGCTTTCTCAAGACATCTGTAACCCTTTGCTGGGTCCTACCGCTCCCACACTGCAGCGCTGAGACGGGGATGGACAATGGGGCTAATTCATATCACTTGCAAGTCTTTGTTAATGTACAGGCAGTACATTTTTTTTAATAACCCCACCCCCATAGGAGTCTATAATATACAGGCCCTTAGCTTACAAATAACACAGTTTTAACTTACAGATCTCAGTTTACACAGGAGTTGTACATTTGCAGATCTGACTTAACTATCCAAGCAGCTGTAGTAAAATCTTTTCAGACAACTTGTACTGCCAAAAGTATTTGCAAAAGCACCTTGACAATGTCCAAGTTAACAGTTCATGAAAATGAAATTAGACATGCGGGGAAAAAAAAGAAAATCTCAAAGAGGGATGGTTTTAAGCTGAAGAAATATGCAAGTATACATTTGGCCTTAATCGATAAGGAGCATAGTATAGTTCTACTTTTTACAGTACTGTTGTTCTTTCACAAAAAATAAGTGGTTTACCTCTGGGCCACACTGGCAGAATCGATTTTCATCGGTTTTCTGACATGACCTTCTGTAATGTTTAAAGAAAATGGACCTTCATGGACAGACTGTATCCTTTTTTTGTCTCCTCATGCGCACTGCACATTTAGAAGGAGTTGTATTCTAGAAATAAAGTATTTGCATTAAATGTGTTGAAACAGAAGGACAGCGCAGCTCTGACAGTGACTAACTCTGCTACGGCTACCAGCGCCGGGATCGACATGGTTCCGGGCACTGCTGCTGCCTGCTCCACCTTGTGCTGCACCTACAAAGACTCTGCGTAATGTTTTTCTGTAGTTTTTTTGCCTGCCTGTCAGTAATTTCACTCAACTGTAACTGTTTATTTTGGAAGACAGTAAAGCTCCATGCACACAATACGAAAAAAAAAAAAACTAACAGGCACCAAAGTTATTATTTATTCCCACATAATTCCAGGTGGCACAGACCTGCATCTGCGCCGCAGTGTCGTCTGCCAGAGCATCCCAGCAGTGAGATATAGGGGGCGTTCGGCTGCTGGCATATCCAGCACATGTACACACAACATTTTTAAAGGGTTTTTGACAATGGGGAAATTAAATTATCCCTGAGCACTCTCTGTATAAGAGGGGGTTCTCTGTGTTTGAGATTGTGGATTGCCTAACCCTCTTTATGCCCAGCTGTAGGCCTCCCGGCATTAACATCTGACTTCCTTGAGAAAGTAAGGGGAAGACCTTCGTGGATGTGGGGTGCTTAGGCAGTTTAGTCAGAAGGAGCCATGAGGGTTAAAAAAAACTAAATAAATATATAAATAAGTGAAGGAAAGACCACACAACAAATGCAGTTTTATTGACATCAGCTAACTGAATATCATCCACATTGCTTGTGTGCTCTCCTCTCCAGTAGGTTCTCATCAGCTTGTCTGCTTTAGATTAGTGACGTCATTTATTAGTCACACCATTTGTAGATATAGCACGCAAGATTAAATTAATTTCATTCCTCCACAGACAAAGCCTCATTCATTCGCAAATATGCACAATGTGCAAGTCTATTATTTAAACTCTGATTTAGTCTTTAATGTACTGATGCATGTGTTGTCTTTCCCTGGGCAAGTGAAATGAGACTGCCTCCCTGGACATTAGTCTACATTGTCTGCTAAGAAATAGATAATAAATAATTGTCTGGTGTACATATATGTTGGAAGTCTGTAGGAGCCTTTTTGACCTCTGACCTCTGAGCCTTTGTTAGTTAGGCTGTTTTTTGTGCAAATGTCTGTTCATTTGATCAGTCCTTCAGGCTTTTACCTATCTGTATATCCGGGGAACCCCCCCACTTCCTCAGTTTTGGTGCCCCCAAAGTGATAGTGGAAAGTGAGATGCCAAAAAATGTAAGCAGCAAGAATAAGAACACAAAGCACTAACTAACTAAAAATGTGATGGTATGCTATTAAGGACTGTACATATGTCTTGAATTAGTCCTTCTGAATCTGGATAGATTCAGGCTCTGCTATACTCTGAGTTATTTTTTAATTTATTTACAGATTATGCACCAAAATAGAACAGTGTTTTGTTGTTAATTTGTGGTTCAAAGCTAATCCAAATGGAATCAGGAGTGAAGTGAGACTGGTGGTCTAAAACCGGTCCTGGACATTGGTCTACATCATAACATATGTAAATGCCAGTAAAACTGGAAACCTTACAGCCCAGAGTGAGAATAACCCAAATCTGGTTGGGCATGGGATCTCATCTCCCCTTTCTTATCCCTGTTGTTAAGGCTGGTTTTCTTTGTGTGTGAACAGACTTTGGCTTTTGTTGCTATTCATTTATCATCTAGTTAAAGCAAATTAAAACCAAATTGCACAATCCTGTCAATTCCTAGAAGTTGAATGAATATTTGTTTTTTCATTGTAAAGCCCACTACACAGATGTTGACCACCCTGATGATCATTTTCAGGCATGTTTCTTGAGATTCGGTGTTCTGATTCTTATAGCGCTGGGTGTTGTAATTATTTTGGCAGGAATTCTCTCCTTTGTTTATGTACTATATTTAGATGATAAGGGGTAATTCATCACAGGGGTTGTTTGTTATTGTTTCACTGAAGCTGCCAGAGGGAAAAGCCTTACTTCCAGCTGAGTTTGGGAGCCAGTACCTGCTGAATCAACCTGGAATCCAGGTGGCTTTGGGTTGTTTGCAAACCTCGATAAAGGGATAGAAAGACATAAAAAGAAAATCCAGAAAAAGCAATGGCACACCCTATAAGAAAAACACAATGTGGCCAGCTAATCAACCTTATTACTTTCCCAATCATGAATCATTTCTTTGTGTAAGAATGAAACCAGGACCACAGTGAACCTTTACCTCATGTGTGACTAATATTTCAAACAGTTGGCTTAATACACGCTGCAATGTCATCGATAAGGATGGAAGTGCAGGCGTAGTGCCATGCAACAGGCCACGCACTAAGCACTGGGGCCTCCCTTTGTGACTTGGAAGGGCTGATAAGGGGCAATAGTCTACTTCTAAAACAATAGCAATAAATCAGTAGGATACAATAGCACACTCTTTACTTATCTAAGGTTGCTGGTCTCAGGTGTTGTAGACGTGCTCTGTGGCATGTACACTGAGCAAAGGCGGTGGGGGGGGGGGGGGGGAGTTGTTGAAGTGAACTTTGACAAACCCAACAATTAAAAACACAGCACCTGCAAGCATCAGACAGGGGGAGGAAACCTCTGTCAAACACATAGCCCCCATCTTGTACTAAAAGTGAAATTTACCATTGCCAGGTGGGTCAGAGTTTGCATCTGGGCCAGGCCTGTGTGTATTGTTTAAAAGCGTATTGCTTAGTTGCAAATTCCTGTCAATTTACCTGTGGCACATATTGCATTCCTCACATAATTGCACGGTATAATTTCAGCTTCATTTTGTGCCACCTATACCTGTCCTGAAAGTAGAAGTCTTTATATAAAGCATACCTTGATTTAGTCCCTGCAGTACAATACTGACAGTAACTGTAGATGGAGCAACTTGTTCTTTCAAGCTTTCAAGTACAGTAATTCATTCAATTCGGCACGCTGTCTTTCATCCTGTAATGTCAGACTGCTCAGTCTTTTGAAGGTTTCATTCGAAAGGAGGACCTTGTGAAATTAAACACCAGGTTTCAGAGCGATATAAAATAATGGCATGCTCTAAAAACATCATGTTAGGCAGCGGGCCAAGCCGAGGTGTAGAGAAATTAAACGTTTCCAAGATTTCTCCTGCTTGTGATCAAATATGCTGACCTTTTCTCACAGAACACACACTGCTGCTCGGCTTTGCGCTACCAACAAGAAAATAAAAAAAACAAGTTATTGTTTCCAAGACAAGAGCATGTAATGTGTAGAATCATAACTTTAAACAACAGAAAAATCAAATCAAGCTTGCATTGCAATGATCCGAACACATAATAGTACATGTTTTCCAAAGAGCTGCAAAGACAATTACCTATTCATCTTACCCACTTTGTTATTGTGATCTTAAGGAGAAAAGATTGCACAGGATTTACTAAATGTGTAGATGAGTGCTGGACTCAATTTCTGTACTGTCTTGCAGTCTGTAGTAAAGAAACTGTGCCAGTTGGAGTCAAGCAGTTAAGTGAATTTGCAGTCTTGCCATCATGCTCAATCCATCATTTTAAACAGTCAGCTCCTTGAGGTGTTAGTATTGTTTAAAGTGATGTACACATCAGTCCAAAAATGAAGTTGTAATAAAGTCAGTCTCCACCCCCTCCCCCCCGGTTCCCCTTAATCTGCAAAAACAAGCAAATGTTTTGGGTTTTGCTCTCTGTGGAGTTCTGTTAATATGAAAGGCGCTATTTGTTAAGGCTTAGTGGTTTGTAAGTGCTTCCTTTGTGTGGTTTGTGCTCGGAGTCTGGGGGTTAATATCTCCCAGGCAACGGACAATGGTGGCCTTCAGCTCCCCTGGCCTGAGAGGGGAAGGATGATGAATTGACCAGGACTGGGGGCAAAGGTGCCAAGGAGGGCAGGGGAACCAAATGACCAGCACCGTGGGCCACAGTGGGGATTTTCAAATTAATTAAAAATGGGGGACAACTACAGTTATTTTGAATCTGGAAAAGAAAGGTACAGTAGATTGTTTGTTTTTTTGTCACAGAGGTACTGTTCATTAACCTCCTGAGTGTGACGGCAGAGCATAGCAAATGTGTTCATTACCATCAGGGTAAAAGTGATGGGCAGGGAGTGCCAATGAGAAGGCATGAGGGTGAATCCATTAAGTGAATTGAGCAGTACAGTACAACAAGGCAGTTAAATGAAACATCCAACAGAGTCCTGGGTCTCATTGGAAAGACCTCTGTCGAAGGTGGAGGAGCAGCTACTCAACCAGGCCATTATTGAGGAAATTTGTATTTTTTTTTGTATATAATTTGATATTGGGATTTCCATTTTGAAATAGGAAAACAGATTTTAATAAGAATTTGTAGTATTCATCATAGTGCTTAAACAAGAAGTTTAATTCTTGTTTTTTATCCAGGTGTTGTCAAATGAATCCATCCTGAATGTTTTGAGTGACCGTAAATCAATCCCCAGCAGCAAGACTTATTCAGTGATTTCACAGTTCCCGCCAGTGAAAAAGGCCCACCTGAGTTTGGCTGTGATAAAGAACTCTCCGGGTGATCTTTGAAAAGCCCCAGTGTTGTCGGCTCCTGGTTCCCCTCTTTGGCCCGTCTAGCACGGCTCAGTCCTGTCTGGAGCAACTTGGCTACTGAGTTGGCTGGCAAGGGTGAAGATTTTGACTGCTTGTCTTTTGGTATTTTAATAATTTGCATTTCAGATGCTGGTATGAGTAAACCCACAGACACAGGGACACACACAGATAGGAATATAAGCAGAAGCTTCAATACAGACTATCAAACCATTTGCTCAAATAGCCCATATCCATACAAGGCACATCTCATTTAAAAAGAATATGTTTACTTCCACAGATGTATTGCCTGCACTATAGGCTCTCTACACAGTGTCTCCTCCATGCAGAACATATAAAATAAATAAATAATTATGCTAATTTAATGATCCACTCCTTACAGGTTTCACAATCTGTTTGCTTTGGTTTTGAAGACAATCGTGCGTGTGAAAGAACAAAGTAAAACCTCAGATTCCGCACTCGTATTCCTCCGCACCATTTGCCTACACTCACCGAGTCCTGTGCCCCGAGCGCGTCCCACCCCCTCCCCGGGCTTGCGTGTGGAAGTGTGATAAATGGAGCAGTGCTTTACGTTCTAATCTGCCCAGCCTGGACAGGTAGGGCAGGTATGGGGAAGTGCTCAGGGGCCTCCGTGGTTTCCAAGCGCTCTGCTTCCCACCTGCAGGCCCATCAAACAGCCCGCCAGTCAGCTAAAGTGGGAAGCTGTGATGTAATCTGGTTGCCGAAAACAATCGGCTCTTTCATGACATGTGATAACAATCAAAACAGTGTGTAAGGGCCATCCACGCAAGGCTCTGTGAGGGAGGGGGGAGGCTGTGCGCTTGGCACAGTGCTGAGTGCTGGGCTGTGTGCTCTCTGCAGCTTGTGGGAAAGTACTGTTCCTTGTGGACTGATACATAACTTTGAAAAGTTCCCACATCAACGCTTTACTGTAATCTAGTATGCAAGGCTCTTAGCTTTTCCCAGAACATACTGAAAGTGGTTGGCCCTTGCTGTGTGATTGACAAATTAGATTTTTGTTGTTTTGTGATAAAATTGATAGAATTGGTCCATTGTATTTTACCTTTCTTTTAATGTTTTCATTCAGTTAATGTATTCAAGTTTCCATACTCTTTTCCTTAAAAAAAAAATAATAATAATAATTGACATGCAAATTTCTGAAATAAGAGGCTTTTGTATTTCCAAGTCAGAAATTATTTATGGAATGCCATTAACAATATACATTCTTGACGTTACATCCTGCTTTATTAACTAAAAAGGAAACTGACGCATATTAAACAGGTTTGTCCATTAACTAAAAAGAAGTTCATGCTGAGTTTAAAAGTTATTCTGGTGGTAATATAGCACAGTATGTATGAGCACGGTGCTTGTGGTTTTAATTGAAAGTTAATATGTTCCTCCTCAAATGCACGGGCAATTGGTTTAATGTAGTCAGACAGCAGCTCTCCTGGGCTGTTTTTGACCCAGTGAGCGCTGTGCTAATCATAGGCAGGATCTCTCAGTGAGACAGTCGTCTTCCACGGACAAAAAGTAATCCAAACCAATTAGCAGCTTTATCAGATACAATGTTATCAGCTTGCGGCTGTGCGTAGTTTCTGTTTCAGTCGCTCTGAACAGTGGGACAGAGGATGACACAATTCTGGGAGGAACAGCAAGGGGCAGTAGGTGATTGTGTCACTGTGTCGAGCAACTGGCTTCTGCCAAGCACCGGTCAATCATTCTGGACATTGTGTGCAAATTAATACTTTCATCTGCACCCTTACAAGCCATGTAGCAGTGTTATTTATTTATTTATTTATTTATTTATTTATTTATTTATTTATCAATCCACTTCCTTACCTCAGAAACTTAAATATTCACCAAGCTGGGAGATATGTGACAAAATAAACCTCTATCTTAAACATACACTTAAGCTGGTGATTTCTCCAGAAGTGCTTTAAAAAGACTTTAGTTGTGGTTTAATCTCATCCCTCTGCTCAGCCGATAGAGTAATAGAGTAAATTGTTTCTTCAGTACATGCCTACTGTTCACTGTATCTTGTACAGTGCGGTTGTGGGGGGGACAAAAAGGCAGTTTTGTAATGGCAATATCGATTGATCATGACATATTAATGGAGTAATACTCTGTAAATGGGTTTTTGTTTCTAACGGTGCCATGAAATTGAGTAACTGAGGTACAATAGCTCTTTTATTATTGAAGTTATTCGCACACATTGCAAGAATAGAAGAATGTCTCTTCAGGAATATCAAAATACCAGTGCTTTGCATGGGATCAAATAAATACCAATCCCCCAATCACCACCAGGAGCTCAATACAATGTTACCATATTGAAAAAGCCTGAATAAGCTATTGTTATTATTTTATTTTTTTAAGTTTCGCTTTTTTCTTTTCTTTTTTTTTTCCTGAACTTTTAGAAATATGTTGCAGTTTTAATGTTCCATAAACCCGCCCACCTGCATATAGGTTTACATGTCGTAAGAGAAGGCCGTCAAGGTGTAGTCAACAGAAATATGGGATGCGGAGACATGTTCGGCTATAGCTACAAGCACAGACTTTCCACTGAAGTCTAGGTACCCTGACTGCTTGCACACAGTGCTGTCAACCTGCTCCAGGGAAGCCTTGTGTTGTTCCAGTCAGGTCAAGGTCAGAGGTCATGCATGAAGGGGTGGAGAGGCGAGGCTAACTCTTTGCTCCGGGCTCTTTTTGTTTCTCACACAGTCTCCCATTCACGGGCTTCTCCTCTCCCAGCCGGGAATGTGTTGTGTTCTGGGGACAGTAATGGTCTCTTTGTATTGGGGCAGAGGAGAAGCAGGCCCAGGACAGTAGGCTTAGTGTTTGCAGTAATGGATGGTTTTTCCTGCTTTGGGATAATGTTTGAAAGCTTCCCTCTTTTTTTTTTTTTTTTTTTTTAATCTAAGAACTTGTAGCCCCCTATTTTATTTTTAAACCATCTGGGCCTAAAATGAAATGTTATTTTTATTTTATTTTATGGACGTCAAAATCAGTATGAGATGGAATGAAAATGAATAAAGATACTCGGTTGAATTCAGTTGATTCTTAATGGTTCTGATGCATAATTATGAATGAAGTACTGTTCCAAATTAACGGACTAGTGAATTTGAGTTATCTTAACCATTTATTTTCTTTTATGGTCTTTTCAGAAATGTTGTTTTTAATTGTATAATGACATTGGATGAGATTTAAACAAAACTTTGACCTACCTGCTAATATTACAAAATTGTACTCTGGACATGTTTTTTTTTTACTCTACTCACAAATTGAACTGCCATGTTTGTACATTGTACAAGCTCTTATTGTGTTTGGCCCAATATTTCAAATCGCCTGTAAACATTGGTCCATCCATGTAAACTTTCCCTTTCATTCTCCTTGTAGTTTGTAAGCTGGAGAATAATACAATTAAAACAAAAAAGAAACAATTTAGTAATTCCAGGAAGTATGTATACACTGGGTTTCCTGTTTGTTATTGGACCATTGTGTGAGCACTAATTGATTGATATTTATTAAACTGAAGGAGATGCCAGTAGTGGTTTAATTTATGCATGGTCGGTAGTATGATTGAGACATATTCTTCCACTTCCCGACTATGCATTTGTCCCCAGACTGCACAAATTCCCTGCATTTTTCCCCCAGTGAGTCAGGACTCGGGCCTCCTAACCCAACCGCTGCATGTGGTTTGAATTTGGTGAAGTGAGACGCAGCCGGAGCCCTAAGATCCCCGGCGCTCAGTGGAGCAGCTCCTGTCAGCCAGCAAACCGTCAGCTGGTGTGGGAAACTCACCAATTAAACACTGGGTCTCAGTCAGCCGCCTTACTAGAACACCCTCCATCTCAAATTGTTGTTTTTAAGAGGTTTTCTGTATTTTTTCTTCCACACTACCCCATACCCTTTCTCTGAGATGGTACAGTGCACAAATCTGACATTTAGTCTCCCTGGTATGTTTAAATATTCAATATTTATTTAACCTTTTTATTTTCTTAACAAAACTAGAACAAATAAAGAGAACAAATAACAGAACTAAGGGAGGATCAGTAAAATGATGTCCACTAGAAGACAGGGGTGGATTGTCTTTGCTGTGGGTGTTGTCCACACCGTCAGGCTGTGTGTGTTAAAGGTTTATTTGTCAGATCCTGCTTTCGTAATCTATGTAGTGTGTTGCTCTACTGATGATACCTCTTGTCATTCGCTAAAGAAAACAGATTTTTTGAATTCCACACCTATGACATATAAAACTCATTAAGGGCCTGTCTGAACTCACGCCAAACACAAAAAGGATGCAGTCCTGTAAATAAACCAGGACGGAGTCACTCTGTTGAGAATTCAAAAGAAGTTTCAATAGAAGAGGTCACACATGCAGGCTAAAGCACATGCCCCCCCCCCCGTCTGCAATGAATCCTGTTGTTTTGCATTGTTGCCTTACAGATTTATTTTTTTGGTAACTTTATATTAAACTGTAAAGAACTAATGGCCTCACTTTGCCCTGTGGATTCCAAATTCAAAGTCAAGACAAATATTCTAACCTTTTTTTTTTTGGTCGCCATAATTTCCTCATGCCAAATAAAATCAAGATTCAAGTTCAGTAGCTTTATACTCTGTATAATGTATTCCCATGCATGGAGCCATGTTTATATTTTCTTTTGATCTGAAGAACTTTGACAGGTGTGTGAAAGTAGGGATGTGACTGCTTTCTCAATTGGACCTTCTTTTGACCCATCTATTTCAGTTTCAATCCCCTGAATGTTTGAATCACTCTCATGTCACAGGGGACTTTTAACCCTGACATAAAGATTCCTTTCAGAGATTCTTTCAAATAGCAGGAATACACTGTGCCAACATCTGATTTTGGCATTAAAAATATGTTACTACAAACTCCTGGTTTAATGGCTTCAGTGTGAAGTCATGTTTTGATCATAGCTAGCAGAATGAGACAGCAACCTGGAGGATATTCAATAAAATAAACATTTGATCAATCATTGGCTTTTCTCAGTCTGCATTTTGCAACATAAATAAGTACAAGAGCATATAATAAAATGTGTTATTAAAAAGATTTGTCCAGAAAGGAGATATCCCCATCATATATGTTCCTATAGATGCTCAAATTGTAAGAAATCTGATCACAGTAACAACAAAGGTAGAGAGAAGCCAAACTTTGTGTTGATGCAACTTCCAAGACTGTCAGCTTACGAACACAACACGAAAGGGAGCCTTCAACACCAAACATAGATCACATTTCACAAAACATGAATTCTGTGTGTAGAAATGGAAAATGGTGTGTGTGTGTGGGGGTGGGATTTAAAAGCAGAGAGGCTTCTATAGAATGTGTATGTGGCAGTATTTAGATCCTGAAGCATCTTAGTTATGAAAGTTTTGTCCAGATGACTAGATCTCAACTGTAGATTATTTGACTCACTTTGGCTTTACTAAGAATAGAGCCAGTATCACAGCTTTGCTTTTCCTAGAAGCTTGAAATAACATGTCAAGAGGAAAATAGACAAATACGACTCTGTTATTGAGATTGCTGTTCAAAGACGATTGAGTTTTGTTTTCTCTTTTTTTTTTTTTTCAGGCATACTTGCTTTGAATCTTAACAGGTCTTAAAGAGAGTGGTAACATCTAGACTCCAGTCAACAAGTCTCCAGGGATTAAACTCCTTGACATTCCTGGGCTGAGAGAGTTGTGTTAACAGGGATAGCAAGAAACTTTTAAATTGAGAGAAAATAGTGGAATATTTATGTTAATCTTATGTGGCTTTTTATTAATGTTTTTTTTTACTTCCTGTTTAAGACCAATATAAAATCCAAAAATAATTGATTGATTGTTATATTAATTTATCTTTCCTCTGAATGCATTAATATTCATTTTATTTTTTCATACTTGAGATGAAACTGCATTACACAATTAAAGTTGCACCAATCACCTACAATGCCTACAACCTACAATCCATTTAAACAACACCTTATCAATGAATTCAACATAATCATTCCAGGAATTTTTATATATACATATATAGCTCCATGTATCACTAAAAAGTCATTAAATACCGTGTACATGACTTAAGTAGCTCGTCTTTTATTACATTTGGTATATAATTAACTTTTGTTCCTTTAAAATTATTACAAAAAACACTGTCACAGCCTCTTTCCTTTCAGGTGCACAGGGAAGTGCACCCTTTGAATTTATTTTCTTATATAGACTCACTTCATTAGGCAACAGACAAAGGGATTTGAAGTGACTGCTAATGTTTCTCTAGAAGAACTCCTGATTATTATTTCAACTATTTATAGAAAATGTATAGTTTAAATTGTAAGAGCACCAGACATTGCTCACAGAACAACACGCAGTAAATCAATCTGACCCTTTCTTTTTATTGTATTTTATTTTCTTGTAACTTCAATTCTCAGTATTAGTTCTGTCCGATTTTAAAAGGCAGTTAAAATATCTATGAATCATTATTTAATAGCATTCTTGTGCCTCTTAAAAGACCATTGGGCCCAATTCCATCTGTTTTACCAGGAAGTGATTTGGAGAGTACTTTATTTTGAGATGTCATTTCTTTGTAGGGAAGTAAACACAGCACTCTCACTTGGATACAATTCATAAAGTGTTAGGCATAAGGAGATATCACATTGAGGAAATTGTCATTTTAAAAACAAAAGTGTGTGTACAAAACATTCCCATCCATTCATTTAATGTCACGGAAATGGACATAGATCTGTGTCCTGGAGTACACCTATACTTTTTCATCTGAAAGTTCAGATGTTTCTACAGCATGCGTGCTAGATGGAGGTGGAGATGTATTTAAAGCCAGTGGTGATCATCCTTACATTTTTATACCGTACTCAGCTGTTTCAAATCAAATTGCTCTTACACTAGCAGATGAACACACAGACACGCACTACCTTCGTACACTCTGACTCACACAGTACATGCGCCGTTCTCCTTCCCGCTCACTCACTGGCTGCTGCTGCTGCAAGCCTTTCCGTGACTAGCTGTCATTAATCTTCCTACTCCAGGGGCAGGATCTTGACTGGGTGCCAGCAGCAGTTGGGGAAAGCCAAAAAAGCCTTCCAAAAACAGAGCAGCTTTTCTTGTTTCTAAACCGTTCCCGGCTCATGCCTTACTGGCCCCCAGGGCTAAGCTGCAGAACAAAAGATTTTCTTTGGATGCAGCAGAGTGCAGTCAAACAAACAAAATCGTTAACATCACTTCCAACAATGTTGTTTAATTGCCGCCCTAGCTTGTTATTGCTTGTAGGGTGTCTATTGTGCTATAGACCTCCTTTTTTTTTTTTGTTTCAGCGAGAGAGAATATTCATGCTATGTAATTTTCTTTTTCCTTTTTTAAAATGTGTAAGTCCCGAGGGGGTGCTTCCGAGCCGCAGTGACTCCTATGGGATCAGATGTATGGTGCACACTTCACAGCCAACAGCTACTCTGCGACGGCTGTATTTGCCTATTAGATGGTCTGTCACAATTTCGGTTTAGATGGGAAATAAAACTGAAGAGCCTTGGGGTTAAAACAAATAAAAAAATACTCAAGTTAAAAAATCTCAAGTTCATTTAACTGCTATTCATGTCACTTCTTAACCAGCATGTGCAAAACTGACCTTAACTTGTTTTATAGGAATTGCATTTACGGAAACGTATATATTTCTGTTGCTGGGTTTCCAGATGTTTTAATATAATTATATTTTAACAATGTTGTGGTGCATTACAGTTATAAATACCCTCTCTAATAAGTAAGCAAATTCACTTATGATTATTTTAACAGGAGCGCAAGGCATAGTTGAAGTTGATGAATTGTGCCTGCAGGAAATTGTGGGGATAATTGACTAAACCTCTGGTGCTTAGAGACTATGAAAGCCACTGGGAAGGTGTAAAATTGCTGTAATAGTTTTGATGAGATTCAGTAATGCAAATCCCATTGAAAAGCAGTGCTGGGGTTACCCAGAGCAGGAGCACATTAATTGGGCAACGGCCAAGATGAGGGAACAGACCCTGACCACCTCAGCATTGACATTTAGATTCAACACTGTAGTCCAGGGCTTTTCTGGGAGTACAACATGGTATGTTCTGGTTCTCATTCCAGCCAAGCTCTCAGGCTCAGTCCTTGATTGAATCAATTGTTTCCATAATTGGACGTTTTTGAAATTGTTTTCAGATTTCATTTGTTGGCAGATTTCAAGTTCTAAATATGATTATGTTACTCACTTGATATCAGCAGAAAATCATTTAAAAGTATAATTTAACAAGTGACTAGTTCAGTTCAGGGTCAGATGAAGTAATTCCAAGCTGTGATGGAATGAAAGCCAGAAAGCATGGGGCAGGACTGAGAAACCCTGTTCTTGACAGTGCGGGCCATTTTCCTTTAATTTCCGTTATGGCTGAGTTTTGGGAGATCATTTTTTTCAAATCAGTTGAAACTAAATATATAAATGGATACTGAAACCAAAAAATACCTCTGGGTACCAGTAATTTTACAGTTTATTAACCTCTCCCATAAAAATGCAGCCATTTTTCATGTTTTCTAACCAAATCATTTATAATCTTAATTTAAAGTGAATAAGCAATAATTACATTATTGTTAATAGGAATAACAGCCATGATATTTCAAATACTGAGTCATGGGTCCCAAAAAGCATTTCATCTAGTTCATTCTTCATTTAAGAAAACTCGACGATCCCTGAGTTAATTGACCTCTGTCAACAAATGTCTTGCCTCTCCTGCATCATTGAAACGTCACTCACTTCCATGTACACATGTGCTTGTGTGACATATGGGTGTAGTTTATTTTAAAAGGTTGAGCAACCATTTATCCTGCATTGTTCTGTAATCTTTTGTTTGAAGATACTGAAATAGCATATAATTTTACCAAGTGACGGATGACCTGAGCTAAATGCCTGATTTCCATATTCGCAACAATGTCACGGATACCAAGTGCAGTAGCAACTTGTCTTATTGTTTGTAGTTTGAATAGTGATTAGTTTGTTTGTTTTGTCCTTAAATTTTGAATGAAGACAAGTAATTAGTCCTGAACTAAATTACATTGTTTAAAGGCTATGAATAAGTTTACAATACATAGTTTATGAAAATCTTTGAAATACAGTAGACAAGAAGTGCAGTTTTAGTCCATCCTACTTGTCTGTATTCTGGCAACTTGTTATTTTGATTATGTGCCAAGGCTTTTCTTTACATACTGTGGGACATTTGAGAATAATATACTTTTAGTGGACCTTGAGGACTTTTTCCCCTGACGTTTAAGTTGGAATTAGTTAACTTTCATTAATCACATTTAAAAGCCTCAATGTACAGTGGAGTCCCCTATTGAACAGGTGTCAGGTACAACATGACAGCGAGAATTTGAACTGAAGTGAATCTTTTTCAGTTGGGTTAGGTAGCTACAATCGAATATCTCACATCTGATAATATAATGAGAAAGACACCAGTCTGTCATCAGAACTACGTTTGAAATTCAGTGTTTATCAGAGTGAAGAGAATTTTTTGGGGGGTATTGGTATAAGGTTAGAGAAATTGGACATTGGACTCTGTTTTTGGTCCAACAGGAGCTCTCAATGATGCTAGCTCACATGTCACACTACACGATTTCTACAATCCGAGCCAATTTTGAGAACGGCGGGCAACTCACACTTAACAACCGTTTTTCCACCTAATTTGTCTTTTGCATTGTGAAGGAGTGCACACTACACAACTGTTTAAGTGCAGGGGGACACACATTAAATGATTGATCTGAAATCCTGTGTCGTGGGGAGCTCCGTCACAGCCTCGAAAATGTGTCTATATATAACAATGTGGAAGTCGAATGACAGAATGCTTAAGAGATTCAACTCTTACTCTGTTCATAAAGCACTGAACACTTACCCCCTGCTGTTACACAAAATATATTTTGCTTCTGTAAAATATTTCCTTTCTTTTGGTCTGAAAATACATTAATTTCCTTCAGAAACCCCCAAAATACTTTTCCTTTAAAATATCACTGTAGTATATTGCATTACTTTTAAACTTGTTTCTGTTTCATAATTTAAGCAACTTGATGAGCCCCAAATCTCATGGACACATGCGTGATCTATCCAGAGAAAAGTAAACAAACATAGACGTGGACATTTACAGGTCACAGTGTCCTCAGATTTGCACTGCTCCACTGGTGGGATCATTAGAATTCTGCAGATCTGTGCAGAACTGTGGACATCTGCGCAACAAGAACGGGACCACAAGCTCACTGCTGTTGCTGTTTAGGCTAAAAATTGTGTAGTGTGACCTTAGTTTTATTCAGTTAATGTAATTCTTTTCTCAGGCAGGCTTATCCAAGGCTTTCACATTTTAGTTTTACAGCTGATAACTTACATATGTCGATTACTCAAAATGTTATCCCCATAGAATATTTCAGAGTCTGAAGAGAAAAGTTAAGTCATCCAGTTCATCATTTAATTAGACTGGTTGAGGAGCTGGGCTTGAAAAAAGCAGAAGACCCCTGATTTAAATGAAAGAACATATCTGGAATGATAAAACGACAACAACCAACCAACAGTTTCAAAAGGCAAACAAAATCTTGCTGACTTTGATCCTGTGACACGGCAAAGTGAGAATGCCTTTTCGGAAAATCAGCCCCTTCACTTTGTATCCTTTTTTCCTAACATGAAAGCCAGGTAGTTGCCTGTCAGACAAAATCATTGCCAGCTTTGTGGGCTTTTTGATGGGCATACCTGACATAACCAAACTTTGCCCACGAGGCAAGCTCATTCTGTACTCCATAATACCCTCCCTCGCTTTCCAAATTAACTGCTGTGGTCGGGGTTGTCACGATACGGGGCTGGAATAATTGCAGCCACAGCGGGATTGGCGAGACAACAAGTTAGCAAACCACAGCCGCTGCTCTAGCTCCCAATAATCTTCAATTAGGATTGTCTGTGTCCCAACTCAGGGAGAGGTGTAATCTCTGAGAGTGTTTTCGCACCAATTGTGCAGGACATTTTTTTTCATTAAATTTTAAATAAAGTATATTGCGGAAACGTGAACATTTTCAATTTTAGTTGTATTTCTGTAAAGAGATTAATTGCCTTGCTTTACAGTGCCCCTTGCTTGTGCAATCGCCTGCTTCTAATGCTGTCCATGTAAGACTACCCCAGCAAACACACTCTGTCATTAGGCTTGGCAAAGACAGGGCATGCTACTGGATTCCTCGCGTTTAAACATTTTCATTTGCTGAGTGTACTAACCAAGGCTTGGGTCTTTTCATAGCAGAAAACATCGATTGTAGTCCCCTGGTTTGGCATGGTGTGACAGACACACCCTCTGGCTGGGCTTTGGGAGTGCATGTGAAAGCTGGGGCTTCACAGTTATGTGTCTCAGAGCTGTTTGTAAGAGTGTGTGCTGGTGCTGTAGCGGTAGCTGCGACTGTCTGTAAACAGAAGATTCTCAGGTGATTAACAGTGAGGATGGGAAGGCAGTGTGGTGGTTAGAGGTCTCATCTGCATCCAGTGTCTCTCTGTTTTCACTGACATTGCCCTTTTAATATTGTGTGTATTTGAAACTTTATCTTTTATTAAACCATCTATAAGCAGCAGTGGTGACATGTAAGGCAGGTGAAACTTGCAGGTTCAAATTCAGAGACACTTCACCCAGATTGCTTGGTTGAAAACCCAGTTGTATACAAGGGTTCTCCTTTAAGTCACTTTGGATAAAGGTGTCTGTTAATATCTTAATAATATTCATACTAATAATAACATAAGTTTGACATCCATCCATGCTTTCTCCCTTATCTGTCCAGGTAGGTTAATGTACAGTAGTCATATGAATGGGACTGGTGAATCACTTATTTTTCTGTAATTGTGAAGGTTTTTCAGTGCATGATATGCTATTTATTTATTTAGATTTCCTTTTGTTTCTTGTTATTTTGTATTATTATAATGTTTCACATCTTGTAAAGGTTACCTAATGTTATGTATCTATTAACACTTTATCAGAATGGTTTAGTCAGGTGGGAAACGAGCCTTAGGCTATGACCCATGTTAAATAATTCACATATTGTAACAATTGTAAGGGCATCTGCTAAGAAATATAAAAAAATAATGTGATGTATGTTAGTCATAGTCTCTGTCAAGAATAATTTTTCTGTTTGTGTTGAGTACAGACTGATATTGGAAAAATGTGTGGACTGAACTAAGACAGCACAGGTTCTTGAATTAAGTGCAGTCAAACTTTCTGTTTGAAATGACTGGACGACAAACATTCCTTCAGCCGCTCAGACAGAAATCGGTCTAAAATTCCATTAAGATGTGATATACCTTGAATACGATTTAACAAGTTCAGACTAAATTAACACTGGCTTGGTAACAAGAAGAGACTGTAGCTCACACACAAATGTGTTGTTTTTCTGCTCGTTTCAGAAACCTGGCAATTGGAATCGGGATTCAGAACTTCCCAGAAGGCCTTGCTGTCAGCCTGCCTCTGCGTGGAGCAGGAGTGTCAACATGGAGGGCTTTCTGGTAAATATCCATCACTGAAGGAATCAGTTTAACCCCATCAGATTCATTGCGATCATTGGTGTGACGTTTAAGCATACACAATGTTTTTTTTGTTTAAAGCCAGACTCCTGATTGAATGTTTTAGGATTGATGTGGAGTGGGGTTTGTTTGTTGTTTTTAGGATGGTTTTGCAAAGTAAGCTAGGATAGCCTTGAAATGCTCCTTGTAAATTGTATTAACTTTAACAGAGCCAACAAATCCATCTCTTCAGAGGCTGAAAAAGGGCCCGATCCAAAGTTTTCTTTTTTGTGTATAAGGTAAACTATCCTTCTTCCACTTCAGCACCCTATTTTGTTTTTTGGAAAGAGAAATCCTTCTTTGGCTCACCATTTATTTTTCCATAGGCCTGTCATTTCCCAGTTATTAGTGGACTCTAATGGGAAGCAGCAATGAGATGTCCTGAACTTGTTGGATATCAAGGTTTTAATTTATTCTCCCTGAACAATCTTCAACTGATGAAACCCTTTTGGCTCTCTTAGACAAAGAATCATGTTGGTATATAAAATAACAGGTTATGTAAGCAATTCAAATCAGAATTTCAAAGTGAAATACTGTACTGTGTACTAGGAAAATGCCTACCTGCGAAAATTCAACCGCAACAAAAGAATAATCGTTTTGCTGGACCCTGTAACAGTTCAGTGACAGTCCAAGGTAGAAACTCCTTGTCACATGGCAGTCTGCATCACCAGTTCTGCACCTTTATTTTTCCACCTATTACAAACTGTAACAAACACTCTCTGTGGTCCCTGGGCCGCTCATCAGCACCCTACGTGTTGGCAGTGGACTTTTGACTTTTCAGTTGTACTTCTGATAGAAACCTGCTGGATGAATGCAGAAAAGGAAACAGAAAACCAGCAGCCAGGCCTAATAAAAAGCGCGTGGCCTTCACACGATACATACTTATGCATCTGTGTCATGCTGAGGGTGGAGAGACATTTTATGGCCCATAGCAGTGCCTCATAAAAATAGGGAAGCAAATGGAGTAGAGAGAAAGACTGAGGGGAAGAGGAGGTTTGGGAATTTCCTGTTTGTTGGCAGGTTATTGTTGTCTGCACACTTAGATGTGTTATGGGGATGCTCCATGCCTGTTATCTCAGGTTTTTTTTACATCTTTCTGTACCCGCAACTTTTTCAAAAGGGGATACCAGCATGTCTGGACAATTAGTGCTCACAGCAGTTTATTGTAGCATTACTTAGCATTATCTTTTCTGTCTAAACTTACCGGAAACACTTACCAGACCACCATGCATTTTCAGTGCCAGTTTTGGGGGAGCCAGGTGGCTGTAAATGAGTTAGAAGTCACTTTGTCTTTTTCATTCTTAGTTCAACCGCATTCTCTTTAACGCATCAGGATGTCTTTGCACCTTTGTTTTGTTTTGTTCCCCCCCTTTTGGATGCCATGTACTGTTGTATTAATCCAGATTTGCATTTCTACATCCCTGTCTAAACATGCTTGCTGTTCAGAATCACTGGATTTTTCTGAATATTTTGCAGCTGGCTCATTGTGCTCGTTGTCTTTCACAGAAAGGCGCATACACACACACACGTGCAGACAGACAAGTATACTCAGATCTGTCTGTCTGAACTAAAAATTGACATGACTACATCAGTCATTAGTCATACCCTATTAACTGTGGATAGTTTTGGTAGACCATTGGGAAGAGGTAGGTGAAACTAAGAGGTGCTTTTACAGATGAAGATCCCTGTATCAAGATACTTTGGTCACAGGTATTTACTGTATAAAGATCTATTGTGCCTTAAAGAAAACGGCACGAGGCAAACCTAAACGTGTGTGTGTGTGTGTGTGTGTGTGTGTATTTATGGGTTTGTCCTGTTGCAGACACACACACTCTCACAGACTGAGTAGTTATTGACATCCCTGTGGACAATGCCCCTGCCACTTAATACCTTTTCCAGAGGGTCTGCCTAATTCAAAGGTGGCACAGTGCCTGCTGCATCATCAACACCCTTTCCCCCTCCTCCTGCGGCATTATCACACTAAGGTTTGTCTCCCTGCAGGTACGGTCAGCTGAGTGGGATGGTAGAGCCGGTGGCCGGTGTACTGGGAGCCTTTGCCGTGGTGCTGGCAGAGCCGCTGCTGCCCTATGCCCTGGCCTTCGCTGCGGGAGCCATGATCTACGTGGTGATGGATGACATCATCCCCGAGGCACAAGACAGGTGAGCAACAGAGCAGTGGAGCGGGTGGCCTGTGCAGGAGATCAATAGTTATTACCACTGGTGGGGGGGGGGGTGCTGCTGAGGAATCCATCAATGGCATCATTGTCACACCTTATAATCCTTCCACCCCTGCAAAAATATAATGTGTATCACTAACACTGTCATTGACACGGACACTCTTGTAATGTGACCTATTCCACTGAACCTCAGCAACTCAATTTCTTCAGCAATTAAGAGTTTCTTCATTAGAGGTAAGGGTCCTGTGATAGCAGTAGGTTTATGAGGGCAAATGTTCTTGGGCTGGAAAAACAATAAGGCCTTTAAATATTAATTTACTTGTACATATATAAGTACTTACATACATATGTGTGTTTTAATGTATTTATACACGTTTAAGGCTTATATGGTGTATAAAAAGGGTCAGAAGATTTTTTAAAGAGAATTTCGTCCAGTATCAAGATAGTATGAGCAGATGAACCCTTTGAGATGAGAGAGACGCACAGGAACTGTGCATTCCAGCGCTGCCACAGAGAGGGGCAAGGTCAGGCAACCGGCCCAGTGAGCACATTGACTCGGGGGAAGTAAAGCCAACTGAAAAGTCACTCAGACCGCATGCTGTGAGATAGGAGCAGAAAAGGGATTTCAAGGCCCTCTATGCTTCTCACGGAATCTCCTAGAAGTTAATCTCCAGGATCCTGCTGGGAGCAGCCCATAGGAAGAAGCATTCACTGGAGTAATCTAAATGTGTATTGAATCATGATTTAGATGTATCCTGTGACTAGCCTCTCAGTAGTTTTACACATCGTTTTTTTTTTTTAATGATAAACTTGTATCTGTCCACTTAGGCCATTTTTGGCCCTAGCAATGAAATTAAGTCCTAACGAGAATCTCAATCCTGTGTCAGTCCTTACTGTTAAAGTAAGTGTACTGAATGGATTGACTTGGTTTAGATTTAATTATGTAATGTTGAGATTAAACTAAGGATACCGATACAAGTAGGAATGGTCTTAAGGTTAGTTGTGCACTAGAATTAAAATAAGCAATCTATGCCCTGGGTTGGGCTATGATTAGGATTAGATTATGCAGTAAATATAGACTTCTGTTAGGGTTAGGTTTTAATTTTCTACTGTGTTAACTATGATTATAAGTTATGGGAATTGTTGACATCAGTGTGTCATGTTTGTGTCATGTTGACAGGTGTTAGGTGGGGCCACACTCTCCAAATGATTATGAACTTCTGTCAACATGTTTTTCACAAGAATTTTTCCATTGTTGAAACTTTCCCAAACCTGTGCTCTCTCTGTTGGCAGCTTGATGTGTCAATACTGTTAAATTAAACAAATAATTAGGAGCATGTCTTTTCGTCAGCATACACCTTTGTATTAAATATGTCAGTGTATTTCATCTTTGATGTCTGGTTCTGTCTGAATTACACAAATGTTCTTTTCAGGTACATTATTTGTATAACCTTTTGATTTCATGAAAATACAACTATAAAATGTCTCTCACATTGTAACAACCCTGCTATTTATCAATAAGTTCCATTGTTTTCCACTACCTTGTGAATGGCATTTGTCTTTAGTTTTGGAATGAAGAGAGGCTTTCATAGTTGCAAAAGCAGCTGTTTGGGATTTTTCATAAGCCATCGTATATGTTTATTTTAAAGTACAGAGTGGTCTTATTCCTCAATAACTTTGAAAATGCTTTATATAAAAATATCTGTGGAAAAATAACAAGTGTTTGTGTTGGTAGTTTTAAGCCACTGTCTGTCAGTTGTCCCTGCCAGGTGTTGTGACTGTGTGCGTGTGTCTTACAGTGGGAACGGGAAGCTTGCGTCCTGGACCTCCATCCTGGGTTTCGTAGTGATGATGTCACTTGATGTTGGATTGGGCTGATGAGCAACACTACTGATGCACAGGATGTTGCACCTGTCATCCAAAAAAGGGATCAGTCCTGCTATGCTCTTTTTTGTTCTCATATCAAGTTTACTGGGAAAATGGTTAAAAATAATGTTTGTGCTTATTTTATTGTTTTTGTTTTCTAAATTGTATAATCGGCAATGCTGTGCACTATTTAGAAAACAGGGGAAAAAACTGAAAGCTTTTAGAAAAAAAAAAAATGTTTTCCAGACCAAAAAACTGTGGCAGCTAGCTTTCGTGCATAATATTTGTCATGATGCGCTCTCTGTTTTAAAGCCATTGCTTCTGAAAGCTGCCCGTGTTTTCATTGGCTGAACATTCTTCAACTTTCTCATTCCTACGTTCATTCTTCCCTCCCTGAAACCAGGACAAGAATGTTTTCATTTTAATTTATTTTGTTTTTTTTGGTGATCTTATTTGCTTAATGGCCTTAGACATGACTGGTATGACTCACATATCTCTGTAGTTTTTTGTATTCGGATGTATCTTCCCTTCTAAATCATGGCATCATATAGCAGTATGCAGGCAAACAAGTCTTCCTTTTCTATCAATTCCACTGCTGTCTATAACAGTCAGTGGCAAGTGTACATGTACAATGAAGAGAGGGATGTTTATACTGAACTCTGTCTTAACAATACTGTGGAGACTTCTCCCTTTTTGCCACTCAAGCCTTTTAGTGTCCATAGTTTTGTTTACATATCATCAAAATTGAAGCAAAATCAATCTTCATGTTCTTTCATGACTGAAACTAGAGAAGACTTTTCACAAATGGTTTGTCATAATCAATTTATTTTGACTTTATATTTGGCCAGATTGTTTCCCAATGCAAGACCTGAAAATCATTGAATCTTAAAAAATTATTATAAACACAGAGTAAGATTTTTTTTTTCCATTTAGAACTTAATCATACTTTCGCATCCCAGTATTTCAGGGAAGGAAACAAATAAGATAAGCCATTTTATTTTGGAGACCAGCTTGACTCCATACAAACAGAGCCTTATACATAACACCAAAAAAAAGCAGAGTGCAGATTATTTTAAACAGAAGACTGGACAGATAACATCATCTCAGACTTGAACTCCCACTTACTCTCTACATGCCTAGGTAATTCTTGAATGCTTATAAGGGATTTAAAGGATTGTTGTTATGTGTTTTGTTTTTTCTTCTTCTTTTCTTTCTTTTTCTCCGTGCCCTGGAGGGGATGCTAGTTTTGATAGAAATAGTGGCGAGCTGCCAGACCGTGAAGTAACACACCAAGCCATGTCTGTCAGCGGTGGTGTTGTACCTAACACAGAGCAATATAAACAGAATCATTTCCTTGCAAGGGAGACCTGTATTTAACTATATGCCGTTGTGTCTCTTTGAGCTAGTATAGCTTTCAGCAATCCCTTTTCCTCTCACCTTCTCTGGATAAGCACAACAGAGGTCCCCGGGTGGGATTGTGGGAAGTCCCGTAGAGCTAGATTGACATCGCTGTGTTAAAAACTCAACAGGTATTGTTCACTTAATGAGGTAACACAGTGCTATTTCTGCTGCATTTTCCTTGTCAGATACTCATGGGTATTCCCTGACCATACTGATACAGTATGGGAGAGAGTTATATATATATATATATATATATATATATATATATATAAAATATATAGTTACCCTAAATATACACAGAGTTTGATGCTAGACAAAAGTTGTCTTTGTGATATTACTGACTGGTCACACTTGAACTTGCTGGACGCTGCTAACTGTGCAGTAACTTTGCCTAGACGGAGCACTATATCACGGCGTACATGTCTGTGAAAAAGAAATGCTGAAGATTTGGTTAGTGTCCTTGAATGGATAATAAAGTAAATATGTTTTTCTTAATTTATGTATTTTATATTAATGGCATTTAGTTCCAGATTTGAAGTTGAAGATTTTGTCTTCATGCCAGCTAAAATGAAATAATGTATTACCTCTATGAACTGTTTGAAAGAGAATAAAAAGCTTCCAATTACTGTTTTGCATTTATTTCTTTATTTTCTTCAAGTGCATTCATTATGCATCTAAAGTGGCGTAGACCTAACGTTACAATTGAATTCTGTCCCATGAAGGAGGAGCATGCTGTACAATAAGGTGTGAGTAAATCTTGTCCAGGAGGCAGAGCTTTGACCAAGTGCTGCATGGCGTTAAATCCTCTGAGCATCTTTTGGGAGTTACGGCGCTGAAACAGAGCCCATAACATTGAAATGACTCATGCTCACAATGGACAGCCAAATGTGACTCCTGGGTACATTCTTGTAACACTAGCCCAGAGAAACTCCCTGACAAGAGCACACAACCTCACTTCACAGGCGGAGGAAACAGGGTTCTTCGAGAGTTCAGCTATGGGCGGGGAGAACATACATCCTTTGCAGAATGGCCCACCAGTTATTTATCCGTAGAGCTGACATGAAAACTGTCGGGGTGCATGTTTCTTTGTACAATATATTACACACATGAATAATTTTAAGGTTTTTAGGGTTTTATTTGTTTTCTACTTCTACTTCAACTTGTTTTCCCTACAAAATGCAGTTGCAAGGAAGTGCAAGAGTCAGTTGCTGTCTCCTCAAAGACCATTGTAAATGTGCACACAATGTAAATGCTTGTGGTGTGGAACTATCAGGTATCACATCCATTCTTCAGGTCTGACAAACACACTTCCACAACAGTGGAGATCTTGTGAAAGCTCAGGAACTCTCACCATGGCTGAAACTTAAAAGGGATCCAAAAACTAGAACGTTGAAGAATTGAATATGGTTTTTAAAACCAGTTTCAGAGAAAAAAAATGGCTTGTGAAAGCAAGTTTACTCCCTAAAACCACAGCTGACCTTTATTTGTTCTTACTTTCTGGAAGGCGGGCTGGTTTGGCTGTTAGATTTCCTCAGCAGAATGAGTCAGCTAGAGGAATGGATTTGAAAAACAGGCACTAAAAAAATCAAGATGATCCAAAGTTTTATTTCTTTTAAAAGGCAACATAGTCCAAACACAAGCTGTCTTTGCAAAGTCTTTCCAGCATGCTCCTTATTTCAAACTGTAACACTCCCAGAGCTAGCCAGCTTCAACTGTAATGGATTTCTGTAATGGGACATAGAAATATGTTTATAAATACAAAATCAGACAGAATTAGGGGGGGATAGCATATAAAGGTGTCATGTACAATACAGGGATTATAAAGAATTAGGAAATTTTGACAAATTGCTCAGTCTCTCGGTCATTTCCTCTTGTACTAGCCGTCTGTTTAACAGACGTGTAGGAAATGTTTTTCTCTTGTACTGAAGGCTGCTGTTTTGCCCTAGTGTTTTGGTTGTGCTTGTGACAAATCCCTGCCAATAAGCAGTATGCTAAACTGAGAAACCAGCAAATAAAAAGATTTGAACCTTCCAGTAAGTACATAAACAAAAAGTCTTAGCATTTCTTTATTTTAGTTTTTCCCCTTTTTTTTGTCAAGTTGCAGAAGACAACTCGGTCACTATCGGTGAAAAACTGATGATAAGGGGTTAGTATTATGCATGCATGCATTTATGAAAAAAATAATATGCGCATTCACTTCCTTCTTTGCTGCTCAGCTCTGCTCAATTTTGTTCCCTTTTTGTAAATAATGAATAGATTAAACAAGCCAAAAACTAGATATCTTTCTAGTTTAGTGGGGTGTTTAATAATAATAATAATTTGTCCATGTCCATGTATTGTAAACACATCTGAATATGTTAATTATGCCAGAATATGTTTTGGCCCGTGTTTCTTCAGTATGTTTATTGTCTCTCCTACCCTCTCTTCCTCTCTGGGTGATGATGTTATCCTGTGAAGTGCTGTTGTTAATCTGAGAGGTGAATTCAGGCCAAGTTCATTGGGAGTACAGACTTTTCAGGGGCTAATGTAAAGTAGGAAGATTTGTAATGGATGGGAGTTGAACTAGGTTGATCTCATCCTAAAGGGCTACCATTTTGTTGTCGTTTTCCTCCACATCACTTAATTATTAATCTAGTTTTTGTGTTGTCTGTTTTTTCATTGCCCCCACAACTGTTAACAGAAAGAATTCTACAAAACACACGGGACTGTAGGCTTCAACACATGGACCTGCCCTTCTCTGCTTTAACATTCCTGACCTCTTTAAAATTAGTTTTTTTTTGTCTGTGTGTCTAATGATAACTGGTGAAACAAATCTTTTTTTTCTTCTTTCTTTCTTTGAAGTAGATGTTGGAACCTTCTAATTTTATTTCCCACACACAGAGCAACGCCCTCCTGAGTCTTATCATCAGGATGGGGCGAAAGTGCCCGCAGGCCACAGGTTAGTCAGGGAGCTGTGGTTAGAGCTACTCTATTGTGTTCAAGGCAGTGTCTTATTATCTCATTATGGGTATAGGTACAATAATAAACCAATGCGGTGTAGCTCACACCGTGCATTTAATCCGAGTCTTTCATGTTTTGCGGTCTCCTCTATTGCTCTGTTTAGGTATCGTTCCTTCTGTTTTATCCCCTCGCTCTGCCTGATGTCTCAGTTGGCATCTCCTTTTGCTCACCTTCTTCCCGTTTCCATTTTAAAGTCTCCACCTACAGAATGCCAGTGTCACATTTCCTGCTTTTCAATAAAAACACAGGGATCTGCCTTCTTGGGTTACTGTTACAACACTGATGTTTGTGATCGGTGTCATCGGCGGTTTCATTTTGCCCTGAAACAGATACGCACAGGACCACAATGCACATTACTTAAATTCATCACTTATGATTATCTGTTACTCATTTTATTGGCTTCTTTAGTCTTGCTATTTTGTTGTTGTTGTTTGTGGTCGTCTTTTATGTGTTCCTGTATGCCAGCTAATGTACTTTAAATGAAAAGAACAGGCTCAGAATGTATATTTTGTGCTGGTAAACCTGTAAGATGTGATAGATGATACCAAAAGTGTTTCCTCTAAAAAGTGCATTCTGTGTGTCTAAATAAATGTTAAATGACCTTCTATAGCATGAAATCCAGGAATAATGTGTGTCATCTCCTACCCACTAATAATAAAAACTTGTAGCCTAATTATAGAGCTAAGTAACTAGGACATATATACAGTTGGTCCTTATTGATGGCAATTCTCACTTTAGTGATGTATTCTATTAGTGGCAATATTAAGTTTCCCCACACTGTGTCTTAGTACAAATTATGTAAGTAAATTGAACACAATCCAAACCCCCAAGATCAAAAAGGCTGGCATTCCTTTTTCTTCATTAAAACAAAAAGACTTTACAGTACCCCGAAACAAGTTTTCCCATAGAGGCTTCATTGCTCAAGTGCAATCAAAACTGAGAAAACTTCATCCTAACTAAATCATGCACCCTGTCATAAAGCAGGAAGTGGAAGAGTGGTTCGCCAAGACTCATGTTGGAACCATTTCACTGCTTCCTACTCAACATACAAAACCACAATGTCACAGAGCACCACTGGGATCAACTGTAACAGTGAATTAAGAAGGAAACGGTGTCTAAACCTTTGTGAACTGCAGCATTTTGTTCTGTTGTCCCAATACTTTTTGTAACATAGATCAAGGATAAAATTACTGTTATTCAAGAGAACACAAACCAGGGGTATAGGCATCCAACAAAATGTTACTGTTTTGTAAGAGCAAAACAAATGTGTTCACATAATTCTGGCCAACCTAGTGTTGGAACTATGAAAGTAAATACACCTTGTATTCATATGGAGAAGGACAATGCCTCTCTTTCAGTACTCAGACCAGCCATCGCACTGCCACTGCCATACCTTTCCAAGGGCAGGGATTGGCTTACAGGACAATGGCCATTGTTCCTTGGGCTTTGTGACTTTATTGAGTGGTGTGTGGAGAGAAGCTGTTAATGTTTCCTATAAGAACAAGACTGTTTGTGACTGTAGTAGCAGGAAAAACACACAGCGCCTTAATGAAGGGACCCTTTATTCTCTTACACCAATCACTTCATGTTTCCAATCAAACAAGCCCTTTGTCTTCCCCCTTTGTTAGCTTTCCGAAAACAGTAGGCTGCATTGACTACACTCCGACAGCTAATCTTATTTGAAAAGCCTTTGAAAACACTGGTGAATGTGAAACAATAATAGGTGACCATTTTCAAACCTGGGAATTGAAATGGAAACATTTATGTACATTTTCTAATACATAGTGACTCGACTATAAATCTGTCTATATGGTTAGGCCCATGAATTCACTGGAATGTTACACTGCACTGCACTGTTTCAGTGTTATTTCAGTATTTAATGCAGTAAATGCCACTGACAATGTAAATACAAAATCCTCCACAAACCATTCTGAATTGCCTAAATTCTAGTCAGTAATTTAATATGATTTAATGGCTAACAGACAGGTAGGGGAATGTTCTTGTTCATTTGATTTAATAATGCTGGTGATTCAGATGACTTGTGATAAAAGGAATCCATTACAAATGAATAATCAAGACCTTTTCACACCACACTGACAGGGACAGATTTTAAACCTGATATCTGCTCAAGTCCCCGATCGAATCCTTGTCTTGTAAGTAGTATGCCAAGAAACAAAACAAAAATCCCTTTTCCTATCCCCTAGGTCAACCCTGTAAATGAGAGTGTCTTCTCGGTTGTCCTAACCTGTTGAAATAAAGAATGTGATTGATTTGATAAAGCTCTGCTGTGGATATGACCTGCGGGGTCTTAGCAGAGCGGTGAGTGTGTGTGTGTGTTTGTGTGTGTGTGTGTGTTGTGGCTGCAGGCAGGCAGGCCGCTCTTACAGATCCCCCGGCCTCTGTCACCACGTTCTCAGCTCATTAAATTTATAGCCCAGCTGAAAACAGCACATTAGGGAGATCAGTACAACGCAGCCGTCTCTCAAAAATCACAGGGCCTTTTCTCGCCCAGACAGTTTGTGTTTCCCAGCCGATGACAGCAGCGATTTAGGAATACAAGCCGGTGGCAGGCGAACACAATCGAAGAAGGATGCTCTCAGCGGCAGGCAGATAATAAGCTTATGATGATGTGTCTCTGTCTGTCGTGGTCAGGATGTTTTGTGAGCTGCAAGGCGAGGCAGCGTGAACTTGCTTTGCGCATGTTCTCGTTAATGCATTTGCACACATTCGAGAGCTGGAGTCAACTCCGTGTCTTTCACCTCCTGATCACTGGTTTTATTCAGAGCCACCACGTGTCTATAGATTGCAGAATGTAGTGGATGTTCTACCATGTTCTCCTTGCAGCAGGTACCCCATCTTTATTGCAGTGCTACTCCTTGTACACATTAAAGTGTTAATTCACTCGTAGCTCTCTGTCTATGCACCCATCTGACACCAATTAATAAGAGGGTGTGAACTCTGTCATTTACAGGTCAGACCACACAACTACCATGACACATAAGCAGGATCTCCCCCCATATTGGATTAGACACCCCTGCTGGGTAAGCAAATCCCGGCCACCATTTTCACTGTTAGCTGCACTAAATCAGACTAACTCCACCTTTGAACACACCTTACCCATTAGCTGATCTCATGAGGACACACAGCTTTAGAGAAAGCTTGTGTCTTCTGTGTTGCAGACTGATCTATTATTATACAAGATGTGCGTGTTGCAAAAAAAGGTAAATACTAATTAAAAGGTCTTATGTATAAAGCTGTCGCAGCACTGGATCCAAAGCTGGTGGACACAAAGTAAACTGGTCCCACACAGACTTGCTTGGCTTTATCAGACAGAATTATATGACTCTAGTGTACTATATTTATCATTCTGTGCCCCTCCCATTGGGGCATAAAGGCAGCTTTTGTCTTCTAACTTTCATTTTCTCATACTACAAACATTATTGCCACCCACCCATCCACAGAAATCCCACCTCACACCCCTAGTTTTTGGCCCTCTGTTGGCTACATACATTTTAACCCATTAAGAAACACATGTGAAACCATTTTTGTATCTCCCTTGTATATACAATGTGAATATAGTTTAGCAGCAGATCATTGCAGGAAATAAATAGCCCAACTGTGATGTGTGCCACATGATATGTTTTGAGCTGAGGGCTAGAAACTCCACAGCTCACTCTGAGCAAAGACAACCAGTCTCATTCCATTCGTGACCTGAGCTGGATTTTTGAAACTGGATCACCTCAGCAGACATTTAAGTGAATTAACCTCCCACACCACCTTTCACCCGCCCGAGATCTAATCTTCTGGTTTTGTGTTAATACATGCAATGTCTAGGATTCAAGAGCCCATACCAATGTGGGGATCAGCATTTCATCATCCCTGGTAATAGCTCCAGCCTACAGTAATCCTCCATGCAGGTGTCACCTGAGGCTCAGCGTGGGGCCGGGGCAGCCCTGGAGAGAGGGAGACCTGGGCCTGTCAACAGCAGGCGAGATTGCAGAGATATCACCAGCTATAGCTCCACATTCCTGCCAATCCCCCGCCGTATAATTACAGCAACACAGGCTGCTCCAAAAGACTGAAAGGAGAAATGATCTATTTTGGGAGTCTCGGTTTTATAATTACGACTTCCACCACCACTTCAGATCTTGTACATGTAAAGTGAAAACAGGTGGCATACATCTGAGCTGCTGTGTCTGGCCATATTGTACGTCACATACATCCAAGCAGCATTACCAGCACCTATAGGAAAAGCACTTACTGTCAAACTTATGCTTCTTCCTCTGGATTTTCATTGTCGTTTGCTTGCTTTTTGGTAACTGGCAACACCATCCATGCTTTACAAACCAATATGGTAATGATCTTAAAAGGTGATGTTTGGTTTAGAAAATGGGTCCAGAAGCAGAAAGGCTCGAGCTGTGTATTGCTATTTTCATGTTGCACATTCTGTAGCCGTTGTGTGCATGCTGTTTTCCTGGGATCTGAAGGGCTTCTTGAGGTTTTGGTAATCAACTGACGGCTGGACGAGCATAAATGGTTTTAAAGGCCTACTCTGATGTGTCAGCACTGTTCGTTCCTCCATTCTTCTAAACCCAAACCATAATATAACCACGGAATCTGTTGATAGTATGATTTAAAAACACAACAACAACAGAAAACAAGAACAAAACTTCTGTGGGCCGGTTTATGTTATTTGTGGAATAAAAACATATGCCAGACAAAATGTCTTTAGAAATGTCAATATTGTTTTGCTATTCTTTAAAAAAAAAAGAAAAAACGAAACAACAGCTGTGCAGAGTGATAATCTGGGGCAGGTAGAGAAGGCTTAGTCAGCTCCCACTGAAAACCAAATCCACTCTTTCATTACATCCCAATTAAAACAACTTGTCTTATTGTGATCCTCTAAATTTACCCATTTGTCTTAAGTTTGGTATATGTGTATATACCCAATATTTTGTATGTTTTGTTCCTCTATATTTTCTTAAAACGTGTTATGTTTTAATTGTATATTTTGCGGAAACAAAATAAAATTTGTGAGCTTGTCTGATCTACACTTCCAAAATTGGCACTGATCTCTGTTTTGATATTTCGGGGCTATTTGGCTCCTACGTTGTATAATCCCATTGAAGTGTAGATTAAGAAACTGCATTGCCCGTAGGGTAAAATGTCTGTATTATGTATTTGTTTGAAACTTTGTCTAGGCAGGTAGGTTCCCCTGATGACAAAGGCTGTAGGTGAAATGTGGAGAAAGAAAAAATAACCTTAGATTTAAGAGGGATTGTTAACTATCATGGTGAACTATAATAATGTATTCCTCCTATCATAGTGAATCCAAACTATCACATTGAATTCCAGCTATCATAGGGAATTCTATACTGAATGACTTACTGTATAAGAAAGCCTTGCTAGCCTCTTAGGGAGACAGAGGGGAGCCCTGTGGATGTGTGTCACCAGGAGGAGGGAGACCAAGGTGAGATCCAGCTGCCGAGTCAGCGGCTGAACTCAAGTGTTTCCTGACAGGTGCTGAGTCAGTGCTGAGGAATGTACCTCTGTGAGAAGAACGGGGGGGTTACCTTTGCTATGCATAGCATATGAATGTGTGTGTGAGAGAGAGAGAGAGAACAGGGGCGGGGACTCTCCAGGGATTGCGTGCGGACATCAAATGTTTACCTGTAACAAAAAGAAAGGGGAAGGTGTAGAAGGAAAAAAAGAAAAAAAATCCGGCTGTGGTTTATAGGAGTGGGCGGAGACCCAAAGCCCAAAGCATGAGCTTCGCACGCAACTTAACAATGCTACCTTTATGAAAGCCCTATTGCAATAGCAAGGGAGCGCACAGGCAGAGGAGAGTGTTACAGTGTTACACAGACTATAATACCTGAGTCACAGCTTTTGAAAACTCTTAACTATCAGCACCCCCTTCACCAACTCCTTCCCTAACAGATTACAGAGTGAGTCTTATTCTTTCTCTTTGGGTTTTGTTATAGTTGGCAGCTTGGTAACAATTAATGCACGGAAGACTCTGATACTGGCTCCATCGCTGCTTAATGAAGAGCAAATAAACAGTTTGGTAATAGATTCACAATCCTACAGCACATGGTTGTTCTCATGTCCAAATAAAAGACAGTTGTTTTTGTCCGTGTAGCCATCTTAAGGTTTATGTTGTTACTTTTGGAAAAAGCTCCTTTCCCAACCCCCACCCCCTTTTGTTTTTTGGAGAATGCCTGGTTTCTCTTTATTAGAGGTTGCAAAAGGAAGAGTTCAGAATAAACTGAGACATGTTGATTCTGCCATACAATCTAGCAACTGGGGTGTATCAGACAGGAGAAATTATTAAAAAACAACAACAAACCAAAAAAATCTAATCAGAAAGGCCTATAGCAAAGACAATGTATCTTTTCCTCTAATCCTCTACCTCTTTGTTTTCCTGTCTAGTTTAGTTGTAACTCAGAAGAAGTTGGAGGAGGATTATGCAGGTGGGCTGCCTACAAATGAAATATATTTCACACATAAGTGAAGGTGACATACCTAGGGCTAAATCAAATTCATATGAAAAGTGTTTATTCAATTCGTTTGATGTCAATAACTAGCAGCTACCTAGAAATTCACACCATAGGAAGTCATGCACAACACCTTTTTGTATGTCGTAAATGAACCGACCCATAATAAAAAAATAAATAACTGCAGTTTCCTGAAGACGGGACTCTGTGTTTAATGCTCTGTGCCGTGATTGGCAGATGAGGGTGTCAGTCACAGCCTTGATTGGCACCTTGCGTGTTAAGGAGAGCTGTTTGGAGATGGCCTGGGGCAGCTGTGGTCAGCATTGTGTGTGTATAATAAATAGTGTGTGTGTGTTAAGAGCACTGACAGCTGCTGATGGATCAAGCTTTCCAGTCAATAGTAAGCCTGCTGTGAGAGGGCAGATACAATAGGCTGTATTGTTCATGCAGGCAGGCCCCTACGTGCTGAGTTGCTGTGATACCTGAAGACTGAGACAGGTGTATTTCTCCTAGTCACGCATAGATTTCCAGCATACTGCATGTTTCATCATTGCAGCAAGTTGGCTTAGTGAGTTGAGGCTGAAGGGAAAACATCTACACAGTTTACATAGACTTTACCGGTGTAGAACAGTAATCTGAATTAGTGCTAACAAGATGCAGTCACTAACTTTAGTTTTACTTTACAGGATGAGGTAATTGGGGTCGAGCTGATTTGTTTTTGCACTTCACAGAAAATTAAACCACTTGCAGCATTTTGATGATTTAAAAAAATATTTTATGTAGATACTCTGGTATAAAAAAAGAATAAAGTAGACAAATCATTGTAATAAAGCTGCAATTATATTAAAAAAAAGCGGCAATTGAAAATGTATTAAGAGATTTTAATGATATAATTAAACTTTTAGAACGCGAATGAAAACTTCTCTGAGCATGATCACATCAGAAGTAGGCAAAGGACTAGTTTCAATATGAATCTTAATGAAAACATAAGAATTAAATAACAAACTATCATCCCTCCTTGTGTGTCTTTGTAACTCCCAGGCATTGGCAAAAGCGAATCTCAGATCATTCTCTAAAAATGATTTTGCTCCCCCCAAAAAATAATACATTTTTGAAATAATCTTAAATCATATGACAGCTCTCCCTTCACACACCAACTGCTAGTTTACATAGAACAGTTTACATTCTGACATACTTTTCTTATCTCTATCAAGTAAAAATGAATTCGTAATGCAGAGGCACTGAGCTAACGCCTAATAGTAAAGTACACATTGGGTGTCTCTGGTCAGTGCTGATGTCTCGACACTTAATGCAATGTAAATCTCCCTCTTTGCTCAATCAATCCAGTCTGGGAATGTAAGGTATGATTTTCAAACAGAGCAGAGTGCCACTAAAATGGGTTTGGTATGGAACAAGCCCCTGTCAGTATAAGACATCAGCATGGAAATTTCACATACGACTAACATTATACATATATATACACATACAGTACTGTGCAAAAGTTTTATGCAGGTGTGAAAAAATACTGTAAAGTAATAATGCTTTCAAGAATAGACATGTTAATAGATTATATTTATCAATTAACAAAATGCAAAGTGAGTGAACAGAAGAAAAATCTACATCAAATTAATATTTGGTGTGACCACCCTTTGCCTTCAAAACAGCATCAATTCTTCTAGGTACACTTGCACACAGTTTTTGAAGGAGCTCGGCAGGTAGGTTGGCCCAAACATCTTGGAGAACTAACCACAATAACTGTCGCTGTATGTTTGGGGTTATTGTCATGCTACAGAATAAATTTGGGGCCAATCAGATGCCTCCCTGATGGTATTGCATGATGGTTAATTATCTGCCTGTACTTCTCAACATTGAGGAGACCATTCATTCTGATCAAATCCCCAACTCCATTTGCAGAAATGTAGCCCCAAACTTGAAAGGAACCTCCACCATGCTTCACTGTTGCCTGCAGACACTCATCCATGTACCGCTCTCCAGCCCTTCGGTGAACAAACTGCCTTCTGCTACAGCTAAGTATTTCAGATTTTGATTCATCAGTCCAGAGCACCTGCTGCCATTTTTCTGCACCCCAGTTCCTGTGTTTTCGTGCATAGTTGGGTCACTTGGCCTTGTTGCCACATCAGAGGTATGGCTTTTTGGCCACAAGTCTTCCATGAAGGCCACTTCTGACCAGACTTCTCCGGACAGTAGATGGGTGTACCAGGGTCCCACTGTTTTCTGCCAGTTCTGGGCTGATGGCATTGCTGGACATCTTGGACATGGTGTATGACTTTTGACAGTAAACTGTCTTCACCTTGTTAGCTGAGTTTGGCTGTTCCTCACCCATACACCTGACTATATGCCTACAAAATCCCTGACTTTGTGCAAGTGTACCTAGAAGAATTGATGCTGTTTTGAAGGCAAAGTGTGGTCACATCAAATATGGATTTGATTTAGATTTTTCTTCTGTTCACTCACTTTGCATTTAGTTAATTGATAAATATAATCTATTAACATGTCTATTTATGAAAGCATTCTTACTTTACAGCATTGTTTCACACCTACCTAAAACTTTTACACAGTACTATACATATATAGATATATATATATATATATATATATATATATATATATATATATATATATATATATATATAAGTAAGTGCAGAAATAAACACGTAGTCTGTACTTGGAATACAGACGATGACATGGGCAGACAAGTGAGAACCAGAGTGACCCTGAAGGTCATCTGGCACGTCTCCAGCAGGTCACCCAGCCACACAGCCAGGTCTGCTTGTCACGAGGAGAAGAACCAGATGAAGGCCAACGTGTGAACGTGTTTACGAAACGGACAAATTCACAAGTCTATAGGCAGGTTGAAACGGGCTACTGGAAACCCCAACCGCCCCTCAGCCAGAGCCTTGTTTATGGAAACCAGCCTGGGAGATTATTTCTCTCTCTCTCTCTTCTCCTTGACTTTTTTTCTGTGAATTATATTTATTGGAAGAAGAAATAAATCCAGAGTGCCAATTGCAAACTATAAACTCCAGAAAGAACTCCTATCATCTTATGCTGTATGTATGTGTGTGTCTGTGTGTGCAGGGGGGGCAGAGCTATGGAAGGATGAAGTGATTGAGACTAAATAAAGCAATACAGTGAGGGAAAAAAGTATTTGATCCCCTGCTGATTTTGTACGTTTGCCCACTGACAAAGAAATGATCAGTCTATAATTTTAATGGTAGGTGTATTTTAACAGTGAGAGACAGAATAACAACAAAAAAATCCAGAAAAACACATTTCAAAAAAGTTATACATTGATTTGCATGTTAATGAGGGAAATAAGTATTTGATCCCCTATCAATCAGCAAGATTTCTGGCTCCCAGGTGTCTTTTATACAGGTAACGAGCTGAGATTAGGAGCACTCTCTTAAAGGGAGTGCTCCTAATCTCAGCTCCTTACCTGTATAAAAGACACCTGTTCACAGAAGCAATCAATCAATCAGATTCCAAACTCTCCACCATGGCCAAGACCAAAGAGCTGTCCAAGGATGTCAGGGACAAGATTGTAGACCTACACAAGGCTGGAATGGGCTACAAGACCATCGCCAAGCAGTTTGGTGAGAAGGTGACAACAGTTGGTGCGATTATTCGCAAATGGAAGAAACACAAAATAACTGTCAGTCTCCCTCGGTCTGGGGCTCCATGCAAGATCTCACCTCGTGGAGTTTCAATGAACATGTGAACGGTGAGGAATCAGCCCAGAACTACACGGGAGGATCTTGTTAATGATCTCAAGGCAGCTGGGACCATAGTCACCAAGAAAACAATTGGTAACACACTACGCCGTGAAGGACTGAAATCCTGCAGCGCCCGCAAGGTCCCCCTGCTCAAGAAAGCACATGTACAGGCCCGTCTGAAGTTTGCCAACATCTGAATGATTCAGAGGAGAACTGGGTGAAAGTGTTGTGGTCAGATGAGACCAAAATCAAGCTCTTTGGCATCAACTCAACTCGCCATGTTTGGAGGAGGAGGAATGACCCCAAGAACACCATCCCCACCGTCAAACATGGAGGTGGAAACATTATGCTTTGGGGGTGTTTTTCTGCTAAGGGGACAGGACAACTGCACCGCATCAAAGGGACGATGGACGGGGCCATGTACCCTCAAATCTTGGGTGAGAACCTCCTTCCCTCAGCCAGGGCATTGAAAATGGGTCGTGGATGGGTATTCCAGCATGACAATGACCCACAACACACAGCCAAGGCAACAAAGGAGTGGCTCAAGAAGAAGCACATTAAGGTCCTGGAGTGGCCTAGCCAGTCTCCAGACCTTAATCCCATAGAAAATCTGTGGAGGGAGCTGAAGGTTCGAGTTGCCAAACGTCAGCCTCGAAACCTTAATGACTTGGAGAGGATCTTCAAAGAGGAGTGGGACAAAATCCCTCCTGAGATGTGTGCAAACCTGGTGGCCAACTACAAGAAACGTCTGACCTCTGTGATTGCCAACAAGGGTTTTGCCACCAAGTACTAAGTCGAAGGGGTCAAATACTTATTTCCCTCATTAACATGCAAATCAATGTATAACTTTTTTGAAATGTGTTTTTCTGGATTTTTTTGTTGTTATTCTGTCTCTCACTGTTAAAATACACCTACCATTAAAATTATAGACTGATCATTTCTTTGTCAGTGGGCAAACGTACAAAATCAGCAGGGGATCAAATACTTTTTTCCCTCACTGTAAGTGTCAATACAAATGTTAAGAATAACACTTTTCTTTTAGGAGGGGGGGTGGAGGGTTGGGTTGTACGAGAGCAGAGTAATTGATTATGCGGTTTCCTCACTAAGTGCCTCCTCTCATGGGATCTGAAACCAGCCTGTTTCTGGTCTGTCCAAGAACACACCCTCTATTCATATTTAATTAATTCCATATATGGCTTTAGCAGGATAACTGTTTCACAAGCTTTTCGGTTCAGCAGCAGCACGTCTGTGTTCAGCGGGGCAGCTTACACGCTATGTTGCTACAACGGGCTGACACACCTTCTTTCCCATTGTGTGCAAGTCGGTAGCCCTTCAACCTGTATGGATGTGTTTTTTCCATTCCTTTATGTTGAGGTAAACTGCACAGTTTGCATAATTGAAAGCAAATCCATAGGACATATGTGATGATTCCAGCTTTGTGATTAAGGAGAAAAACATACATTTGCCAGAGTTATAATCGATTCTTTGTCCAAGATTTGGGTGTGGGTCAGAGACTCTGTGTCACCTTGAATAGAAAGTTGTTAACTTACTTATTATTGTCCGTCACAATAATATGTAAAGGTTGATGCTCCCATCAATAGAGAATTGTACGCCAAATGCAGATGTCAATTTTGGGTGCAGTGTAAATATAAAATGTATACATGTGAATGAGAAGTAACAATATAGTTAATTTTGTCCTTTGTGTTTGTACATTACTTCTTAAAAGTAGTTTTGTACATTTTATTCATTAGGTCCTAGCTGGGCTGACTTTATAACTAAATTATATGCATAAAATCCAGCACAGCCGATTTGTCAAACATCCTAGTTTTTTGTGCTAATGTTCAGTGTTTTCAAATCTCAATTCTAACTTGTCTAGCTTATGTAGCCTTTTTTGTACTTGGAATATTTAAAAACATGCTTGAAAATGTACACAATGGCAAATGAAAGAGCATCTTAAAGTTTATGAGTTTAAGGAAGTGACATAAAAATAACAGTACAAGGCTCATTACGTTTGTATTGGATTTAAATGGCCTTTAAAAGAAGAGACCTTCATCAAATCTAAATACTAAAATAAATAGCTCTGCTTATCACACTGTAACCAAATCCTTGCTGTCACCATTTATGTTTGCCATTTTTACAATTCAAATTGATGTTTCATGGAAGCCAATAAAGGTGTTTGTGATGAAAGTGCTGTGAAAGGATTTTCCAAAAGGAAGTAAAGAATGAAAGCAACCAAGAAAGAGGAAAAGATTTCACACACATTACAGGAAGAGAGTTGGTAATGATGTTGATGAGCTACTGGCATGTTGTATTAAATGAAGTCTGTCAGCCATTCTTTGAGTGCTTCCTTGTCTTGTTTCCATGCCCCCAGTGCTCCCTGACTTGGGAAGCTGGTTGATGAATAACTATAGCGTGCTAAAAGCAGCCTCTCTCGTACTGTCTAACCACTGGGGTTTGCTCAGAGCTACATAAGGAAACATTTGTTCTTGTGCTATTCAATGGAGCCTTGTGCCGGAGGTAGGGAAAGATAGAGCTGGACACTAAATAACCAAATAACAAGGGCTCTAAGATCACAATGTCTCTGCACAATAATGAATCTCATATAGTCTTAATCATTCTCAGAATGTACTATCTTTTGTTTGCAGAAGAGGCTTGTTCTCTTGAAATGACTACAGCCATTGTCTATTATACAGTGCTAGTGTATTTCTTCAAGAGGGGGAAAAAAATATTAACAGTACAATCTGAATTAGTTTGTACTGTATTTGTTTTTCTTCACAGGTTCAGAAGATAAGCAAATAATTTTTGGAGGAAAAAAAAGTAAACTTTTTTTCATATTAAGCATTTTATCATTGTTTTCCCTTTGTTTTCAAAATGCTTGTGATCTATTTACAATCCTTGGATATACTTTCACTGGGCTTTGAATTCCCTTGAAGGTGTAAGATTGTACTTTCCTTTTAAAGGGGCACTTCTGGATATATTTTTTGCATGGCAATCTGGAATGCATTTGTCTACACACTGGCTTGCATACCAAAGCAGGCCTTATACATAAACACAACCATGCGTGAGGGGAGATACACAGTTTGTATAAGGTGAGAGATAAACAGGCTATGCAGTACACAGAGATTTTTGTTGGATGTGGTTGATAAGAAGCGGAGGAATGCTGCCTGTACTTTGGTGGTACAGAAACACTGGAATAAAGAGAAGCTGACAAATATTGTGGTCATGAACAAAGACATCCAAAGCACCTGTACCTAAACACTCCAGTGTTTTATCATAACGCCACTACAATTCTGAATATATTTATACTGCAAGTAAATCATTATTTGACAGGGGGAAAACCACACAGGCCCTACCTCACCTGACAGCTGTGATACTCTCCCTCTAGTTAGACAGGCTGACGTTTTCCAGTACTTTGGGATATCATATGAAGCATTCAAAATTATATTTCTCTAGTATATGAATGGGATACTGATAATAAAAAAGTACATAGTCATAATACATATAAAATTGGTATATATGTGTGTGTGTACATTTGTGAGTTTCTGAGTATGCCTGTTTGCTTTGCTTTATTGGAATTAAACAGCTCTTTGCCTGATGGAGATCATTTCCAATGAGGACCACTGAAACACTGAGTCAAACTAAGCATCAAGATGTGAGATGTGCTTTTTAATATGTCCCCTTCCCCTGAGCTCTTAACTATGACTTCACATCTTATCTGCCATTATTGGCTCACAATCTAGGATGTAGGACTTGTATTAACTATATATTTGTCTTATGCACTTATGTAATTTTTAACTTGTAATTGTATTATGTTTTTATCTGTAATTTCTACTGTATTGCACTTTTATAATGGTCTTATTTTTGGTAAGTTGCCCTGGATAAGGGCGTCTGCTAAGAAATACATACATATACATTTTTGAAAAGCAGCACATACAATATGATGAATCTATCTGAAATTGTATTTTATGTAAGAAGAAGAAGAAGAAGAGAATTAAGACGTCTTAATTATAAAAAATGTACTATCCATGGTAGATTGTAAGGACCTTATCAGCTGAAATTGAAAAGCTGAGGTCTATAGTACATGTTTAAATCAGTATACCTGTAAGTACATTTAATTGTCATTACAAATCTCAACATTATGAATCCAAAGGGGGTATGCAGACCTTCACAGTAAAAATCCACTGTAGTCATATAGAAATGGTATTTTGCTGAACTCAACTGAACTCGGTTTTAAAACTACAAAGCCTCATGTACACCCTTAATGGCTTGGTGGGTCACCATACACTCTTAAAGACAAAGCACACAATACATTCCGATACATTAGAAAATACTGTGTAATGCATTGTGCCTAATTAAAAAAGCATTACTTTTTCCTTCTTTCTTAAAAAGACAAAAAAGAAAAAGAAAGAAAAAAATATCTCAGCAGCAGCGGCGGGCGGCTGAGGAATGCGAGACAGGAATGCTGTCCTATTACAAGAAAGGGGGTTTGATCACTGCAAACAATGTCTTTGTGTTTTCTGCCCGGGCTCTAGTCACGCAACGCGGTGCGCACGCCTTCCTGCAGCGCCGGCTCTGCGCACACCGGGCGCTCGCGCACCTGCAGCTCAGCATCGCGTGCGGCGCAGGTACTCGGGCTCGCGCGGGACGGGCTCCAGCGCGCGGGCCGCCGCAAGACACGGGCTGGACTCGGGCCGGCACCGCGCATGCGCAGCACAGGCCGCGCTTGAGCCACGCTGCTTCTGTCCGGCTCGTGTGTTTCCGTATATGACCGCCGCTGCATTTTCGGTGCCCGGACAGTTGGGCAGCGCTTTACAGTAAAATTAAGTACATTTCATAAGGTGAGCCAATACCTAAACTGAACATGTCAGGTAATATATACAATTAAGGCTGATCTCTCTCCCACACAAGAGGACGAAGATAAGCGTATCTGATCATCCTCATCAGCACTGTTGTTGTTGTTGGTGATGAAGATGAAGATGATGTGGTTTTTGCTGTTAATACGATTGTCCCTAACTTTAAACCAAATAAGCCAATAATCATTTGAAGATTGTCGTCCACACATACATTGATAATACATGACATCATAATCATTATAACCTACACACAGTATTCCCAGGCAGGCATATACAGACAGACAATTAAGGACCACTGCAACATTATCAGTAGTTTCTCTGGTTTTACTATTTATAGGTATGTGTTTGGGTGAAATGAACATTTTTGTTTTATTCTATAAACTTTATTCCAACTAAAAATATGAATGGAATGGAATGGAATGGCTGCCATACATGTAGACATGCTGACTTAAGAAAAAAAGCAGTGGTCTCTTATTTTTATTCCAGAGCTGTATAGTGATTATGACAATGTTGATTATGCATCATTTCTCGACATTTACATATTCTGCCACCACACACGCGTACACCGCTATGTTCAAACTGCAGAGCCTTGTTAACAGGTCAGATCTATGCACGTTTGTTCTAACACCCCAGTCTGTGATTTCTCAGGACACAGATGGACACGCTTTGCTCGGTGATGTTGGTGAAGGAACAATCTCCTCTCAGTGTTCAGTCCATTCCGGGCAGATCCAGCGCTGGTATTAGCAGTCATTGCTTTTGCGTGCTAGTAACTTGAAAGATTCCTGAAATAAAAGGGAGCCTGGGGCCAAGTGAGACTTGAAGGTGAGGTAAGTGAAACAAGCGGTGCATTCATAGGAAGGTGATTCAAAGCACTGATACCCTTTCCTTACGACAGCAGATAACTCCTTCACACCATTAAACTGAAGAGCACAAAGCCAGCTCTGCCCTTTCGGGGAGGGATTGCTTGAAAGAGTTGTTTGTATATTTATGCTTGGTCATATTTTGTGTATACATTTATGTATAATTAATATATGAGTTACAATAATCCTGATTTTTAAAATATCTATTGATTAACTGCACCTTCATAGTTGTGGTAAATAAATAAAGTAGTAGTAGTAGTAGTAGTAGCAGTAGCAGTAGCAGTAGCAGATAATACTAATGGTGGTAATAATCATAATCATAAATTAACCAGTCCCCAAATATTTTTTAAATAAATAATTCACGCTGCCTAAGTTTTTTTCTTTCTTTATTCTAAGTTGACGATTTTGTAACTTTTTAACTTTTTCAATTTAGTTTTACAAAGTAATTGCTTGTATATCAAATTGAATGTATTTGCAAAAACTACAATCTGGGTAGAACGTGGTAATTGCAACATTCATACTATAACATTCCAATTAAGAACATAGTGACTTCCAATTTCATTTAGAATGTGTGTGTGTGTGTGTGTGTGTGTGTGTGGGGGGGGGGGTAATGTAGTAGTAGTAGTAGTAGTAGTCATTATTTGTAAGAGTAATTCTGTAGTAAAGTGCAATTCGAGGGCGAGCGCACTGCATTTCCCGCGGTGCTGTGCGGTGGCGCGTCAGGTGAGCGGCGGGGCTGTAGGCTGCGCTGCAGTGAGAATGGCTCAGTGTGCAGCGGCGCTCTCATGCCTGGCGCAGTCTCTGGCTGCCGAGGGACAGGGCTACAGCAGAGCTGCAGCAAACCGCTGCAAATATCGCAGCTGCACACCAGCCGGGAGTGGGGAAATACGAGCACCTTCACATGGATATTGGATGGGGAGATGTTGGCAACATTGTGCTTGCGGATTTTTTGTGTTTAAATAAGGGATTTAAATGTGCAAGCTACACATTTCCAAGGTTACCCATTGGATTCGAGTGAACCTCCAAGGTCCATCTCTGTGAAAGTGTACCTGTTGGGAAACTAAATATCCTCACTGGATCAGCTTTGCTTTTGTCATGCTTTCTAAACAAAAAAGAAAGTGCATTGTTCTGATGGTGGAATATCCTTTACAAACACGACTTTGAACTACTTTGATGCCATATTTTAAAGTACTTCAACGGCATCATGTGTGATTCTCATGGATACCGCTTTATGGACAGACACAGTGATTTTGGTGTGGGATGCCTATGGTCCGATACATGGACTCCTGGCTTAAGGTTGATGAAGAGACTGTCCCCTGGATCCATGGGGGACCCCCGGCGCAATGGAGTATTATTGTCACCTTATGGGAATGGACAACTAGCGCACTTTGGGTTTGGATTCACAGTGCCATGACTTGGGATACTTACTTGGCCAGTATACCCGGAATGCTTGACTCGTCTTCTGTTTCACTATTTTGGATTATACAATCTATCACATGGATAACACACTGTTTATCTAACGCACTAATGGAATAATTGGAGCATCTCCGGATTTAACATTGAGGTAAGCGTCTCCACAGGTTTAATATGACAGTCTTGATTGACCTATTGTTGGGAAAGAGTGACACAGACACATCCACATACATCCACTGCAGCTATGTATGGGCCAGTATCTCTTGTTTATACCCTAGTAACATTCAGCGTTTCTGCAACATTTAACAGTGTTGCTGCAACGTTACATTGTTACCTGGGTAATGCATCAAGCCAGTAAGGTAAAACAGTTCAAACTCGTGCGATTCACGTTTTCATTTCATTAAATCGATTTGAACAGTTGTTACACTGGGATGTTTGGTTTCTCCGTCACCTTCACGTTGGTGGTTTTGGGGCAGTCTGCACTTGTTTCACCGCTGGGTGAAGTCCTGTTCCGTTACTTTTTGCTGGAGTTCAGTGAAACAGCGCCTACCAAGGGCATGTCTTCAAAGGGAAGCCTGCGCAAATTGGGGATGTTTCGTTCAGTTGGTGGTTTGTTTCAGCTTTAGACTATAAAGTGAGAGAGAGAGAGAGAGAGAGAGAGAGAGAGAGAAATGGTACTGCGGTTTAATTGACTGAAAAGCAGCAACATCTGTTACCATTTTGCTTTTGTAAGTGTATGTGGGCTTCTATGTAGGCATAACAACGTCATGGACTACATCCTTGAGAATCCTACATCTCCTTTGAATGACTCGACCTGTATGATGTGCGTCTTTGTGGTAATGCAGATAATCTGGACATTTCTCCACAAAGTGCTAAAGACATGATCTATATATACATAACTAAATCAGCAAGAACAGCCGTGGTAAACTGACACCTGTACCCGTTTCTTTGACTTACTGTACACTTGCACTGGTAGGATCAAACACGCAGGTGTAATACTACCCTCACACCATTAGAATAGGATGAGGACGGATTATTTATATCCTAATTCCACACTCTTAAATAGGTATTTTGTTAATCTTTTTAAATGTAATCATTCTGTTGAAAGGTGTGACAGGATGATTTGAAGGAGGTTTGTGTTCTTCAATATGACCTGCTGTAGGCCCTTATATAATTCTTCTCCTTGGCAGCTGTGTCCACTCCATGCTTTTTGAATGGGCTTATTCAGAGTCAACCAAGCCTCTGTCCACCTACAGTGCCTCAACTCAGGTGCGACTAAACAACCTTACCTTTGATATAGAAGCACATTTCTACCGTGAAATATATGGCAGGGGACATCTTGTTTTTTCTTTTGAAAGTGAAACTGCCCAAGATCTCAAGGAATCTACCATGACAAATCTATTACTAATTATTTAAACAAATACCATTTTTGTTGCTTATTTAAAACAAAAAACAATTGTCTTGCCATATTCATTGGCAATGTTCTAGTAATGCATGAAAACAGTCAGAAGTTGCCTATGATCATATATTGTTCAAACTTAATTATTTGAACAATGTCATTTTCAACAGGAAATAAAGATACACCCACTCAGGTGCTGATGATCCAGAATGAATATTTGAATAACTTGCTCTGATGATGTTGGGTAACCCTTTAATTTAGGCATGAATGAAGTGTTAGTCACCCTGTTCATATGAAATGATACATTCAACAGGTTTGCTTTATATTAATAGCAATCTACATAGATTTTTGAGTAAAGTATTAAAAAAAAATGATTTACATATTTCACAGACTGTTAATGGTTTAAATATATGTAGCTGTTCCATATGTAACACTGAAAACAAAAGGGCACCTGAGCGATAAATTACCAATGTCAGTCGTGTGACTCATTCCCTTTCTTTAAAATGAATAATCTTGCATGTATTGTAATGTACAGAGTCAATTTATGAATATTAAGAATTCTGTGTTCTGTTGTCTCAAGCTGGTAGACTCTGGATCAATGGTGCCGAAGCCTAAACAGCTTTAAAACGATTTCTATCCAGAAAGTTTTGATAGAAATCGATTCCAGAAGCCACATGTCACCGAAATACTTTTCTCAACAACTTGCTTGTTTTTCTACAAATCCCCCACTTTTGTTATGACTAGGTTCGCCCTGGTTGTGCTCTAAATTAAATTAGCTTTAACCCCAAAAGATCCCTTAACAGCTGTGCAGCTAATCCAGGCAAGTGTGCTGTTTCTTTTTTTTTTTCATCTTCTTCTTCTTCTTCTCTGAGGTCCCCCTCTGAACTATTTGCAAAATCCAAGAAAAGCCACACAAAGTTGCTCTTTCTGTCTGAAGCACAAGGGTGACTGCCTCTTTCATGTCCCTTCCAATTGATGTAAATATTCCTATGCTTAGAATAACAGACTTTTTTTTTTTTAACTGAAAGCCATCCATTATTTGAGGCATTTAAATCTCTTCTCTGCATCCCAGCACCCGCGCCACCCCCCCACCCCTAGCACCCCCCCTCAGAAGTCTATTTATTTACTCGATTAGAGTTCTTTAGTTGCCACTTAAGAGGATTTGGTCTGAAGGGAGAACTGAAGGCCTCTGTACAATACAAGGTTCCCTCAACCTCAGGAATCCCATACGAAGTACAAGGCCGCAGCTCCTGTTGGGAATGCGCTGAGGAAATGTGAACAGACTGGTATGGAGTCCTGTAACACATGAGCCAGTGTGTAATGACCTCATAAAGCACCTGTGACTGGCAGAAGTCATCCTGCATACTGATATTATTTGTATAGCATGTGTTTTGCACCTGAAAGGCATTTTATAAAAAAAAAAAAAAAAAAAAAAAAAAAAAAATCAGGTCCCTGCAACTTGCTTGCCTTAAGTCCTAAATTGTCTACTGTGTGCTTTGGGGCTCAGCAAGTCACCTGTTTTGCTCCAGACACAATCTGGTCTCATGCAAGACTGAGCTTAAAATACCTGTTATTTTTGAGTATTCTCAACCAAACACTTATACCTGAGAAGTAATGTTTTTATGGATATGCCCTTCAGTGAATGGGCTTGTTTTGTGTGTGTGGACTCGTTTGTAAGTCAGAGCTCTGGATGTCAAGCCATTGATTGTTTATCGGTCTGTAGGCCTGTCATGGATGTTGGAATAATCTCAAAAATAAATGAAGGGGTGGGGAAACAAACATCCTTTTAAGCATTCACTGTGACTCTGTGGCTCTCTTCCAGAATAACAGTGCAGGAGTACAGTTCTTGAGCATGAGCTTTTCCACAACTGCCTGCCCCAACAGTACAGTAGCTGGAGCACAGACTGCAGTGCGAAACATTCAATTCGAAGGTCCCGTGACCTGTGACAGAGACCGTGTTTCTCCAAACAATAATGGCTTCACCCAATTTGAAGTCTCCTATAGCTGAAAGGGGTCTCTGTAAGTGGCTTCAGGGGCATTGAAGCTTAGACAGGCTTCTTACAGTGTGTACCAGAGTAGACTGAGAAGGAAAACACAGCTCCTCCACCCCACAGTGTTTCAAAATAACATTCCTGCTCACCCTGTCTGTCATAAATCTGATTCGAAGGTGGAAGGTTAATAACCCAGGCAGCCAAGAACAGAGTTCATGGATTTACAGCAGGTTCCACAGCCGTTCCAGGACTAAAAGCATATCCTAACAAGGCTTTCACTATGCTTGGTTTTTAAAATATGCATCATAGGGCGCACAACCGTCGGAGATCAAACACAAACGACAATCCAGTATTCAACAAAATATAAATTTATTAAGAAATGCTCAAAATATATGCCTTCCTCAGTGTACCTTATATTTGTTATTCCCCCATTAGAAGCAATAAAACCCAAATGACTCAAAAGGACCTATTAGGTGTATAGTTATTAATACATGCCTGGTAATAAATTAGTTTTGTTTTTCAACTCTGATGCATGGTGGAGCGTCTGTTTACATTTTAAATCTGCAAGTCTCTACTTTCTTTTGACCCTGGATGTTTAGCTACTATCACAGTCCATATTGATATTGTATGTTGTTTTTGAAAGAAGAGTTTTGGCATGTGTGATTTCATTCCACATCAGTTACTGAAGCCTCGACTAAATTACACTTGTGCCGTTAGCTCTTGTACTGTGTGTATCTCCATGTCTGTACAGTGACAGTTTTTTTTAAATCTCAGTTTCCACAATTTAGAGACTGATTTCAATTCCCCCTCCCAAATTTGTTCTACATAAAATGTTTTCAACAACCCTCCCCTACAGTAAAATTACCTTTTAGGTCTGATAATACCAGAGTTTTTTCCAAAGCATTTGAATGGCTGTTCGGCTTAAAAGAAAGATATATTAATTAACTGGACTTTGTGTTAGAGTAAACATGCTTACGTACTTAATCTCCATTCACCTCACTTAATTTGTAAATTATTATTAACAACAACCGCAATGATGATACTAATAATACTCCTTTATGAAAATGGTTCCTTTTAAAATGTTCTTGCAATATAAAGACTGAACTCAGTAGCTTAGATTTGTGTATAATTACACCCACCGATAGGGAGAAATCAGAGCCCTGGAGACACATCGCAACAGGAGTTTAAATACTGTCAGGAAAACCCAAGACAAGCACACACTGACAGATGAGTTCAACTGAAACAATTTCTGAAGAGGGCACACATGCTACCCCCAGCATAATCTTGTGCGTCTCTTCCTGAGCGTGCTGGGACAATACGTACCGCTTCCCTCTAAGGAGGGGGCTGATACAGCACAGTGGAGGGCTGCCTGTCACGGTGTGATTTGTGAATAAAATCTGGCCTGAAACCTCGGTGTCCAAGCAGTTTGGTGGCCGTGACATTCTCTGGGCCTGACTCGATTAATTGTGTTCCATTCAGTAGAGCAAAACAGTGATTTTACCTCATTTATGCAAATCTTCACCATCTCCAACTTTGTGGCTCAAAACATCACACTACTACTGCTCAGACCTTGCCAGTTGGCGAGGTCGTTCTGAGGTGAGCCAGTTTGCTGTTTCTAAGAGAGAGAGGAAGAAAAAACAATAACCTAAAACTTTGCACTCCAGAAACTCAGTTCACATACCACACTTTTTAAGTGGATAGAATTGCATTTGCTATAATTATTACTATGATGATATATCCTGCAGTGCTGAAAACCATACTTATTACTGTTGAATGGTATTGTATTGTAGTGAAAAAACACCAAAACGAAGTGGGTTAAATACCATCGACTGAAATAGCTGCTTGTAAGATTATTAATAGTAGTTCTATTAGAGGCACTCGCAGTGTTATTGGTCAACTAATCCCTGTAACGGTAATAAAATGTCATTTATGAACCTGCACCCCCTCTACCCAGTAAGGCTCACTGTGTATAGGGGCTGTACATTGGTAGTTGTTAAACATTTAGAAGGAAGGTATGTTTCAAGAGCCCTTAACAGTCCTTCTGTACATTCTTAAGACATAAAGCATCTCTATTTCTTACTCCCACCCCCCCTCCTTCTTTCAGTTTCTTAGCCTTAAAGAATTCCATCTATTGTTGAGCCCCAGGACAGAGACCCCTCTATGCCTGTATATGGTGGAGCACAGTGGCTCCCTCTTTTTACCACCCCTTCCCCCCCCAACGACTCCCCTTCTATACCCCCCTTCCCCCCCCCCCCTCCTTCATTAAAATCTTCTTGGAACAAGTCTTCCTTTCTCCTCTGAAGAGGGACCTTCTGTCTAACGCCAAGTGACTCTCAGGGCTAGCATTGACGGTCGGACACTTGGTTTACAAAGGGAGCTGAAGTGTCAAATAAACTCGGTCAGAGCCCCCGAGACACAAGAATTCCTTTATTTCATACCCCAGAGGGAGACAAAGGCAGACTTTGTGTCAGTGAGCAGGCCCTGACAAAACAGTAGGGCTTTTTTTTTCTCTCTCCTTCTTTCCTTTAACAAGGAGAGGGGTATGAGGCTGTAAATCAGACTTCCCCTGATGCAGCCACCCCTCTCTCAGCATCTGTCCAGAGCACGGCAGCATTCACTGACTAGAACGCCCGTTGTGGGGTGGAGTCTTAACGATCCTGTTAAATACATTCTGTTGCTTTTCTTATTGAAAGCATTGCACAGCTTAATTAGTGATTACAAAGAGATAATGCATTTAAATTCATATTGAAAACTTGGGGATGTGCTGGACACATTCACTGTCCAGTTGTGAATGAAATGTAGCTGTGTATAGTTTTTTCACAATGTATTATTTGTTCTACCTAATTGTTGTTGTTGTTATTTTACCATTACTTAAGGTTTCTGTTTATTCCTCATGCTTTGCCTGATTAGTTATTTCTGGTATCAGGATTGTACTATTTAAATAAATTAATCCCTGTAACAAGTGGACTGCAGCTCACTTGTCTGACTGGTGTTTTGTTTTGTACTTACTCCTTTTCTCTGGATTTCTTAGGTCCTGCAAGTCTCTCAAATGCACCCTGCCTTAGCCATGTACTGGCAGTGCTGAAGTAAAACATGTTCCGATGACTTCCGCTGTAAAAACTGGACAACAAAAATAAAATAAAATAGACATAAAGGTACATTCTTCAAGCGTTTGATTGTTTGTGTGTTTGCATCTGTGACACACAATTGTCATTCTGTGTCGAAGGAGCATTCTTGACCCCTTCTTTGCGTAAATGCATTAAGTAAGACAGGGCCAAGAAAACATTGTTACAATGAACATTACTGGATCTGACTCTGGGTGTCGGGTGACGTTCATGTGGTAAGCCACAGGAAATAAATCATTCATTTTAAATTCAGGAGGTCATTCGTAGTTTAAAGACTCTTTCTGCAAGTGATGAGGTGTTTTGCTCTCCATTCTTGTAAAGAAAGTACTTCAGGAGTGCTAAAAAAAAAAAAAGTAATTTACTAGAGAGCAAATTTCAACGAGATATTAACGTATTAGTGCTGACAGATTAATCACTTCCCACAATGGCCTTGCATACTATGGAAACCTGGACACTTCAGAGTATTTGGTGGTCTCAGCCTAGTGTCCATTGCAAATTACAACTGCCTGTCCCAAAATGAGATCTGGGGACCCCAAGCGGTCCTCACAGAAGACTGAAGATTGAGATTACCCTGTTCTTGCTCTGAGGATATTGGAAAATGAAGGATTTTTTTAAATTGAACTTAAAAAGATGAGTCAGTACAGCAGCATTAAACTAAGATATTGACTGCTCTATGTCAGTGCAGGCAGCTGTTGCTTTTCCATTTTCCATGGTCAACGGTCCTGGATTATGAATTGTAAATCCAAGCGTCCAGTCCGCTCAGGATCTTCGAACATTCTAACCTTTAAACAAAAACATTTAAACTTTCTAACCTTTAACCATCTTGGGGAAAGTAAGACTTGGATTGCATGACATAGAGAAATAACATGAACAGGCTGCCTGCTGGAGTGACAGTGCAGATTATCTACTGTTACTATTATTATGATTAGTACGATTTGGCTCACAATTTTGGTGGAGGCATCTCACAATTATGTAGCACAATTGGGTTATAAAGTTTGACAGGGTCCTTCAAAGCATGGTGTAGTACAAGTGTCACATAGGCCTTGACCAATACAAAACATTTATCCACTTGCCAGCTGGGATTTTATTAACCCCGTATTTGGTGGCAGGTTTCAACCAGGCAGAAGGAAGAATCCTCTAATATAGATGATGGATGTGCCATTGTGGAAAGTTGTTAAACAAAATAAGGAATATAAAAAAAAAGAAGCATAGATCCTAATGTTATAGAGTGATGCAAAGTACAGTACAGGATATTGCAACTGTTGTAAACTTTCACATTCTTCCCACTCAGTGCTCTCACTAGAAACCTAGTGGAAAAACTTGAATTACAGATAAAAGGTTAAAATGGTATTTATAGGACCGTAGTGAGAGTATTGAGCAGAAGGTTGAACGCTCACTTATGTAAATATATTGTTAATGTACAACATTTTAATGGCGTGTTTATTGGTCTTTACTCAGTGCTCATTAGCAAAGTCTAAACTGAAGTGTCGCCTGAAGGCTTGCAGTTTGCCAGCGGATGCTTAGAATTATGTGCACTTACTGACATATTGGCACTTTATGAATACGCTCCTCAGTTTTTGAAGAGTTGCTGGTTTGATTTAAAAGGTGCAGAGTTTAAATGCAAGCAGGTGGAAAAAACTGGTCATTTTGAAGTTTAGTACTGCAACAATGTGTTAATTTAACACCTGAACAAACTGAGGGCCTTTGAAGTTGCTGAAATGTATTTTATTATTGTCATGTGTATATATGTATGTAAAATATATATCCATCCATCCATTTTCAAAACCGCTTATCCTGGTGAGGGTTGCGGGGGTAAAATATATAATATACTCTTTTTGAGGGCAAAGGTAACTCTGTAGATCATTCTGTTTTAGGTTGTGAGAATATTTTTCACCAATTTCTTTTTTTAGTTTTGGTTGCATTACGAACTTTCCCTTCATAGATGCAAATAACCTACAAAGAAGAAATCGAATCTAAGGTCTCCTTATTTATTTTTTTCTCTCCGTCTTTCTTTCTCTCTTTCTTTCTTGAGAGCGACTTTAAAGTGTGTCAAAACAGGAGAGTTGTCATTTATTAGCTGAAAGGGAACAATGGGCGGCTTGTCTCTGGGGAGCTGGGGCTCACGGTAGCTCGGGGAGAGTGGCCTGAGATTGGGCCGCCTCCGACTGAGAACAAGCAGTCGTCTGATCGGAAAAAACTGCTGACCCTTGGGGAGGAAAATAGCACCTTTGTTTAGAGGTGTGTGTGTGTTTGTGTGTGTATGTGTATGTGTGTGTGAGGAGTGAAAAGAGACAGGGGGAAGAGGGGAAAGTAGATGGGAAGGTAGGCACACCACTTTTTTTTAATTTTATTTCTTCCCCTCCATTAGTTTTTCCGCACCCTAACGTTGCGCTCTTTCTGTGGAAGTGTAGCAAAAAGAAATACGTTCCTGCCTTCTTACTTCAGCAACCATAAAGGGCCTCTGTCCTCTATCCGTTTGGCTTCATGGCATGCTCTCTTGGTTTTGGTCTCAGGGCAGGTGGAAAAGGAGAGAGGCTCGATTATGTAACTGTCCCAGACAAATCTTACAAGAATCAATGAATAAGTTGTACTCCACGTCAGGGCACGAGTCTCAAGTCTGACGCTAATTTTCCACAAGCAACAAGTATTAACTTTGGATTTTGTTGGAGACTATAAGGCATGAGCTGTAGGCATAGCATATGTCATCCCTCACCCGCAGAGAGAGAGAGAGAGAGAGAGAGAGAGAGAGAGAGAGAGAGAGAGAGAGAGAGAGAGAGAGAGAGAGAGAGAGAGAGAGAGAGAGAGAGAGAGAGAGAGAGAGAGAGAGAGAGAGAGAGAGAGAGATGTCTCTGCATCTGAAAAGTCAAGGGTGATATAACTTATGATGGATTGGTTTGAGATCATAACATTAAGCACTGGAAAAAATACCAAATTCAAAACATTTAGAAACATAAAGTGCTGTAAAATTCTTACCTGCCAATTTTTGGGTTATTCTTGATTTGGGTCGGTCATAGGGTGATCAGTGTTAGGGGGAAGGGATCTACATCTTCATCTGCTCCATACTGCCACATGACTTTGTGACTAATATCACAACCAATGTGCCAGCCTTCCCTGTTTCTGTGTCCCAGTCCTCGGCCTGTGTCAAAAGCCTCTCTTGAACAACCCCTTGGGTGGCTGACGGAGGTTTAAAGCAATTGTAATTTGAAAATATAGGTAAACATCACTTACACTTCTGCAATTCTCAGCTGCTTTGCATTTATCTTGGCTACATGCCAGCTCCTTAGTGCTGGTTTTCCCCCCCTGAGGCAGAAACTATTGTCTTGTAAAAGTTGTACATGAAAGGCTGGAGTTTTGTTTAAAGCAGGAAGGTATGTGAGTGTGTGGAAAAAGTACTATATTGCTCTTATTCCTAGAAGGAAATTACAGTTTAAGACTGAACCTACATTGCCTAAGGCTGGGGTCTTGGGCTTTGGGTGGGAGTGAGACTCTGTCAGAGAGAAGGATCATCTTTCACCTGTCTGCCTCTCATTGCAGAATGGAGTTATTAACATAAAAGGAGAGGGGTAGTTTGTCACCTTTCCCCGTAAAAGCAGGGGTCTCCATGGGTCAGGCATGAAGAAAAACAGAAGAAGAATGAGGAATAGTATTTACTGTTTATTACAGGAAAAAAACTAAAAAACCTCAGACAGTGTCTATATTAAGGATAACCAGTACGCCTGTCCTATTCCTATTATATTCTTATAAATCTTGTCCAATTCTAGATTTATATACTGTAGTATAGATAAATCAACTCTGTGATATATATAAGTTGCTTCATTGTTTCACTGAGATACCTCTGTATGTGCTTTTGCACTCTGCGCTCCACTTAAGTTGACATGCATGTGGAGTTGCAGAGTAATCCTCTGCTGTACCTTTGTAATCAGATCTCTGTTTCTAAACCTTTATCCATGCAACCTATCGACAGTTCATCCACTGGCTTCTTCACAATCTAACACATTGTGTCCTGATCAAAATTGTGCTTCATAATGAAGCTTATCATTTTTTAATTGATGGATGGATTGATTTTATGTTTACTGTGATTTGAGTGCTAGGGCAAATAGTCTTAATGCAATTCAGTAATTGTTTATTGGATGTATTTTTCATAGAAATTACATACAAGCCAAACACCAGTTTTGTTCTGCTACACTGATTTGGCTTTGACCCAGTAAAATATAGTCTAAAAGCTGTTAAATGCAATTTGATTTGATCATGAGAACTTAAAAAGTAAAGACAGAATGATATTTAAGAGTTGGCTAAACTAATTTTGCTTCTGTGGATTGGATTCAGTTTTTGGAGGAATATCGTCTTGCTAAAGTGTTATCTTGACAAAGAATGCTTTCAAAGTCTCCATTTTCAGCTTTTATAATATATATATATATATATATATATATATATATATATATATTATAAAAGCTGAAAATATATATATATATATATATATATATATATTTCTAAATATGAATGGAATGTAAGTGTAATATTTATGTTGAACAAAAATCTCAATAGAAATGCCGCTATACATTGATATAGCAGCTGGGGAAAGCATTATTGGCAAGTCTAATAGTGAAACAAAATCTTGTACTTAGTGAAGATCTTCCGAGATGAAAACTGTTACATTTTTTTCTTTCTTCTTTTCTCAAATCTGTGCTTGATGTTCCATCAGCTAGCGTGTGTTTTTCCATTTCTCCTTGCGTGAAGCCTGTCGCAGCGTGGTGTGGACGGCTGCGTCTCCCCGCCTAAGCAGGCAGGAACGTGAAGTTCAGTGCGTCAGTGAGATAGCTGTGCCATAGGTTTTTTTTTCCCCGAGCCACTCTGTTCTATCCAGGGAAAATTAACTTGCCCTCGGCTCAGACGGCTTGTCTGTCTCATTATTTATTTTATAGGTACATCCCTGCTCAGTTGGTACACGAGAGGATAAAGACCCTGTATTCTTCATGCCTGCATGTTAACCACCATGTTTTTGTAATCACATAAAGAACTGATTTACGTGCGTCAACCTTGCTCATTTACCCAAGCTCAGCTGGGTGGAAATTAGTGGCAGAAGGATAGGACAGTGCATTGACTCTGGGTTCTCAACTGCCGTGATTTCAATATGTGGATGAGTTCCAAACTAAGCCTTTCTAAATTTGCTTGGTACTTACAAGTGCTCTCTGTCAATATCGCAACACAAGATATTGCACCTTATTCTGTTTTTCCATTTTAGTTGGTTTAAAATACAAAAAAACAAATTTAGAAACAAATATTATTTAAAAAATTATCCCGAAGCTTCAGTGGATCCATATCATGACTGTGCTTGGTTTGGGGCTGCCAATAGTTGGGAAAATACTGAAATTCACCCTTTTTTAAAAATTTGACACTTTCAGGGGGAACATTTTTAGTGAAAAGCATAATGTGAGAACTTGGTAGCCTGGTCTTTCTTTCTTTTAGGGGGTATACCCCTATCTGGTGCTCATTGCCATTTGTTTCTTATTGGAATATAATATTTATGTGGTGAAAATAGCAAGTGAATATCATTAATGTGAGCTAGAGAGGGTTCTTTGGAACTCTTTGGGGTTCATCTTTCTTGTAACAGACAGACAGACAGGTTACTTCTGGTTACACCATTCTCCTTTCAATGGGTTATGAAGTAATGTGCCCCCCCATCCATCACAGAAAAGTCATTAAACTAGACTTTACCTGTATTTACTCCATACAGCTCATTAAAGCACAGTCAGTATAAATAGCTTGGCAGTACTCTTGACCTTGCCTTGACAGGTTACCCCAGAAGGACAAAAGCCTGCCTGTTGCTGAAGTCTGCTGAGAGCGAGAGAGAGGAGTACAATGTAGGGGCAGAAACAGGTGGTCAGTTATTTGGTGCCTCTAGTTGGGAGAGGAAGAGCTGTTAGTTTATTCATAAAATTTTAAACCTTTAAATATATACAAAAAATAATATCCTGGTACTGGGAAACTGGGATTTGTTTTTCACTCTGGTTCATCCCGCACCCTGGTGATAAATGTGGGGGGAGACGGTCGTATTAGTCTTGGAAAATGGCTTAGTCTGAGGTTTGTTTTCAGAGGCACGTTGTCAGCAGCACTAAAACCAAAGGGACTGTAAAGTCAGCCCTGGGGTGTGAAATAAACGCTTCTTTGTCATCAAAGGTTACTCGGCCACAAGCAAGTGATTTACTGTACTTTCATATCCTCCAGCGTCCAATAAAAAAGGGAAATAAATGCTGAAGTACCAGCTATTTCAACATTAACATCCACCACAGCCACGGGAGGCTCAGTAGAGGGCCTTGCTGCGTCTGCATGGCGACAGACCAAGTGTTGAACCCGAAAGCCCCTTGAACAGTTCTTTAGTCTACAGAAGATGCTTAATCCCAGAGGCTTGGTATTGTCATAGTCTTCTATTGCTGTTCTCGATCACTGAGGTGTTATCTGTGTGCCTTTCACATGCTGACATCTCAGACACAAGATTGACTCCAGAATCACCCTCTGAGGGCAGCTACCTTGAAAAACGTTCAGAGGTTTGTGGCGGTGGTCACTCCCGGAAGGCACACTTCTCGATTACACACCGGCAAGATAATAGGTTCCTCTGGCCAAACAGTTGGCAGCGTGTTTGCAGTTTAATGTTTGAGGGGAAGCTGTAAATACTGCGTAGATTTCACATCGCCTCAGCAGGTGTCTCTCCGGACAGTACCACCTGGGCTCTCTCGGCCGTATTCACTCCCATGCCCTTTGGTTCACTGATATTTGAGAAATATAATATCCAAATGAATTAAAAGGCTTCCTGGAAGTTGAAATGCAGACATAAGAAAATGGCAAATGTTCTCAACATCTTAAAGAAAATAAATATAATATAAGTTATATAAGCTCTCTTTCTTCCTTATTGTCTTTATTGAGGGTATATTTCTATCTTGTTCCTTTTCACATTCCTTTCTCTGAAATTCCACATTCCTACTCCCCTGTGGTCATTACTGACCCCATTGTTTGTCTGTAAGGCCTAGGAGATGGTCATACTATGTTACTAAGGCAGTTTGTGTTTTGTTTTATGGTGCTGTTGATGGTGCTGGTATACCTTTGTAGAAGGCCCTGCCTTGTAGTTACCACTTGACTGAGCAATCTTGGCTGGGAAAATGTATTCTGTTAAGAGCTGTGTGAAATTCTCACAGGATGAGTTCACTCGGCCTCACAGCTTTAAGTGACGCAGACCACCAGTGAGGAGGAAGAGGTTGATTTCCTTTTATATTTAAGACTTAAGGGTTCTGAAATAAAAATGTGATTTTATTTTATTTTTGGAAGCATAGCTTTAGCCCTGCAGCAAAGATCGTACATTGGGTTTTCCTGTTTATCCATGGCAACAAATACATAATGTTTCAAACGTTGAGTCAAAAAATACTTCCTCGTAATCTTCTATAGTTTTAAAAGAGTAAACAAGCAAATAAAATAAAAAGTCAGCTGTCATATCTCACTCTGTAGTTTTGTAACTTCTGCTTGCGTGTCGGGCAACCAGGCATCTGTCTTTGTAAATCGCTGCTGTAAACGTTTCAGCCCAGCACAGTGAGGAGAGGTGCTCAGACTGATTGTTCAGTTGAGCTCCTCAGAAAGACTATGAATTGATTACCTGAGATTTAGCTCTTCGATGCAAGGGCCACTGCTTGAATGGGCATAGACTGAGGCCTTTGTTAATAAAACCACTCACAAAAATATGAACATATCAATGAATCGTGCATGGTCTCCCGTAACACCATATCATCATGTTGAAGTTTCGGAAGACCAAAAAATAAATGAAATGAAGTCATGGTAATTGTCAGTGGATCAAATAAACTGATGGGATGTCACTATTGACCTCATCCAGTACACCTGAATATCTCATTAATTCCTGAGCAGCATTTATGAGTTGCTGGAAAAGCACACGTTTTCTTTCCCCCATGATGTTCAAATGCAACACCGGTTGGCGCCGAATGTTACATACATGGGATTTGATCAAGGGGTCCCAAATGTTCTGCCCAAGTGAGCCGCTCTGGATCACCTCGTCAGGGGCCGGGAATGAGTGAAAGGAGACTCGAAGAGTATGCTGAAGAAGTCAGCTCCAGTTTTAGTGTAAAATATGATGTTTGCAGTATGGAATTTCCTCCCTGAAAGAAGCCTAGTTTTTTCCCCCAACCTTTTCCTTCTCTTTGATATATACATTTATATTTATTAATTTTCTGTGTTGGCCCTCTTCAAGATTTCATGTGCATTCTGTTCCCCGTTCAGGGTACAATGTCTAGATGATCAGGTTAGGAACCCCTAAGGAATGAGATTAGATCCAATCTTATCATGTATCAAGGCTCCATGTTAGACACAGGCACCCAACATGCCTCCTGAGCTGGAGTGGTCTTATCCGTGTTTGCTTAAATAATACACAATTGCACTTAAAGAGTTTATTTTTTGATTACACTCAAGTAAGCAGAGCAAACCTTACACAAGAGAACTATAAATATATCTGAAGTACAGAGGTGGTGTTCACTGAGTTGACCTGCTGAATTTGACACAATTTTGGTATTAATTGTGACTCAGGAGGATAGGTTGTTTTGCTTGCTATTCATAAAATATTAGGGATAATTATGATCATTCTAGGAATTTCTACACCTTCAGGTAATGCAATTCTCTTCTAGGACAGTTGCAAAGGTGCTAAAACAGTGCTGAGAGATAGAGGGGGGGGGTAGAGAGAAAAGGAAGCCATAGGGGCAGGAACAGGTTGTTAGTTATTTGGTATCTGTCTTTGGGAGAGAGAGAGCTTTTAGTTTGTCCATAGAGTTATCTAAAACTTAGAGGCAGACAAAACGGCTTCAGATTTTCTTTCAGTCTTTAGTGACATCTGCTGGAAGAATGAAAACGTTTCACTCCTACATCCTTATGATTTGATTCCATAGTACCCCTTTCGGCCACTAGAGGCCACTAATGTAGAGATTATTCACTGCTGAATTAATTTATCAGAAATAGAGATGTATTTTAAAGCTATGTTTGGGTATAAAGTTTTCATTTTGCTGAATATTTTTGAGCAGTTTCTCAGCCATTTTTGTACCAGCACGTCTGGACTTGTTATTTTATTATTTTATGTACATTCATTGTTCAATTAGAAGACCTGTTTCATATTCAGTTGAGTCTCTTTGATAACAAAGTTAAATTGTTAACCAAACATATTAAGAATGAATGAGTTGAAAGTATTCCACTTCCTCTAAGTGCAATCATTGATCCTCGTGAAACAATTTACAGTATTACAGTAATCCCCGTAACATTTTAAATCAGATTAACTTACTTGAGAAATGTTTTATGAAATATTCATACAATTAAAACTGATTTATTTTTAATTTTTTAATTAGGCTGTTTCCACACTGCACATGAGCAACACAAGTGTAGAGCAATTCCTATTGTAGCATTCCTATTGGATATACGATAATAACTCTTGATGCCTTCAGTATTAGGGTCTTTTCCTTCTTTGATAGTTGTATGAATTTTAAAGTTCTACATTGTTATTTCTTTTTAAATTATTATTATTATCATCACATTATTATTCATAGTAGTAGTTATAGAATCACATTGCTGTTGTTTAGCACTCTATAATCACTTTCATTATTATGTTTTGTAATAGAACCTTTTACTTTTTTTTGGCACAACATCATCAACATCGTTATTATTATAATAATAATTGTAATGCTACATTTGTGTAATTTAGCACTATATAATCACCATATTTATTATGCTTATTAATTGTAGAAGTGTTATATTGGTAGCAGAATGTATTGTTTAAACTTTTAATGAATGCATACGTAACTAAATGTTTCCACATGTTTTAAACTCTTACTAATAAAGAGAGACCCACAGGGCCTGAAGATATTGAAAACAGGTCATATCTATAAAGCATTTACCAAGTTTTTTCTTCTTCCTATGACTCATAACTTTTAATTTGTAGGCAGTAGATTTTTATTTGTATTTATTTAATTTCAGTAGAACTTTGCATTTATTTTTTCCTGTTCAAATCTCTGCCAAACCTCACTTTATTATGCATATGTTGAGACTTTCCCGTTTAATTTTGTACAACAGTATATTTATTGATTAACACTTCATGAACAATCATTCATGTTGCATGAATGCAGATTTATGAATTTATTTTAATAATACCAACAAAATATGTTTTAATTATAAACTGATATAAACTGCATGCATTTTACATATTAATACATATTTTGTTAAAGCAATTTACATGGTCTAAAATCAGTTTATGTGCTTTTAAATGCACTTTCCAGCAATTATTACTACATAACATTCGATGTACCCTACTCTTCTGTATGTCGTCCTAATACTTTCATTTATAATAGTGCTTTACCTCTGAAATGAGGCGTGTGTCTGTGAACACCATGTGTGTCAGGGATGTTACCTTTGCTTCTGATAGGTCAGTTTCCCTGGAACAGTTTCTAACTTGGTTACCCAAAAATGTCTAAATGCAAACAGCCTTTGAGATGCTTATGTGTGATATGGAAACTCCCATTGGAATGCACTGACTTCTAAAATATTATCTGGTGTTGCTCTCGGCCAGTGTGGATGCACCCTTCAATTAATCAATTCAGTGGATCTTGCATTTCTTTTACTCTAAGTCATATCTGAAAAACTCAGGGTTTTTGCTTTTCTTGAGATATTGAGTCACTTTCCCTCCTACAGTTTGTTTCATGACTTGGACATTAACTTTTTATTTACATCAGGTGTCTCAAACTTGATTTATGGAGGGCTGTCTAGTTATTCAATACATTAAATATCTACAACATTGTTTTACAATGGATGTGTTACAATTCCTGTATTTTTTAATTGCCCTACTGTTTTGAACATGACTTTCAGCCTGTAGAGAAATGTTAAATTCATCCAGTGAATCAGCTAATCCAACCAATTTCATTACCATCAATAAGGTTATGATGATTAATTAATGTCTGTCCTCTGTCTCCTCCTGCTGTTGGCTTGAAATTCTTCAGTGCAGAAACCTAGTGGGTGTTGTGTATATATTTGTCAGTTATATCAGGTGGCCACTTAGTTCCAGCATTTTGGAATTGGTGGCACCTCAATGTGTCTTGTTATCACAGTTCATTCAAATGCTGAGGTGTAGCAGCAGATTTCAGTTAAGCATCTGTAAACTTCATTTCAAACCAAATCTTATTTTGGTTTATTCCTAAATTAGTCACTAATATTCAAAGTGACATACACGGTTTGCAAAGATGAAAAATAGCAATCATTATGCAATGCTATTTTGCCAACATTATGCTATTTAACATGATCACTTGGACAAGAGTTTTATTGGATTACAATGGATTAAGTGCAAAGCAAAAAAATCTAACTGCAAATGGCAACAGAGCATATATTGGTTTAGTAGGTATGTAAGGAAAACCTCAGTCTGTACTGGTATATGAGGAATTGCATGTATTGTGTATCGTACCTGTTTTGCACTGTAGCATTGTTACTCAATATTACTTCAAAACACTTCAGTATCTTACACCCAGTGAATAAATACTCAACAGATACACAGTGAAAGTCACACACCTCTCTCATGACATGTATAACTAGGATCTGAACTTGCAATTAAGGTAAAGTCAGAGATCACAAAAAACAACACTAACAAAAACGATGCAAAAACACCTTCCATACATCACTACTTGCATTCAAAGATAATGGGGCCTCATGATCTCACAGAGTCATACGGCCAGAGTAATGTTATGTTCCCGACTGATTACATTTGACAGATGGACATAATTAATGAAGTTATGATTTAAAAATTAAAAAATGTATTTGTTTATTCTAACTTTGTCTGCTTTTAACAAGAGTCTATTCATAAAGAGCTGTCCTGCTCTATCATTATTCCTTTAGTCAGCTTATTTTGCAGTGGCTTGAGTCAGCACTTGAATTATTGTTCTGAATTAGCGGTCTGGCGTTTTGTTTTGATTCACCCCTGAATTGTGCAGCACCACACATACGATTTCAGAGAGCTTGACAGTGTCTTCATCAAAGTTTCTGTGGCATTCACTTAAAAACAAACTCAAAGCACAACTGGGGGAAAATAATGTTTCTGTTTGTTCATGCAGATTGCCATTTGAAATACGGAAACTGTAAGACCCCTTTCAACAAGATTAATCTTTTCTTTTCCTTTCTTCTGAATTACTTGTGAGCAGGAATGTTTCTCAAATCTCTTCAAAGCTCCATTGAGATATTAGAGAGTGGCGAAAGGAGTGCTGCTTTGGATGTTGTCTGCAATGCTCAGGAAAAGCACTAGGTTGTGCTGTTGCCTCTTGTGGAAAAAAGGGTGGTTGTTGCTTTGGTGGCCATAAATGTTGCATCACCTGTGTGTTTCTAGAACTTTGCCAGACAAAGATGAAGTTTAGCAGGAGTCAACCAATCCTAAGATCTTTTCTAGAAAGAAGCTGTTTATGCATTCAGATTTATATGACTGATTCTATTGTTAAAGGACCCTGTGATACTTAGTATTTGTTTCTGTTCTTCCAAAGGAATGTGTATTTGAAAGGATAATGTAATATAGTATACGTTTCTAGGTTGCTTCTTTGAAAATAAAATTCCTAGTAGGTCATGTACATTGCCTTTGCATTCGATAATAAGCTAACACCAGTAACATGTAGACTCATTGTTCATTTGTCTATCAGGGAAAAATGCTAATGAATTTCTTAGGCTTTTAATGTGTTACAGATTATATAAAGTAGTACATATTTGAGAGCTAACAGTGATCTTTGGAGATAAAGATTATTATATAGTTCAAAGCATTTCAGTCTTCACATACAGAGAAAGACGATTCACCCTGAAGGTCTGGCAGATAGGTGCTTTTGAAGAAAGCGACTGTCATTCTCCTTGTTTCCAGAAGATGGTGCTGTTGCTCCATGTATAAGGCCTTATTGGAGCACTTTCTAACTTCCAGGGTAATAGAACTCAATTGGTATTATTAAGGTATTATTGCCTCTGCCACACTAGCCCATCTCCTTTGAAGATCAAAGCAAGCCTGCACTTCTGTTGTTACAAAGTGAAATTACCCCTGGAATGAACTAGGATAAAACTGCAGTAAAACTGATTGCCTAACTCTGTAGATTTTTTAGATTGTCTAAAAGAAATGTCTTGTTCGTTTTTCCAGTTTGTTACATTGCATAGCATTGATTTAATATGTATTTATGGCTGATTGTAATCAAGAGCACATGTATATTAAGACACTTGTTTTTTTATTTCATCAACAGCTTAATAATACTGAAGTGTTGCAAAGATCAATGGTTAATTTCAAATAAATGGGGTGGGGGAAGTTGAAAACAGAACACACCACTTCCCATAACTTCCAAAGCGCTGAGATTTCAAGGACAATGGAAATCTTTACTCTGAAACCCAATAGTAAAGAGTAAGTGAAGCATGATCAGTAAGTCTCCTTCTGTTTCATATTCTGAGTTTAGTTTTTTTTTGTTTTTGTTTAGCAGGGTTTTGTTTTTTCCCTGCAATGTATAAGAGCGTAATGTCTCTTGCTTTCAGTTGGCACTCTCCCAGTTTACAGTCTCAAGTTCAAACATAAAAGAGCCAATATTGCAGGTGGCATGATTGAGATGCAGGTCTGATACCTTATCAGTGGGTGACTTTAATAGCTGAGGTATAAATACAGCAGAGAGTTCACAACCGTTCTCAGAAGGAGAGTCTGAGGCAGTTGTTGAACATCAAGTTCAGTGTTGATCCGATTCACTGAGTGTGGGGTGATTTTGGTAGTCAATCTTTCCTGCAGGATACATTGTTTTCAAAAGAAAAAGATGATCATTTGTAACTGGAGGTTTAAACCATGTAAACATTCCCTTATAAAAAAATCCCACAGCAATATAATTTGGGAAGACTTTTGTTTAGTCCAGAATTATATCTTGGCTGGGTGATTGCAATTACTTTGCTGCTGGGTTTTGAAACCCCTGTGCTGAAAGCTGCGTACGTTTGTGGGTGTGTTCTCTAGGAAATGAGGAGATGACATTTAATCATGTATTTATCCTTCAACAAAGTTTGATTAAAGTCCCATACCCTTCATCTTTTAATATTTTCTTGAATAAACTAACCAATACATCTGCTATTACATTCTATGTGTTGTGTTTTTTAAGAAAAGATTTAAGATTCTTAAGATTCGTTCCAAGGCAAAAACATCTCCGATCACATAACGTCTCCAGACCCTTATGTTGATTCAATTATAATTATCTTTTGAGTAAGATCAAGTTGGCCCCATCTCAATGCATGAGAATGTAGTTTGAGCACCTCATAGTATACAACGGGTGGATATTTCATGAACCATTACTAAGCCAACTTCAGCAACCGCTCAGATAAGCTTGCAGAACAAAATAAATCCTAGTGAATCTTTGGTGTTTGTTTGGGTCGGTAATTGAATTAGAACATAACAGATCAGCCAGTCTAAGCAGGTTTGTTGCACAAGTGGACTATCATATTTCTAAAATAAAACAAGCAAATAACAAAACAGCACTGTGAAGTAAACATTTTTGTCAATAATATTTTTACTGAATTTTTTTCTTTTCCTCGAAAGCAACATTGATACGACCAGTGTTTTTGCCCCACTTCTAGGTTTAATTCGATTTCTGACTGTGTCCTGACTTTTTTTTTAATATAAAATCAAAACAATGCCTTCTGTAACTCTGCTTAGTTTAGGTGTCATCTGTTCTTCACGTTTCTTTCGGCCTGGTTTTTATGTGACTTTAAATGTTTAGCTACACAGGCGTTGGCAAGACTTTTGAAAGGAGAAGAAAGCTCTTTAAAGGTAATATTTCTGTAGCTGACTTTACAACATTTGGCTTTCCCTCTCCTTTGCCCTGCCGTACCCAGCCTGTGACTAATAAACCTGCCTTTTCCAAGGAGCTCGGTGCCAGTGTAGCAGCCGACGCATGCTGGGAGCCGCCTGCAGCTCCTAATCACAATTTATTCAGTTAACGCGCTGTACGCAAGGGCCGAGCTTACCAAGTCTTGCAGGGACATGTAATGCAACAGGCACACGGGCTCTTATCGAGAACAAGTTTCTTTTACAGAAATCTTATCGCTTCCTCACTAAATATATTTGAAATGGAATTCTGCTGCCTCTGCTTATCGGCTTTCTGTTAGTCCCCTTGTTTAATTTGTTTTTCTCATTTTTTAATCTTTTCTTGCCCTCCCTCCTTCCGCCACTTCCGTCGGCCTTTTGTTGCCTCTTTTCTTTATTTCATGTTTTTTCTTTCTTTTTTCTTTCTTGTGATAAAGGCTTTATTATACAGGCAGGGATGGTAGAGTTACCCCCACCCCTTGTTGACTGGTAATTCTTGAAACAAATGACAAATTGGGAAGAAAAAAAAAAAAAACACACCTACTAATTCTCTAATTTCAGTCTGTAATAGTTTAAAAAAATGTCACACATCAAATAAACCAAAGCCTATTTTAAGTCAGCGTTTATAAAATATAACCACATTTATTTTTATTCATAATTTTCTGTCATTGTGCAGGAGTTTTCTTTCCCCCACTGACAATTATAATATTAATAACTTCTGGCATGCCAATCGCTCTGTGATGTTTGCCGAAAAAGGGGTAAGGTACAAAGTCTGAATGAGTGGCTTTTATGGTTTTATTTTTTTAAACCTCCTACACACTACCTGACTCTACGGAAAAGCTGCTGTTCTTGATTTAATTCCTGTGAATTATTTATTTATTTATTTCTAAAGGGACGCAGGTTACAATACCCAAATCATATCCAACGAATTAAATGTATTTAATAGACAATTTGAAGAATCGGCTCAACAAATAATCCTGATTGGAATATATTTTGTTATTTAGGCTTGAGTGTTGCTTGCTGTTGAGTAAATGTTTTCACCATGTTTGAAATTGATAACAATGTTGTTCTTCTAGCTGGAGCTTTTTAATTAATAAAATTAAATTGTGCAAAAGGTAGCTTTATGTTTGAAAGCCTTGAATTAATCTTCTTGCGTTTCCTAATTTAGTATATGATTGAGGAACAGTCATGCAACAGTTGGTTATTTGTATCCACTCTTTACTGATGTGTATATGGTTTTGCAATAAAATGTGCTGGAAATGTGCACCAGTCTGACCTGAGGTATTCCAGATCAAAAATGAAACACCTCTACTCTATGAACAGCCCACCGAAGATAAACTGAAATAAATACACAGCGGCGTCCAATTTATTTATTTATGTCGTTTATTTATTTATTGCTCTTTACTAAAATAACAAGGCTCATATATTCTGGTTCTTTACCTCTTAGGTACAGGCCCGGAATAAATACGTAAATAAACAAACAAACAAGGGGAAATTAACTGCCACAGCCGCAGAAACCTTGATCTAATCCTGGCCTTCAGAGCGATGGAAAAAGAACTGCACCTTGCTTGTTTAATGTTGTCTCTCTGGTCATGTTAATGGGGTGTTTTCAGTAGCGGCAGTGGTTTTATGGGAGCCTTTTCTAGGTCGTCTGTTATTGCTTTGCCTCATTGCGAGACTTTTAATGGGATTAGCCTGTTATCCAGAACTGCAGGGAAGGGCAGGTTTTTATTTGTATTTCTCTTGTGTCACCAGGTAGTTGCAGACTTAACCAGGGGATTAATAAAAAAAAACCCGAAATGTATACAAAAAAAGAAAAGATTTTTAGCAGCACAATGAGATCCAAGTACCCCCCCCCCCCTCCGTACCCAGCCCAGATTAGGACCACATGTCTCAGTGTTAGACAGCTGCTACTTACAGTTTGGACAGGTCTGCTGGGTGGAACACAGCTTGCTGAAATGACATTAGTGTAGATCCCAAATTCATTCAATATTGTCTTTCATCTTGTTTTGAAAATGAAGCAACAGTGAAGAAATGAGTTCATGGGTGAGGCAGTCATGTTTTGCTATGCTTCATACTACTGTTAGGGGGTTAAGTTAGTCAGTTCCTGTCTATAAAGCAGTATTCAATGAAAACATGTATAAATGTTGTCAACAAGTTGTTGTGATTATTATTATCTCTGTATTTGTTGTTGTTGCTGGGAATTGTTACTAAAAATTCTTGTGCCCTTATTTTTCTTACATCAGTGAGTACCTTTCACTTTTTCAGTGTTTGTTTTGTGTATTTTTTTGTAGTGTGTCATGACTACTGAAATTGTATTTATTTGACCATAAATGCCTTGGATTAATGTGAAGGAACTAAATTTAAAAATGTGCACACTTATAGCCTATATATGCAAATAAAACGATGACTTCTCTGTAACAATTACAGATATTAACTCTGGCATGTTACAAACGCTGTCCTGTTGAGGGCCTATCAATCTTGGTCAGGACACTGAAAAGTACAGCTTTGTGAAACATGGTAACCAACTCTTCATAACACTGTGTAAGACAGACGTTCGGATCTAGAAAAGCCTTAAAAGTAGGATTAGGCAGAGGAATTTTGGTAAGGTTTATTAGCTGGAACACCTGAAAAGGAAAGCGAAACACCCACATGTCGCTCTTAGTTTTGTTTCTGAGTCACACTGATGCACGGTGCCGCAGTGGTGGACCCGCATAGCAGAGGCACCGCGTTCGGGAACGATGTGGGTTTGTTACTGCACTGGAAAATGTGAACTTGCAGCCCCATGATTGCTAATGGCCAGCGCTCCAGTCCACGGTGCCAGCTTATCTGCTTTCTGCACTTGGGTTTCTGGTTTAACGATGTTAGCAATCGCCAGTCGCTCTGCCTCCAGGGTCTTGGAGTCCCTCGTGCTGGCCAACTTGGACGAGAGCGGGCCAGTAAAGTACAGATGTTACTGATTGAGAAGTACAAGAAATTAACCCTCTTTTCCTGGAACTATACGAATAGCGTCACTACATCTTTACCAAATCTGAAAAAAAGTATTTCACAGCAAAAACATATAGCGGTTTTCTTTTTCAAGATGCATCTAAAGTATAGATCATTTCAGACACCTATGCAGCAGGAGTGTCTTCTCACTCCTGATTGTTTCCGTAGCATAAATTACTCAGCCTTAAAGACACTCAAGGAATGCAGTAATGAAGATATTTCATAATGTCTGTGTAAATGGTAGGCCTATAGGTTTTCTATGGCTCAGAGCAGGAATTTAAAGTACCGCAACATTTACTGAAATCCTGTCATATCTCTCAAGATTAAGAAGGGAGGGATGATTGACTGCTCTGAGCTTACATGGTTGGAGGGCCTTATGTGACAACTTTACAATGATAGGTTTATTGCCGGGGTGCAGTGCAACATGTTTTTGCCGTAAATTTAAACATTTTAAAATGTACATGCTTTTGTGTTTTACTAGACATTCCCCGTGTCATACAAGCGCACTGCTGTAAACCTTACCTGTATGGTGTTTTCTAGAGTGATTAAATGCTGTGTGCGATTCTGTCTCCAGGTCTTCTCTGCTTAAATTCTTTGACTCAAATCGAAAGATTGTGTCTTTCAGCCGGGTTTGAAAGCATTGGAGCTGGGGTATTAATTGAACACTGAAATATAAATAAGCATTAAAAGGCAGCATGGTATTAATTAGATACTGTGAAGTGGGGGTGGGCAGACGGCTTGAGTACAGAATATCCCAGTGTGCTAATTAGCTGAGAGTCTGGCTTTATTACCTACTTGCAATCACTTAACAACCTGGGCTGAGAACAGTAGAGAACATTGGTAAAAGCTGGTGAAAAAAAAAAAACTGAAATGAAGAGAGGCAGGCGCCTATGCTAGTTTCATTAATAGTTTGATTGTTTTAAAGAATATGAATCCAGGCCTCAGCTGTTGTATTTAGCAGAGCAAGCCTGTAAAATACATAATTAGAATCACAGAGGTACATTTTGGTTTATTGGGTTTTTCTCCTCATATGTCTGTTTGCCTGTGAAGACAACCAATCTCCCTTAATTTATAGAAAAATAATAACATGTATTTGCCAACACTCGCAGGATATAGAATTAAAAAGAACACTTCTTTACAACAACAGTTTAAGGAGTATGGAAAAATAAAATATCTAATATGGTGACCCGCAAGTGAGAGAGCACAAAATTAGGGAATTTTCAAATTCCCAAAAGGATTATTTTATGTATTTACCTGTATTTGTTCTCTGTCAGGAGAAAAAAACAAAACAAAACAAAACAGAAAACACAACAGCTGAAGTGGACCAGTGCTGTAATGTCATGTCATAATAATTTGAAGTTTATTGCCCCCATGGGGAAAGTAGTGTGTTGCCTGGATTTGAAAACAAGTCTAATTAGCACTTTGTTGTCTGTTTTCATTTGACGTTTACTGGTGAATTTGTACATAAAGCTATGTATGTATGGATGGATTTATTTATTATATTTTTGCATAGCCCTTGTACAGTAAAGCATCTATCATTTTGGCCTTCAAATAAAGAAATAATATACAATAAAACACCTTACAATGTCTGGGTTTCTGTAGCACAGCCATTAAGCTATAAATCCTATTGTAAAATGCAGATTGTAGCGATATTGTTATATAAATGCACTGAAGATTAAAAGCTTTTTTTTTTGTTTTTGTTTTTTTTTCCCTCCGGTCATATAACCACAAAGGCGGGTCTGTGTATTTGCTGTAAATCAATAGAAAGTACTCCTGATGCACTAGCCTTGAATCTAGTAAGACATTTTTGCAATTCTCTTCTGCCCATTGTCTTATAGCACTGGCAATAATGTGTTTGATGTCAGTGGCAGTGTGGTTGTTTTTATTTTGTATTTCTATGTGTCTTACTGAGAAGTATTTTCTTAACCTTTGTGTTGTCTGAGGTCTAGTTTGAGCTCGGGATTGGAGTCCTGAAAGAGTTACATTTGAGCAAATTAAAATGAATTAAGCCTCTGAATCATGTTTTAGGCACAAATGAGTGCTGAGGGTCCTAGTCGGCTGGCATATACATTACTTTATTTGCTCCAGAAAATCAATATAGTCTGGAAGTTGTATTGCACAGTGAGCTAGCAGTGGATTTCCCCCTTCCCTCCATTATGTAGCACGAAGCCCTGTTGTTTTTTGTTCAACAGCAATTTAAGAACGCAGATTCAACCTCACAGAACAGTAGTGATAACCGAACAAACTGAAGACACTGGAACATTACTTAAATGATTCTCCACTTTACTGTAGTATTCCAGGTTTTCTAGGGAAGAGCAAATCTATGCAAAATTACAAAAGCTAAAAGTGTGGGCCATTTTCCTAGTTATTGACCTCTGCGTTTGGGAGGCCAGCTCGGTGCCATACATTTCTGAGGGTGGAAGCACTTCATGGCTCTGAATTTGGGAGTTTTGGCAGCAGCAGTGGTGTGTGTGAGCACAGACTCAGACATTTACATAAATAAATCAGAGGTCTCGCTTTCTCCTCAGCACTGAGAGAAACCTATCCCCGAGGTGCTTGTGTAATGGGACGATTGCCGGTGTCCGTCTGCCGTTTGCTGGAGGCTGCGTTTTCATGTCAGGTGGCACCAATATGTGAGTGAGGGAAGAGGAAACCACGCCATGTCTCAGCGTGCATGAAAAAGTACGCATTGCCTCCACAAAACGCTGACCACAGCTTTATTGTGCCCTCTTTTCTCACAAGCTTGGAGTGCAGATATAACAGAATGAATAAGCTACTGAAACAAAAAGAAAAGGAAAAATAAATGGGATAAAAACACAACAAAGCAATTCAAAGTAAAAAGTAAAAATTTACTTTTGCACTAATACATCTATACAATACTATTTATTTCATTCAAGTTTTCTTCACTTTATTTTATTTTGCAGTACTGGAGTCAAATTGTAACCTACTAAAACTTGGTAATTAAATACATTTTTACAAAATTATCAACTAAAAGAACTTCAAATGCACTCTGTGTTCTATTGCTTTGTCCTATATTGTGTACTGAGTTACCTTGCTGTAACTTGCAGTAGCTCACATTGACTAAACTGGTTTGTGCACACAATCTATTGTCAGAGGCCTGAACTTGTGCTACAGGCTTTCAGAGCTTGTCATGGGAGCCGGATTTGGGTCGCCTTTTTGCACCACAGGATTTTACAGAAAGTAAAACGTAGATTAATGTAAAAACAAAAATCCTATTGCACAAGTAGCTAATGTGTCACGAAGCATAATCTTACTTGGACCCATTTCCGGCATTGTTAAAGTACACTAATTAAAGCCTACTGCAATTGTCCTTGTCTGGATTGTTTTTTGGTACGTTACTCATTAACCCGTTAATGTCTGGCAGGATATAATTAACTGTCTATAAGAAAGATTTGCATGACCTACATATGCTTGGACTGTTTTCTGTTCATATCTCATAGATATGCATTTCTTCATAATTCCTGACTGCAAACAATTACTCATAAAAAATGTAATGTTTTAGAAGAATATTTGAAAAGGAACAGGAATACTGTTTCAAAGGTTTGAAACAAGCAACACATTTTTAGACCCCCCCTTTCCATAATGAGTGCCACAGAGCCTGGTCACCTTCTGTAACTTTAGAGTAAACCGGGGTGGGAAATTAATTTTATTTTCTTGTCTTCTATAAAATCACACACCCACACTTTTGTGTGATTCTGGCATTTACAGCCATGCCGTGGTTGATGTATTTGGAAGGACCACGCTGTCCCTTAGTTTGGAAAGCAAAAGCCAGCAGAGAAAAAGATTGACAACAAGAGTACCACACCTTCAGGAGTTCTGGCTGTTGCTGTTGCCAGTGTGTTACCTTTAGTACAGAGCAGGAGCAAAGTGCTGCCAAAGTCGTATAATTCTGTTGCCATGACAGATAATTTGCTAAAAGTCTGCACTGTGCAAAAGCTTAAAGCGGTGTATCTGGCCTGGTGTTTGCTAAATTAAAAACGGATGGTGATTGTGGAGGACTGACTTTCGTAGCTACGTAAATAACTCGGGATGCCCAAGTGCAATAATGTCTTGAGGAATATCTCTGCATTGCCAGTGCCTCATGACTTCCAAGCTTTGGTCATAACGATTCCATGCTATTTTAAAATATTAAAATCCGTCTATTTTCCGATTATGTCTCCACATTGTCTTGCTAACAAACTTTGATTTGGTGGGATTTTAACATCTGCTCTACAAATGTGAATAATCATAAAAAAACACATTCTTGCAATTTCCACCACAGCTAGCATGATACTTGCTATTATATACAACAGACACGTTTCTGAATAAATTGTGTGTGGTGGCCAGTATTTGGGCTGCTATTAAAGTCGACCAGAGTTTTGCATCTAAGGTTTGTCAGATAGAGCTCTCTGGTTGTTTATATGAAATTAAACAAAAGTGTAATTCTATTCTGAAGTGGTAAAACTGCATCTGCGCTCCAGTTTGCACACTTGGGCTTTTTAAGAGGAGAAGATGCCCCAAATGCAGAAAATTAGAAGACTTTCAAAGCTTGGAAGATATTTTAATTTACCATGTTTAATAAAACACAAAGTCAGTTTTCATTTATACCATTGTTGTTACTAATGAGAATTCAGTTTATAATGATGCCATGGTGTTTTTACATTCTGTTTCATTGTTGATCACTTGTTTTATGCTCTTCCCCCCCAGAAGATGTAATCACATTAAGTAATTCTTAATGTTATTTTTAATTATCATTCATACTAGTAGTAGTAGTTGTAGTAGTAGTAATGGTGGTAGTAGTAGAAGTCTTAAAAGCTCTTGTGGTCAGACCTAGTTTAGAAGAACTATCTGCTCTTAGACTTGTCTTCATAATTCTCCAGCTCTGTATTCTGAATTAATTTACCTTTGCTTTATAATTCAAAATGCCTTCACACTGTTTTTAGAAATTATTACAGTGCACTACTAAATGTGAAAGAACACTGACATAAGTCATCAATGGAGAAAGCTCTGTAGCATAGAAATCCAGTTGACTCGGTTACAAATATTAGATATGTATTTTAAAGAAGAAAAGACTAGTGTTTCATTTTACAGTCACATAATCTGTTAGCAAAACCTTGTATAAGCTTAATTTATGCATCAGAGAAAGATAGAGTATTGAACAAAAATGTGTTTATTGATCTCTTGTGAGAAAGAATATATAGGTTTAAATCTACATACATCTATCTTACAATACATCATTGTTTTAGTATCCAGAGGTCCACAGGCTCCTCTCCCTCCCCTCATTTTTGTGGTTTTAAATACGATATATGGGCACTGAGATCGTGGTTAAATAAACACCATATAAAATTACCTGTCTGTGCAAAACTGTCAAAATTGGTTTGAACCCAGCTTTTATCTGTACCCTCTGTGGAATTTCCCTGGAATCAGAGTTGGCGATTTCCACTTTGTTTTAACCTAATTAAATATTGTCAGAGCCCGATCACTTAATGGCACCTTTGTTTGGGGAAAGGGAGATAAATGAAAAATGTGCCTTTGAGACCAAGGACAATTGGCAGCAACACTACCGCCAATGAGGGAAAGTGGGTGCTTTAACTCTCTCCTCTCTGAAAAGCAAAATCCACAGTAGGACTTCTGTACGCTGTTAGAATGAATCTTTGTGGAATATGTTTTACAACAAAAGTACTTGTCTTTTTTGTCTTATACTGCGTATTTCAGTGAAATAAATTATATGAAAGGGTAAATCCAAGGGCAAAGGGTTACAAGTTCTGTTAAAGAAGTTCAAGATTTACCCACTGTTTTTTCCCCCAACTTTTGTTTCTATGATTCTCACTGATCTTTTAATTAACAGTATGTTGCGAAAAAAGTAAATAAATCCTGACATAAAATGTAGTTAATTATGCTATTACTGTTTTTAAAAAACAACAACAAAGACAGAGCAATCATTGAACCTCCCTCCACGTCTGTGTGGCATGCGAAGTTTCCTGTCGTCTCTTTAGGGTTAACATAACGCGACAGTAGTGAAAATCTTAAAGAAAAATTGAAAAAAGTGTTGGTGGTGTATTGGATGAAGGAGATGGTGGGTGGGGGCTGGTATTGGAATATTCAGACCCTGATTAGATGAGATAAATTGCTGTTTATGTTTTATAGTTGCCTGACTGAGCTAATGATCGTTGTTTTTGGGGGATGCTAGCTCTCTGGCAGGTACGTGGATGCAAGTTTGGACAGTGTGCTTCTGCTGCAGGGTTTGAGACTGGATATTTTTTCTTCTTGTTTTTCTTTTTTTTTGGCTCAGGTTTGTAATATTTGGCCAGCGCCAGAGGCTTCGTAGCCCTAAGTGCACCGCACAAACTTCTGTGATCCTCGCTTTGGAAGCTTTGCGATTGCATGCAGCCGATGATGGAACTGTGACCAGGGCACAGAACCAACCAATGCAATCTGGGATGACATACTATTGCCACAGCGTGCTAAATATATGGGAATGGGATACTGTTAGCGATGTACTTGATTACGCTTACAACTGTTTGCTATAACTCATTTGTGTCTGGCCAATGAAGCAGAATACCACAGGGTGATAATCCCACGTTATCAGACTGCTAATTGTGTTTATCTGTCTGGTTTCTATTTCATTTATCAGTTTAATTTCTTTATTGCTTGTAACTCACAGTGATTAGCTTTTGAAGAAGGCCTTCTGCGTAAAAATGTTTTTTTTTTTAACAATACAAAAAAACTGAAAATAATCCTCTTGCATAGTTCCATACTAGCGCCCGTCTTTCATTTAATTTGCTGAAGTGAGACCGCACGGGAGAAGTGTGACTGCAAAAGCAGGTTCTGCATCTGGCTGATTGGCAAGGAGTTGTGAAATAGCGAGGAGCCTTTTCAGATCTCTCCTCACTCGGTGTCCCTGGGATGCAGCTGTAAAATAATATGCAGCCGTGCCAGCCATGGGGTTTTGACAGGCCTTTAATCAGGGCCTTCTCTGCACTGCACCTCCGTTTCCCTGCTGTGTCCAGGGAGCAGTCCTGTCCGGCTCTCTCCACCCTCCCTGAAAGGTTTCCACAGACACAACAAAGATTGGAGAAGGAAATTAAACACAGTGGGACAATGGCCCCGTACCCACCGAGGAGTCTCGGAGATGAAGGCCTATAAGGTGCCCTCTGGGTCTCCCACCTTACCCCACCTCCCTGAGTTAGAGAATACTGAAACCAAATCCTTTCAAGACTCCCTTCACATGGCGTCCCTTGCCAGTTGATCCTTTCAGTGCAGCTGCACAAGAAAGAGTGTGAAGTTTTAAAGCGGTCACTTTCTGCTACAACTACAACTTCCTTTCCACCAGATTTCAGTTCCATCAAAAAGGCAAAGCTTTCTGTGAGCAAGGAAGCATTTTCTTGTTTGTATGGGACCCCAAATGTGGTTTCAATTTGTTTTAAAAGCATTATTTCCCCCTTTGTTTACCACATTCTTCTGCTAACAATATAGGCTGTGTTTTTAATTAACAATGGAGACGCGTGAGTGAGAATGAAAACATGGCAATAAAACACATTGTTATTTACACTGGTGAATTTGTTGCAGGGTCAAGAAATGGATGTGTTTGTTATAGATAATAAGTGAAACTATGCCACAGCAAAATGCTGCTAAGATTACAAAATATGGAAATGCTCTATGTGCTCTGCGGGATTCTTCCTTTAGTTTCACAAGAGTGCAGAACTCCCTGATAATAAAGAGATATTTTTCTTGGATTACGTAAAAAGATTTTATTTTTTATTTTTTTAAAACATTTTTTTATAGATCCTAGATCTTCAGTTTATTTTTATTTGAAACCAACTGACATAAAGGAACTCATTTTTATTTGTTGCCACCTGAGAGTCGTTTACTTTTATCTATTTTTCATAAAATGCTGTAATGCTTTTTTCTTTATTTTTCTTCATTGTCTTTTTAGACCGCCATTCAGTTTCTTTTCTTTTTCTTTCCTATTGAATAAGTAGAATGCAGAATTTACATGTCAAGGAAATATAACAATATTTAAGTAATAAAAGCTATGGTAAATATGTTCCCTGCAATAAATAAATGTTAGAAAGTGATTAGAAAGATCCTCTGTGATTATGCTCAATTTCTAATATTTTTAGTATTTAGTTATGTTGATCCATCTATGCACATCTCTGTTGATTCTATTTATATTCCATAAACTATAATGTGTGTATTCCAAAACCATTTATTTAGCCTTTAAAATGGTTTGTTTAAATAGGACCAACCTGCCTTAAATTATGAACATGTTTTGCTGGTCATGTGATGTTGGCGCCCAAGCCTGAGGTCAATTCAAGTTCAATAAAGATCTGGAGTACTGTATGCCTTTAAACTATCTACCAACACTGCTCAAAAGACCACTACACCTGCCTTATTGTTCTTGAAATACATTTTCTCCTTTTTCCCCTTTTACTTGGGCGGAGGAAAGATGCAGTAAAAGGATTCTGAAATCTTATAGGATAAATACTGTGGTTTTGAGAAGGATGGCTAGAAATGTAGAAACACCCACTATACAACCACACTAAAGTAAATCCTTTTAGCTTGCTCAACACTTTTTCTTAATTATATTAAAGCCCCCAGCAACAGGTTCACAAGCTCTACTTAGCAACCTGATGAAAGGTAATGGTCAAATGTTCTGTACCAACTTAAAGAAGCAGCTGATACATCTACTTTCGTGCTGCTAAAAATGACACCTTAACTTTCCTAGGACTAAATAACTTATTCATGGTTATGAACCAGATTTGATCCAGTTCACATGTTTTGTGTGTGTGTTTGTGTGTCTGGAACTCATATTCTATTTCAGTCTTCAAGCAATGTAAAATCTGCTGATAGACATGAAGCCACAATTCTTCACAATTATTATTTTATTTTTTTCAAGTGGCGGGTAATTGTGATTAATTAAAATAGAAATATATCATAATGATTCAGTGAATGCATTCATTTATAAATGAACATGAAGCCACAAGACAGTAGTGTCTTTTCATGACTAGTCCCAGTGTTATGTGTGAGGCCATGACCAGAATTGTGGAATTCATGTTACTATTCAGACTCTGTGTATTTTTGCTCCTTTCAATCTTTTTAAAGTTTTTGATGGACTTGTGCAATTATATGATTAAAAAAAAAAAAAAATCTGTTTAGGCAGACCTTTTCTCCGAGTGTTGGGTTTCAGTAAAAAAATGCTTGCTGTGTACAAGATAAATATTTTTTTTTCTGCTCGAAACAAGTCTGATTCTGCGATGCAGCAGCAAGGAAACGACGGTGTAATTGCCGCACTTAAGGCGAAGGAATTCAAAATAAAGTTAATCCTCCCTTCGAGGATTACGGCAAGCATGCTCTGTCTTGTTGGAAGACATAAACAAAGTATAGAGAGAGCATTTTACTCTGATGTTGCAGCCCACTGAATTGGTGCAAATGAGTTCATTAGTTTCTTGACCTTGTGTGGGGAGAAGGTGGTGTTTTGGTCACTTAAAATGCAATCCGCCTTACTTTTTACCCAGGTCTATGGTGATACTGTTTTCCTAGTTTATTATTTGTGGCAACACTGTCATTTCAGCATAGTCACAGCTCGCTTCACTTGTGTTCTCTTGCTGTTCATTATATATTTCTGTGTCTTCCTCTAGCTCCTTCAGCACCCTTTTAAGGTGGATAGCTGTTAAAGACCCCCATATCCTGTGGGAAACATTAAAGGATGCATTGTGACAACCCTGATTTCTCTTATAAAGCTCTGTAGAAAAGCTAACGTTGAGCCGTTTTTTCCCTCCCGGCACTTCTAAGTGTTGGGATAAAACAAGCAACTTTATACATTTTTTTTGTTTTGTTATCTCTTCAGGTTACTACATGTTGGGGTGTATTCACCACAGTTAGCAAGATTGTCTGACTGTTTCAAAGAGGAAAGTGTTAAAGTAAATGTTTCACCGTGATACGGTACAGTAGGATTTATAATGTAATCTCTCCTCAGAACAACAAAACAATACCCACACACAATCATCAGTTCCCCAAAATCTGAAGAATGCCAATCAAATGTAGCAGATGAAAACCCAATCTCAGCTCAGATAGGAAATAGCAGACTTGTAGAATTACAGAGACACTAGACAGGGACCGAACAGTCATATGTGGCAGCTTATAGCACTAATATCATGTCGCTTTTTTTTTTTTGGTTCTCTATCTTTAACGCATTCAACTGGTTGTTGTACTTGTGAAATGTATTGACTTTTCTGTGATTAGCTGAAATGCTGACTTGTTGTGTTTCTGTGCCAGAAATTTACTGCAAGATCCTGGCGAGGGTTTAATTTTTATTGGTCTGAATTCTGCTGTGGACGTCAGACTTTGCTGTCGAGAGTGCTCTGACATTCCTGTTTCTCGTGCCTGATTCAGTTAGTTACAGACTAGAAGAACCCCTTTTTGTTCATATTAGAGCTGTGAATGTTGATAGCCTTGAGGACACCCGAAGGTACTGGCAGTTTTTACTGACTGAAAGCTAATAAAAACATATTTTTGTGTAATTTGATTATAGGATGTTCTCTCTGCCCTCAGTCAAACTTGGTATATTTTTCAGTATTGATGTAACACACATTCGGTAGAGAATTGGAAGTCTATGGACATTTATGAAAATCTAGTTCTTCAGTTCTTCCACATCAAATATCTTAACACTGATATGGTTAATAATGACAGCAAATTTGAGCATAATTGCACTGGGTCTAGCATAAATGGTCATTCGTTACCCCCCAGGTTCATGTTCTGTCCCGGCACAGCAGAAGAGCATAATTTTACTCACAGAGGAGGAAAAGCTGTCGGTGTGTGTCCTATTTCTTCCAAGCAGGAACTCAAAATCAGAGAGTTCCTGCTATCACAGATCTCCTTCCTACAGTCCTTACACGGCTAAAATACAAACCATGTGTTTTCCTACATAAAGAGATCTTAGTGCTACTTAAAACAATGAACTTGTTGCGACCTGGGATTTATGGATTAATTTCGGCCAAAAAAATAAGGAAAAATTAGGGGGGGGTTATTGTTATTATTTCGTATCCTACTTTTAACTCCTGGATCTCCAGGGGAAATTACTGGAATGTTTCACAGTTTGGGTCCCCATCGAGTCAGCGCTTACTGATCTCAGCGGCCATCGAAAGAGAATCCACTTTATTGAAAAACGTTTTCAAGAAGTCTTTGCAAATGCGGCAAAAAAAAGGTTCCCTATAAAACTAGTAATTGCCATTTAATATGCCTTTAAATTGTAGGTGCCCTGTGTGGCTTTGTGTCAATATGGAGCCATACTGATGTGAAAGAATCCGACTTTCAGACTTTCCATGGTTTCCTATGAAACAGTGAAGTACAGTCCACACGACATGAAATATATTGGAATTATGTCTCATAAATGCACAGTCCCTAATGTGAATGTAAGGAACATGTGATATGTTCATTAGAGGGAAAGTGAGAGTCACCGGTTTTGTGTTCACTTGTTTACGCAGCATGCTTTAATATCTGTTAAATATAAATAATAATAAACTTATATAAACAGATGATGAAATGGTTTGGAGACCTTTTTCTTGTTGCTTTTCTGTTTCTCTCAAAAACACATGGAGTTTACCTGAACCCAGTTTGGTTTATGCTGTTCTAATTCACTCCATAACTACCCCCAATGCATCTGTGTTTGGTTCTCCAGAGTCCTAACTGTACTGGAGTCTAAGAGTCTTTTTATTCAGCAAAGCCAGACAGTGGAAGAAATAACAGTAGTGTTAATTTCTAATGTTGGTTTAAATAAAACAGTGAAGCTGGGTTAAGTAATATGTCAATAACAAGTCCTGTGTAGTGCACCCTGCTGCTGTATGAAATAAATAGGGAGGCCTATGCATTCCTTGACTGGAACAGGTTAAAATGTTCCTCTTCCTCCTGCTGGCCGCCTGGCAAAATACTAATCTGTCAGCACTTGATGTGTGGATTTATTTGTACTTTAAAGGAAAGAAAGGGGAGGGAGGGTGGGGGGAGAAAAAAGAAAAGAAAAAACAACTCTGGCTGGGACTGTCGGTTGCAGACGTACTTCTCTGTCCTGGAAAATGTGCCTCTGGCATAAGAACAGGCTTTCCAAATATTTCACCTCCTTAATAAGCACCTTTAATTAAAGCTCATAAAAAACAACAACATTAAAATATAGCTAAGATCAGCCTGCTGAGGTGGCCCACGGTAAACACCACTAGATAGACCTTTTTCTTATTTTTGTAGGTTTTCCTAATATTTAAAGCAAATTCTCTGTTAATCACAGAAAAGCAATGTGTGACAAAGCAGCGAATATGCAGTGTTGTAAACACAAAGACTGAGCAATGTTGTCTGCCTGATTATAGCCTCAAGTTCATGGATTCTCCTTAAACATGAAAAGTATTTGCATACCATGAGTGTGTGATCACTGACTCTTTTATCCAGTGTTTTTTCCTACCAGTTAATAATTAAACAGAGCACAGAATTATGTCCCGCTCTTATATCTTTGAGGAAATTAAAATACAAAGTCGGATGGTCATATTTTTGAACTAATCCATCTTTCTATTTTATGTGATAGCTGTAACGTAAACCAGGCATGCGTATGGATGCATTAAATATTTTCTTTTTGTGTATCTTAAAAATCACCTATGTTTGATAGTACATTTTGGCCAGCCAATTCAAGCTGATTGTGTTCCAGTTCAGTATGGCAGTGGCACAAACAAGGACAGGAAAAATGATATTTTATTGGATTGGTAGTTTAGTAGGCCCTGGTCGGTAGGGATCTATAAATTGTTGGCACGAGCACCATGCTGAAATAGTACAAGGTAGGGGCAAAGGCAGCGCATTGAACTAAGGCGTGCCAGCTGTAAGTGAGGACAGCCTGCTCTTGTCATGGTTTTTCCAGGTGGTGTTTCTAAAATGGAGTCATATAGCACTTAAAGCTCTTGACACCAAAAAAGAAGAATAAGGATAACATGAAGAAAGTGTGTATTGTGTGTTAAGACGTGGTGGTGTGTGTGTGTGTGTGTATGTGTTGGTGGGGTGAGGGTAATCGAGCTGTCAGTAAGTCGCATGTTTTCCTGCTTACCCCGTCAGGTATTTGATTTTGACTGTGAGGTCTTTCACAAAAGAGCAGCTGTTTATATAAGAGAGAATGCCCCCTGGGAAACGAGTCAGTTCTGTGTATTATTTTTTTCTTCTTCTCAAAAACAAGCAAACTCAGGAAGATTTTGTTCAAACAGGTGATGACATTATTGACAATAGAGGGGCTTTTGTAGCCTTGTACTTGGCAGTAGGTTCTACTGTATTTTTTTTAAGTGGTGAAGCACTGTAGGCCACAGGGGTGTGTGGGGTTGTGGGAGGATGGCAGGTTTGGGAGAAGGCCGGACTGAAGATCTGCTTTTACCTTTGAGAGGTGAAAGCCTGTTTTGTTTGAGAGCAGGAGACTTTTGCACTGCCTTGGGATGACTTACTGTTAAGCTTTGCTGCGGGAACAAAGCACAGTGAGCACCTAAACCCACACAACATCACTTTTTTCACATGGATTGACACCTGTGGTGAACTCTGCGGGAGACCCAAAGGCATGCAGAGATTACAGGTCTTTTAATCGAACCTCTTTGAGCAAACACACAGGGATTAGTTGTTTCTTCTTTGTCAGGGAGACAAGGTGTCCTTTATCCTGACAGACCACAGAACTTTTAAATATTGGGGGGAATTACACCTCGGATGTTTTGAGCTCTGTTCAATCATGTCCACCCCTTCACAAACCAGTGCGTCAATTAGTGTGTGCTATGAGATGCAAGTCTGCATATTTTTCATGACACTGTGGTTTTTTGATTGAGCGGCAAAGGTATTCTTCCCAAGATGACTTTCCATCCTGTGATGTTTTGCAGTTTTTCGAAACCAAGACTTTTCATAACCCTTTTTCTTATCTAGAAAACGTAAAGGTGATTATTTTTCTTTCTAGGATGGTGCTGTACTGTGTGCATCCCTCTGCAGAGCTGTCAGTACCAGTGCATCACTTTCTTGTGTCATCAATAAGATCTTTAAAGTTATTTTTTTATTTTTTTATTAGGATGTCCAATAATTTTTCCCGCTTTTCCACCCCAATATGGAAATGCCAGGTGGAGCCCTTGCCCGCTGAGCCCCATTTAGTTAAACCTTTCTTGTGTTTTGTAGGTGCTGAAATTTAACATGCTTGTTTGGCAGAACTGAATTTTCATGCTATAATTTTTGTGTGGGTATCCTACTTCTCATTTGAGGTCTTGGCATGAGAATAATATTTATATTTCTACATTTAAAGGAAGGTGCTTGTCTCACAGCATTGCATAGGGATGATTAGTCTGCAAAAACAGCAATATTTGCAGTCCCATACATATTGCAATAAAAGTGCGATATAAGTTTAAATTAATGTAAAAACAAAAAAAGTATGCAGTTTGTGAATAAGCAAACTTGTATGTAAATTCATGCATTCGTGCAGCATAATGTTAGGAGAGCTTTTACACCTGCAAATAAGTGCTTAATATCATGAAAGCGATATGTACAATGTATCAGTGCTAATGTACACACAGCTAGCCTTAGTACTTGTGTGATATTAAGCCCTTATTTAAATCTTTAAATCCATCTGTGCTCTTTTGCCAACAGCGATGGTTCAATATCAAGAAATCAGCGTTATGTAACCTAGCGCCTGCTGTGATACCTGCTGGGCTGCCTGCCATGTAGGATGCAGACTTTAAAACAAATGACCCGTGCACCTCTTTTTAAAGAGGGACCACCTTGGCAGGGGGATTTCTCGTCTGGCTTGTAAACGCGAGCCTGCCATTCTCCGTCCTGCAGTTCCGCACCACGCAGAGCAGGAAAGCAGAGCTGCTACTGATATTGGGGTGGCAGGTAAAGTTAGACCCCACTGAGATTAAATATTTAAGGAGGGTGTCCATATGCCAGACTGGTGTCGCCTGCTGTTTACCTGCTGAGGTGTAGTTCCGATTGCGTGGGCCTAGCCACCTGAACCGCGTGCAAATCTCGGCCAAGTCTAAACAGGCGGAGAACAAAGGCCAGGGTAGGAACAGCATTGATTTATGGGAATTTTGCAGCAACGGTCTATTTGAGTAGGCTTAACCTGAGTGCTTGCAGCTCTGTTTTTAGATGGTTTCTACTTTGAGGTCCACGAGGAACAATCTTTAATCGTGGATTTGTGTGTGTGCGTGTTTGTGTGTGACTTGCATACATGTTTTTCTGTATTGCATCAAAGCCCCGGAAAAGTCTGTTAATGTAAATTATGTACTTTGCAAAACATGTAGGCTGACATTGGTGACCTTGTACTAGTATATATAGCCAAGCTGCTCAGACAATGTGCGTCTTCTTCTCCTCATGCCACAGTCGTGTTCCTTAAACAGAAGCGGAAGACCGATGTATTGTCCAGTGTTTTCATTACCCGATTCTATTGATTATGCACTGCCATGTATACAACTAACCAAGTAAAGGAAACTCTTTTCAGTGACCATACAGTTTGTTCTTCCATTTGCCTCACTGTGATTCACACCATTATCATTAGGTTTGATTGTTTGTTATCTGTGCATCAATGGTTTGGGCTATCTTGCATCGTAGGAACATGTGGAGCAGTAAACACATTTCCATTTGATTCTGATAAAATCTGAATGAATCTCTGCTTCCTTTCTGTAACCTTAACGAAAGACCCTAGTGCTTATGACACACTGCTTCAGAACATTCTGTACACTTGCTTTTTTGCTTTTTTGCTGTTGTTGTCATTGTCAGTGTTATTTCTGTAAAGCACAGAAAGACAGCAGTGAAAAGTGACACTCCAGGAGTCTGAAGTGAGTTCTCACAGCATGATTGGGAATTGATTCAAGAGGCAGTGCAAGATATTAGACTCTCAGGTAACACTCCCTTGGCAAGTGATTTATGTATGCAATACAAACATTCCATCAACACTTCCCTATACATTAACACACATTCATACTGGTTATGTGAACAATCTCTGTTTTATGAATAAGCATTCCATTTAGAAATACCTTTTATAAACCAATGAACCATGTTAAACATTATACCCATTTTTGTTGTTTACATCCCCTTAAGCTAAAGTGTTCCTGAAATGTCCTCTTAACAGTTCCATTAAACTCAAAACTCACTCCAAAACCAGCCGTGCAAATTTAACCTCCGAGTGGTTTTTCATGTCAGGCTGTTTGTGTTCATTAAACATGAACATTTTTGTGTTCGGCCCTAGTAGGTGTCCAGTTAAACTGATGAATAGCTGACCCGCAGAATTCCTGTTCACAAATCTACTGAGGTTGACTAGCTCCATCTCAACTCCCAGGAGACTTGGGCGATTTAAATAAACTGCAGCCAGGTAGAAAGTTCTAGCCAATTTAAAAAAACTTAAAAAGCTACTGTGATTTTAAATCAGTTGTAAAACTAGACGCATTGATAAATACACATTTGGACTTTGGAACTGATTACAAATGCTGACAAGAAGCTACAGAGAGCACTTAAGACCACCCATTGTCTTAAGGATGGTTTTCACAGTAGGATATTGGATAAGATGGACTTGATTGCTTGTAGTATATCTCTGTATGACCTAGGACCAACAGTAGCTTGGAGGAAAAGAAAAAAAAAGAAAAGCCTTTTGAAGGAGTTCATTCCAATATCAGTCATCAACTAAGCAAGCTTACACAAGTGGGTGACTCACAAAGATGGGAGAGGATTACCATCAAGTCACCTGCAAACTTCAGAAAGTTGGGATTTTATCTTGCTGTTGATGAACTACAGTCTGTTCTTTCATTGCAAGTCAGATCAGTCTGAGTATCTCATACTAACATCTCTGATTTATTGCGTCTCTTTCATATGCTGAGGTGAAGTGTACAGTGATTTGATTTTTTAAAATGTTATCTTCCATCCATGTTTCCTGATTTTTTGTTTTGTCTTTCACCGCTTGAGAAAGTGAAATAACAACACCTGAGCAGCGAATGCAGCCTGTGGTGAAGTCCTGATTGTTTTGTGATTAACGGACAGGAAGTTTCTGTTGGTTTTTGTATACGAGCTGATTGGAGTCTAAAGACCGTTTACACAATTATTTATCTTCTTGATAGCTTCTGACATTTCCTACCATGTGATGCCGAGCTACTCCAGGTACTGTACAATGGTGTGTTTGCTCAGCATTAAGGTAGTGCTTTAGCCTCATGTGAAGTAGCTTTAAAGGTGAAATAACAGGGGACAAGCACAAACATCACAGAAACCAAGGCTCTTCTGCAGGGAAAGGTATTGATGATTTTGATTTCCCTCCTCTCCTTGAACTGTCCGGCTCCCTTTCCACCTGAGCAGCGAATGTTGTCGGACTTCTCGACACAGGAGGCTGCACTTAGATCAGACCATGTTTTGGCCCTTTTTGGCCGGATGGGGGATTTTGGGATAGATTTCGGAGGATGTCCTGAGCTTCTCACTTGTTTTCTCTGTAATTTTTTGTCATATTTTTCAGATTTTCCATTACTTCCTGTAACAGAACTTGTCATGTACAGGAATGGAGGGAACATCTTTCCCACAAGCTCTTGGGAGGGTATAAATCCCATACACACTGGGACCATTCTTTGGGATTTTGTTGCCCTTATCTGTGGAATTAAAATAGGGAAACATACAGTACTACTCTGTCTTGTATAGTTAAGCATACAAGCAGTGAGCAGAACAGAAGAGGGTGATCTTCAATATAAAACAAAATGCATAATATACTTTAAAAAAAAATCCTCGCCCACGTTTGTAAGTCCCTCATGTCAACAGCAGTTATGGACAATCATCAGATTAGTTTCCAACAATGGTAACGATCTCTGGCTTGTAAGGAAGATAGAAGTCTGTAAGAATGAAGATTGCAAAAAGGAGAAAAGCAATTGTGGTTTGTTTAAAAAAAGAAAGGCAAGCAAAAATGTGAAGGCGAAGAACAGTAAGGGGGAGGGGTTTCAAAAAGGAAAAAAAGGCATAAACCAACTAAGCATGCTTATGAATAGGAGTTTATGAATAGGAGGGAATGTTTATGAATAGGATGGCTGGGAAAGCAGCCGCGGCCTCCAGGTGCGCAGAGTCTGTCGGGGCTTGTGAGCAGAAGCCGAGTTGGCTACGTGCAGCTCCTAATGATAGGCTGCTGCAGGTGAAGACATGACAGCACTGCGCCTGCAGTTATGCGGTTGGGCTGGAAACATAAAATAGTGTGGCAGATGTCAGACATTTCCCACACTCGATTGAGAACTACTAACAGGATGAAGAAACGACCAAGTATGCGCTTAAGTGATGGCAGAGGGAGGGGGTGGTGCTGAGGTTTCAGGCGTGGCTTTCTGCTCACAACTTGTTTTCTGGCGGTGTCAGAGGCATGGGGTGAAAGGTCAAGTTCAGGAGAATCTTAGGCTGACTGGCTTGGTAGGCGCCGTGACACCCGGGGCTTTTGCAGCCTGCGAGGATATCGGCTGCTCGGTCTGCTGATACTTTTGATTAACATCCCGTAGTCAGAGCTGCTTTTCAATCCCAAGCGCCAAGCTGTAAAGGGAAGAAAAGGTAATAATACTGTAGTAATTTTTTAGGCTTGAAATACAGACATTATTGCTCCTGTAAATAATGAACATTTTAGTATATGGCTGCTCATTTTTTAAATAAATTGAACAACCTGGCACAAGCTGGTATACAAACTATTTTATAGACTTGGTATGAAACACAATGGACCAATTACACCCCTTTAAGGAGTGACCCGGTTTAGTCAAACAGTAATGCTGCTGTAAAACCTACTGCCGCCTTGCCCAGAACTTGGATTCATTTTTCAGTGACTGCTCAGGGATGGTGGTCACCCTTGGGGTAATGACAGACATAGATCTGAACTCTAGCCACTTACCTCATTAATTTACTTTGGCGTAAGTCGTTTAGTCGAGCAGGATGCATTAAAGACGGGAGTGGGACTTTTACCTAAGTGTTCAAAGCTCAAACAAAATGAAATTTCAAAAAGACAGACCGCATTGCGGCAGATGTAAAATTATCAAAAGAATTTTGAGTTATTTGTTTGCACAAAAACTTACTGTACTCATAGTGTGAATAGCAATCAAGCAATCCTAGTTCAAAAAGGTGTGGACCACAGCCTGCCTGTAAATTGAAAATGATGGAAAAACAATACTTCATTGTTGAACTGTGGAGTGCCTGGTTGCAGGTGATGTGGCTAGACTATAAATTTGTCATACAAAGGTTTTTTACTGTGTGGATTTGAATAACAGTATTTGCTGCAGGCTAGTGCTGCTTTTTTTCCCCTGTCCTTTTTAATTAAACAATAACAAAATGCTTTTCCTCATCAGTCAATGAACACTTACGTAAGATTAAAAAAATACATAAAATCATAAAATTAAAAGAAAACAACAGTAGGGTGCTATATACATCAGATCAGAAACCATGTTTTTTTTGTTTTTGTTTGTTAAATATGTGTTTTGCTTGTTAATTTGTTTGAACCTTTCTTCCCCCAAAAAATCAAGATTTTTAAAGCTAATGGCCAAGACGATGCATATGGTTCAATAAAATACAAATATGTATGTCAATATTTGGCTCTGAAGGACTCATCCAATAATCCACATTGTTTATATGTTCTTTTGGCTGGACATTGCTGCTCTGTCTGTTGCCAGTGAAGTTGTGTAACAACGTTTAGTGTTTAAGATTCTTGGGTCAGGCAGTAAGTGAATTTAGAATTGATGGCAATTTAATTTACCTGTTTAAATGAGGCCCTGCTTTACTGATTCGGGGTAATAGTTTGCTGATTATATATATAGATTATATCGACACTTTCCCGTGGTTTTTGGATAAGTTGTCAAGGCAATGTTAATTTCTTCATAACAATGTGGGCATAAAAGACTACGGAGAAGGGAGTGGTGGTGGTGGTGGTGGTAGGAGTGGGGGGCAATAACAACAATAGACAGCAAAATCTGGGGGTGCTATTGTCAGGCATCTTAGTTACAGTAGATGGGATTTACATTCAAAGCTTCAAAGGAGCTACCTTGCGGCGTCTTTATAAAGTGAGTGCCAGGCAGTTTTTTTTTGCAAAGAAACAGAAGACAAAAATATTGGCTTTGCTTGGCTTTTTTTTAACTTAGGGCACTTGAAAGTAAAAACCAGACTGACACAGACTGACCCTTCAGGGAGTATTATCCCCCTGATGCAAAACGAGAACTATTGCAGTGTGCTGCTACCCCATGGCCCTTGTATAAACCATATTGAAATGTTCTTAAAGGTACTTCGGTAGGGAGCCCTTGACCAGTGCAAGAATGAAGTCTGGAGACATATCTACAAGTTTTTATTTTTTGTTGTTTTTCTTTTTCATATATTCTTCTTCTTCTTCAAAAAAAAAAATCTGTGAGAGACTGTGATACCCAGAGGCCTTGTCAACTCATATATTTTAGGTTTTTTTTGTTTTTTTTTTCCTGTCTGTCTTTATTACTTTTTGGATGCAGAACAATGCTTTGGTTTAGGGAGCATTCTTGTGTATTGACACACTTTAATGCTTTAGGAGGTTGAATGCAGTTGCTTTTTTTTTTTTTTTTTTTTTTTTTACTCATGAACGTCACTTGGGTGTCACCATGGAAATAATCTTCCATACCGAAACATAAATAGTGCAGCTAACCGGTTAGTCAGAAAGTCTGCATCAGTCTTAATGTATTGCTAGACAGACAGAGGTGGGGATCAGGTAAATGCATCAATCCCCCTGCCAATGGGAGGCAAAAAGTTTGATGTGGTTTATCTCACCATTTTGTTTGTCAAAAGACAATGTAATTTTCAGCCTTGGGGAAAGAGAAAAGCAACTCTTTGGTAAAAGGTGAATAATGCAAAAGTGTTCTTTGTGAAAGAGCAGCAACGTCCGCATACTTTTGTGGTTGAAGCAGTTTAGCAACATTTAGCTAGAAAAAAACCAGACTTTGTCTTAAAATGCGATTTTAATGCAGTGCTTCCATATGCACTCTTCTCTTTTATTCAGCAAGGTATGGGGTAGTCATCCATCTAAGGATAATGAGTTGGCAACGCTTTGAGCAGAATGGCATGTATTACTACTGTGGAAATGTCTGGCAGGGCTTCAGGAGCTTTAGCTTATCCCTCTGTGTGGGCAGCAAGGAAAATTCAAGGTTTTATCAGGTCTAATTTTGTAGAAAATGTAAAAGAATATTGTGTTAAAACCATTGTATTTGTTTTGGCATATCTTGGAAGGAAAGCTGTTTGTTTACTTTATTACACCTGTCATGATAGAATAGCTCATCACAACCTGCCAAGCAGTGAGGTTTACGAACAGTACAATTATGGGATCTACTGCACAGAAACCAAAGCTACCTTCCCCAGTGTAATTTCAGGTACATTGGTGACATTGTTTAGCTGCACCAGAGAGCAGTCTCTAACAGCGAAGGATAAAAGAAACTAGCTGTGGCTAATAACTTAATCTACCGGCAATTGAAAGACATTAATCACCATTGTCTACATTGATGCCAAATGAATCATACAGTTTGAATACATTCCCCAATGCTAATCTCACTAAGAGAAATGTTTTACATCACATTCATTCACGTTCATATTCAAGGTGATTTCCCACACATCAACAATCTATTGCTTTCTCATGGGTCATATTTAATTACCAAGATTTGGAATAGTTACAAAATAAATAAATACATATTTTACAAATGTAAGATGGTTTGCGGGAAAGGAAATGACCTCAGCTATGGCTCCTGGAAGGAAATGTTTTTAAAGTTAATTTACATAAGTTATTGTAATGTAATGATTCCTTCCTTCCCATCTCGTGATTCTGCTGAGTCCTCATCCGATATCTTACCTTACCTACTCAAGTGAGTAGTATTTGATGAAGACATAAACTATAAACTATGAAGACAGTATTTCCTTAATAGTATCAATAGTACTTGTTATATCACCTGCTGGAGGTTTCATTTGAATGATTAATCAGTAAATAAATGATCTTCAATGTAATGTATGCTACACAGGAACATAAGAACATAAGAAAGTTTACAAACGAGAGGAGGCCATTCGACCCATCATGCTCGTTTGGTGTCCATTAATAACTAAGATCCTCGCCCATGTTAAGCAGGTGTTCTGGAGATGAACCCACAGAAAGGAGTCTGCTGACCCACTTTAAGATTATTTTTCATGTTATGGAGTGTGATTGCATTCCAAGGAGACAGATTATGTGAATGTTAAGTATATGTTTTATCAGACATTCCCCCCCCACCCCATTTTGCTAAGAATATGATGGTTTATCTCCTGACATTGACAGTTGCTTTCAAAATGATATTTTCTCCTCCCCTAAAATTACAAAACATGTTTTCCATGTACTGTACTCTCTGTAGACCACAGAAATATTTTGTGTTATTAAACAGGGCCAAGTTGTCATCTCAAAGGAGACCTGGCTTTTTTTTGGTTGTAATTTGTAATTGTCAAATAAGTCGAATTCTTTGTGTTAAGGTTTTTTTTTTTTTTTTTTTAAACTATTTTTGATGAATGATTTCATGTAAGTCGATGGTAAATAAACAGAAGCACGAGACATTAAATAAATACTTGACACTTACTGTATTATGTATTTATTTTTGCAGTTGCAATGCTTTAATTAAAAACAAACATTTGACATTGTTTTAGTAAATAATTCAACTGTTTTATCTTTTCTATATAAGAAATAGTTGCAACCTGCACAGATGTACACAGATGTCAGTTCTGTCTGGGCGGTGTGCTTGATTAAATGACGTATCTAACTCACCAATTCTGCAGATCTTCTATGAATTATGTCCACAAGTGATTGGAGTGCACATGAACCCACTCCACAATGGCTTCACATAACTGGGTGTAATTGATGAGCACGGACACTGAACGTACTGTGTCATAGTCATTGTGATGGTACCAGTTAGGTCATGGGTGAGGAACACCAGTGGAGCCTCCTGCTGTTTTCCCTCTGTGAGTACTGAGAGAACATTGGCCCCTGGTGACCCTTTCAGTCCACCTTCATTCACAATTAATACAAATACAACGTCCTTTTAATGATTGTAAAACCTCTGTGAGGTGTTGGAGCCCAGCTTCAGTTTATCATCAGTGAAAATACCGCTGTTGTTGCCCAGAAGGTTGTTACTGAAAGCGAGTTTACCTTGCAGATTTCCCTATGACAGGGTCTTTCTGGAATCTCATTCATTCCTCCTCATCCTCAGTGTCTATGGTTACCAAATACAAACAGATAACACGATCCCTGCCCTGCGCTTGGTTTATTTTTGTTACATTATAATGTGTATTTCCCTAATCTGAAGCATATAAATGGTGCACAATGGAGGTGCCCATACACATAGACATTGCAATTCAAGGAATCTGCTAGTCTGGAGTGAAGTCCCGGGAATCTTATGGGAGGGTTGTTATGTGAAGTAATGCCAAATGGGAGCTGTCCGACCCGAGAGATTAACTCTTGTCTTATCTTCAATTACTATGTCTCTTCTGAACTCTTTGGTTGGGTTGGATTTAGACCGCAAAGTAAATGTATTTGGATTTAGCAGAAATTTCCAAAAGTAGCGTCTTATACCAAGTGGAAAAAAAAAGGAGCTTGTCTCATCATTTGAAGATCTGCTGCTTGAATTGATGATCATAATGATGATAATTGTAAATTCAAACATTAACATTAGTGATCAACTACAAAGAATCATGACATATTTTGGCTGCGGTCATGTATGCAATTGCCAGATGTCACCGTAGAGCAGTGACAACCAGTCATGAGATAGCGGTCTCGTGCAATTGATCACGAACGCAATACATTTATTTCCTTCAGGTGACGTCAGGTATGTGGGCAACATTTAATCTAGTAATGCGAACAGTACTGTATGTGTTCAAATTACGGCCTCCACTTCCGCATTTTCTGTACTGGCTGAACTGACGTGTCCTGAAAGACAGTTTCCTGGCAGGCCCCCATGGGAAAATAATCTGTTTCGGTGGTGGATGGGTACGCCAACTGCAAGTTTCACAAACAGCACAGGGAAAAAAATCATACTAAAAATAAAATAATGCAGACATCAGGGAAGTCACACAGAAATGAACATGGGCGGTAGCTAAAAATAGCTCTCAGGGAAAACATTCTACAGGTTTTTAATATGTTGGAGTGACAAATGGGCTAATTTTAGAAGTCTTGCAAGAAATAAAGCTCATTAGTTTCACAAAGGCATTCATCACAAGATATTATTTCAATTTGGTTAATTTGACAGTATCCGGTTTAAATACTTTGGCGTCTGTGCACTTTTGACTTTCTCCGGCATGTTTCCTATCCTTAACGAGGATACACTGCCACGTCCACTACTTTCCACCTGTCAGCATGACTCGGTGAAAAATGTTCTGTTTTATTCTACTAAAGTTCTACTTTAATAAATACCTTCATTTTATTTTTTTATATTTTTTTCCAGGTGAGATTCTCTTTTTACCCACTCTCTCTTTCTTTTCAAAATCATCAATAGTCTGCAGAAATATGAAGCCTATTAAAACAGAAAGAGGTGATAAAGCTGTTGAAAGACAAGGCCTGCTCTGAACAATGTTGTCAGATAAGATTGAAAAGCAGAAACAAAGTAATCGTGTTTGAGGGACGGCAGTGATGTATTTCAAGGTAGTGTTTTTTTTCCCTTCCATAACTGTTCTACTATGTGAACGATGGTCTGAGTTTGTAGTTACGCCACTCCACCTAAGATACTAAATGGAACTAATGGTTAGTGGTGATGTGTCTCAGAGAGAATTTCTGTTTGTTGTTCACTCTTCGGATGCTTCCACACTCAGACGGGGGTAGCACAGATATTGGCAGGTCTTTACCCTCCCTGTTGTGTAAGAAGTTCCTGTTCTTGTAAAAGCACTAAGTATCTCAATATGTCAGGGGGTCACAATTGTTATTAATGTCATCCCTTTGCCCTTAAATTGCTTCATCTTTTGCCTTAAATCTGATCCATGTGTCTTTGATACCATGTGTTTCAGCTTAACTCTTTGATGAAGCCATATATCTGTAACTCAAGGGTTGTGATTTTAGAACATTGGGCTTAGAAATGCCACCCCTATTTGCAATTATTGTAATTATTTATATATATATATATAAAAAAAAAAGCATTCTATTTATTTTATATATACATTTTTTTCAGCAGTCATGTGATTTTGCTCCATGTAGAAGTTTGAATGAGACACAGACTACAAAAATATGTAATTGATGTTATTCGTACATGGCCCACACAGAAGCATTGGCTGAAATGCAATTGATGAGCAAATCTTCTAGGTTTGCAGTGTCTATGTATGTGTCGATCATCGCTGCTTTTGCCAAGTGGTGGCTGGCTGTGTCAGATGTTCCCAAACCTCGTGGTGAGTCCTATTCTAGAGAAGCTCAGACCTCCCTGCTCTGCAGTTTAGACAGATGGTGTTTTTAACCCACGACAACCTCCTGCTCCTCTCTGGACCTCCTGGACCACCAATGAACAGTTTATTATTTGGAAAAAAATATGATGTCCAAGTGAACACACAGAGAAGTGACCTCACGATCAATAAGTGGTCGAGCCCTGGGTTATTTTAATCGGTTTTACCCAATTTAGAAAAAAAAAAGAAAAGAAAAATGGATCGAGGCTGTGTGCAGATTTTGTTATGTTAATTTATGAGAGCAAGCTTAAAATATGATGCTATTCTTTGGTGATTACAACTATATAATGGCAAGTCAGAGAACATAACCTGTCTGACTGGGCCTTGTCTTCTCAAAAAGAAAAACTAGACGTAAAACCAAATCAGAATAGCAGAGAGAACAATGAAGCAGACAGTTAAGCATGTTAAATAGTCTAGAGACAGGAGAAAAGGAGGCATGTGAAGTTTTTGTACCTCCATCTTGCAAAACACAATGTTGGGAGAAATGTTAAGGAATGTTCTGCTTTTTTCTTTTTTTTTAATGGAGTAAAGCTGCTTTATGAAGACTTGAGAATGTGTCAGAAACTCTAGAGCATCATTCACAAGGTGCCCCCCCATGCATACCATGGTGTTCTCCAAACAGGATTTGCAGCTTTTCTCTGCATCCTAAATCACTTCAAGCATTATTGAAGCGCAATTGAAAGGCCTTGCAGCCAGCTAACCGCACAATTTGAGCCTGCACGCATCCAGCAAATCTTCCCAGTTTCCCCAAAGAGGTTGCAAACAGCGTCCACAAAGAGCTTGTTCATTGAAGCGAGGCCTGCCCAGCCCAGCGTTGGCAAGGACCACTGGGCAAACTTGTGAATAATAGAAGGGCCCCTTTTCATGGTTGTTTATGAGCGCCCACTTCAAACACATACAAATCGCATCTAATTCTTCCACGGGGTATCCAAGCGCATACGGATAGCAGGTCCAGAGATTTGTTGCTTCCCTGGGAGTGCTCCTCAAATAGCAGATTGAATGGAGCCAAATCTGGTTACTTACGTTCTTACTGTTTGGCGTCCATGACTGCACTAAGAGGAAAAGCGCATTGTCCGGGGCCGATCTTTTCATTTTCATTTTTTTTTTTATACAGTTTTTAAAAGAGTCACTGAAACCACCTTATAGTATATTATGTCTAATAAATATTTGCTGTTGAGTCTGATTTTCTCCACTGCGGCTGACATAATGTATCCACTGGGTTTGCATCTTTTATCTCTTAAAGAGAAGGAGGCAAATATAAACGTTGTGTGAACCATTTGAGAGACTGTAACAGTTCAGTCTTCTCCTGTGCCGGCTCCTCCTCACCGCGCCCGCCTTTCCCTCCGCTTCACAGTAATTACAAATCTCCCTCTGGCTCGCCCCCGCACACCTGCACTGGCCTGGGTGCCACACAGAGAGTGTGTATTTCTCCACAGTATTGCGCTGAGGTCATCCTGTTAGTCTGGCTGTACTTCAGGTGTGGCCAGAGCAATTCAGCGAACACATTTCACCGTTCAATTCAATTCAAATTGAGCTAGCTCCGGGGCCTGGGGAGCTGGGATTGGTGTGGTAAAGCCCTGTAGCATAGGATTAAGATTTTGGTTATAGACGGGAAAGGGAAAAGCAACACACTAAAAAGCAATGGATAAAAGTCAGTTGAATAGTAGTTTATTAATTTATTTTTGTAAAAGACCTTCAGTTAGAAGTACTTAAATCATTATTAACTTAATCTAAAGCACACAGCAGTTTAGCAAAGAACAGATAACAGGATAAAGCTTCAAGTCATTTCAGAGTATGCATACTGTAAATAAGGAAAATTGACATGAAGGAGGATAACTGAGAATTTAATTTGTTTTTATTTATCTGTGGAATGGGGGGAATTTTTTGCCTGGTGGATTTAAATTCCACAGCATGTAGCTGCAGTGTTTGTTGTTTTTTTCCTTTTTCTTCTTGTTTATATACTGACTTTTCTGCTTTATGTGTGATGTTGTGTTTCTGCATTTGCACAATGTGAATGGATTCCTGAAGTTATGTATTTTATTACCAGGAAGCAAGAAGAGGTCAATGGGAAATGTCTGGTCATGTAGAACCCGTACTAAATACCCTGCACTAGACTTGCATGTTTTTCATATTCAAACTTCCTGTACAATGGAAAAAAAAAACATATGGGCTCGTGCTGCAGGCATTTGGCTGTCATGTGTTTAGGGTAAGAGCCTTAGACGACTGTATTGGGTGTAAATTAGTGATGCGGTTTTACAGACTAGTGGGAAATCGGTCAATGTGTTTTTCAGATCTCCACAACTGAAGGAGAACAGGAAACCAAGACTGTAAGAGGAACTGAAGAGATGGGCTGTGCAGTAAAACCCCCTGTCCGTGTCTGTCTCTGCAGAGATTTGTGTGGGTTCAGAAAGCTTGAAAAGCCCTTCAATTACTTTTGAGTTTTTTCTTTTCTTTCCCCCCCCCTACCCTCCAGTCTGGAAGATGGATGTGCAGCAGATGAGCGGGTTATCTGCTTGGTCACATCACCCTCCTTGTACACTAAAACCACAGAGGCCTTTAAAACATTTATACACACGTTATTCTGCATGGTCTTCCGTGTGGAGGGTTAGGAAACATTATTGCATGAAATTGGCAAGGGTGTTGCATAAAACAAAAATTAAATACCTCAATACCCCCCACAGTCAAAAACATAATTACCGGTTCTCAACTGCTGCACATTTATGTCGCTTGATAAATGCAAAGCTTGGCATTTTGTGCAGACAGCTTATGAGATGTGGGGATTTACGGGGAGATCTTAACTCTTTACAATCTGGATTTTAGACTTTTAGGACCCGTTTTCTTGCCCTAAAGAAGAGTTTTGTAGATTTGTGAATCATACAGAGGCCATTCAGGCATTGAATATTGATGGCCCAATCCAATCCACTGTTCATATTGTGACTGTATCATCTGATTCATTGAGAACGTATAATATATGAAATATTGCTTCATACAAAGTTTATATCCCACATATTTTGCATTTGTATTCTACTGAAGGGGGAAGTGGTAGAGGAAACATATTTGACTCTTTCTGTGTCTCAGGAGTGGCAAGGAAACACGTTTTAAGTTTGGGCCATGTTGTGCATAGTATACTGTCATGCAAGGGGGGAAATCCAGTCTAGGCTCAGGATCGAACCCCATTCACTGGTACTGCAGGCTAGCACGTTCTTACATCGCCTAAACACCCAGACTGCCTGGCAAGGCCATAATTGGCCACTCCGTACATCCTTGGATCTCTACCAGAGGGCCGGCATGTTACAATACCATCAGGCTGTTCTGTAGGGCAGTTTAAATTAACTCTGCAAGAAGCAATAAAGAAAGTGCACAGTGCTTTTCTAGTGGAACAGAAGAGTCATCTCGTCACTGCTTGTAGTCCTTTCTTCAGATTCCTTGAGAGGCACTGGGGTATTTGTCTAATACCAACAGTGGGCAGGTCCTAATTATAGCCATCAAGAGGAGAACAAGGTGACACTAGGTAAACTACAGTGCTATGTATTTAAACCCTGTGCAAATGGGAAGCCCTTTATTTTTCATAGAAAAGCTTCCTCATCCTACGTGTTGTGTGTATGTGTGTGTGTATGTGTGTGTGTGTTTTCCTGCTGCAGATATTTTTGACAGACATCAAGATGTCACAAGTTGAAAGCCTGGAGGGAGAGATTTGTTTTTATAGTTCATTCTTTGACTGCTTTAGACAGAGGGCTGTACTGTGTCCTGTTTTTACTGGTAGTACACGTCACTGTTCAAACTTAAATATGCCCGCCTGAGTGCAGAGAGGGTAAACACTGCAGATACGGGATTAATCTTTTACTGCACAACCTTTTCTGGATTCTGGAAACGCTGTGTGATTTCCGCCAGCTTTAAATTCTTGCTTTTAATTGTATTTTTGCCTTGAAGTGCATTCTCATTCAGGGCAACATACATGTCAATAAAACATGGGAAATTTTGAATAAATGCTAATAAGCCATTTTTAATTAATTTGGGAACAGGTGAAAGACAAAACAGCAGTTTAGGACAATAAGGATATGAATTTTCATTTGAGTCATTACCTTCAAAAATGAGTTCAGAACATATTATGGAGCAGATGATATTCTATATTATATCTGAGTCAGGCTGCATTTAGTTTTTTCTTTACAAAAATGTTATGGGGAAGAACTCCCACACTTAACAAGCACAGGGCCAAAATAAAAACCTAACAAACATAAAACAACTAAATTCTTCACAAAAATATGCATTTTATTCTATATACTGTGTGAGAGATGTATTCAATGTCTGTAGTTTGAGTTATAATTGATGGAATGCCTTGATTTTACATTTTTTCCATGGTTCTTGATGTTTGAAAAGTTCCCCTGTGTAAGTGACACCAAGAGCCAGGTTCACTAAAATCTGCATAGAAAGCATTTTTTTTCGTCTAGACGGAATTTAAACCTGATTATGTGACAATGCTAGATCTAAATACCTAAGACATGCACAAAACCCTATAATTAATAATAATAATGTTTTTCTACTGAGCCCAGAAAAATACTCAGGTTTAGAAAAACGTGGATCTATCTTTGTGCCAAGATTACTCAATCCAGCCCTTTTATACTGAAATGTATGCTGAATGTATACAGCTTAATACATACATACATACATACATACATACATACATACATAGATGCACATTTCAGAAGAGCAAAGGTTGGTCTTATAGTGATTGTTTGACCTCTTTCAGCTCCACCAGACTGGTCTTTTAAAAATATTTTTTGGAGTACTTCTGAGGTCCTGTGTTGCCGCTGTTTAAATCCGCTTTGCCTAATTGAAGCCTTACAGCCCTTCGTGGTTTACCCACACTAATTTGTGCTGCATCTGAAAAACTAGATGAAATGCCTGGGTCACCCCCACTGAGAGGGATGTTAATTACGGGGTTCCCGGGTGCTGCTCTCTCCAGCTGTCGTATGAATACATACTTTGGCATCCACACTCGTTCGCACTGGAACTGCCACTGACGCCTGCCCTCTTTCCCCTGTGTAGCTCACATCTGCCATCATACAGGCCGTGCATTAAGCCTTCCAAGGAGGTTGGTTCTGTTCTGGTGTAATCGTGGGATTAATGCAACCCTACATTATAAAAGTATAATTTCAATAAGTTCCAGAGTACTACTATACTCTCACATCTACACCCCCACTTCCCGAGCCCTGTATTTAAATATGCATCGTTCCACTTAACTCTGCATTCCAAAAATCATAGCTAATTCTCCAGTCAAAGTCCCTTTTAAGCTACTGCTAAAGTTGCTAAATGCACTGCACATTGCTGTGAGCTTTACATTAGCTAATTGTCATTATTATCTCTGAAAACTCTTGCCATTCAATGTTTTTGCAAATTCAAGATTGCATCATATTAAAGTGCCTTGTCGTTAAATATCACCAGTTTACCGTAATTGTTCAATTGTAAAAATGCCAATAGACTATTCCGGTCTTCTCGAAATGGCTGTCATTCAACATATTTAATCAATGGAGGGAAACAATTGAAGGACTGTAGTTTTAGGCATAGTGTCAAGAAAACAACAAAGATATGCAACCATAGAGCATAGCAGCAGCTTCGGTCTTGTAACGCAAGCTACACAACAAAAGGAAATTCTGCAATGAAAGAAATACATTATTTGTTTTTAAAGTTTGTTGAAGGTGGATTTTCTTTCTTTCACTTCATTCATTTAAATTCACAGTTGCACGATTTACAGAGCAGCCCATCACCATAACAAGCTTTCATTCCATTTAATAAAAATATACACCATGGATAGGTATTTATTTTAAATATTACATGGGAACCTTGCTTTAGTCTCTCCTTCTTAGTGCTGGAATCTGTGTATTATTATTATTATTATTATTATTATTATTATTACTGGTGTGAACAGTTTCCTAGTTTATTTTTTATTTCTTACTAAGTGATTCTCTGTTTCCTCTCAGTATTGTATTCTGTAGTTCACTTTCTGCAACAATATCCTGTATTGTAAAATAATACCACCCTCTTCCAGCTGTATTCCCCTGGTACTTTCCCAAGCTTGACCACAGCCAATCAGCACAGGGCTTCCAACATCTGATAATGCAGTCTCTAAGGTAAAGTTGTGTCTTCCTACACGCCGAAATAAAACCAGTTGTGTGAGCTCATGAATCAGCTCCGGCCTCAGAGAGCGAGATTATAACTTTCTCAGCTGCAGTTGAGTTCCTTTGTATCATTTTTTTTTTTTTAATTTTTTTTATCTGTCTCAGATATCGGAAGCATTCCTTTGACATCACATAATATGGAAGTTATACATTTGAGCAGAGTTTCAGTCTAGGCAAAGTAACTAAACTAAATTAAACATATCACCAGCTGTAAATTGATGTAACAAAATTGCATGTGAGGTTCAGATATTGGCTTAAAGCAGAGTTTTGGGATGACTGTTTTTGCTGTGTAATCTTGTATGGCTGTTTACTTATTAAGTAAGCATTGGTGTTATAAACAATGCTACACAACAAAATAAATAGCTGTCTCGATACAACTGTGCTGTAAAAGGAGACATTTTAGTTGATATCTCAAAATGTACTACCACTCTTGAGTCACGATTTCACAGAATACTACATGCTCCACACTGTAATTATGATAAGAAAAATAAGAAATAATAATGGAAGTTGTTTTTTATGTTTTTGCATAACTTAGTCACACCCGAGTGAGTGTGAGCTTTTTCCTGAGTGAAAACCAAAATCTTGCATTCGCAGGAAACAAAAATAAAATCATTTTCAATTTCATTCTGAGAGTGAAATGTTCTGACTGTTGCCTTTTGCTGCTGTGAATAACAAAGAAAACACTGCAGTGAGTCTATAAGCACTTCATGGGATAGCCTGGAGATAAACTGATATTAGCTTCCAAGATACACCTCTTAAGAGTTTTACAGGTACTGAGTGGATGACTGCCATGGCATTGTGGGCTGGGGTATTGGCACAGCTCTAGGGGGTGCTGTTGACTGAGAAAACAAAGAATCTTCCCTCCCCTTTTCTTTTTAACTTGGGTTAACAAACGTGCATTTTGGTGCCTCTATTAACAATCGTGCAGGTCTGGAATTCTCTGCTAAAAGTTTGGATCCCAAGTAAACAAATCAATATCCTTTATATAAATCCCATTGGAAGCCCTATAGGAATCCGGAATGTTCCCAGTATAATTCCTCTCTTGAGTTATAGCAGGATTTTATATTAAAATGTTCAGACAGAATTACGAGGTTTAATTCTTTCAGTTAAGATTTACTAAAGGAATTCTGTCAGGTATTCAATAGGATTTCACATCAAAAGTCTTACCACAAAAATGACATGGAGAAAGTAAGTGCTGTGATGCGTGTTATATAACTGTGGATCCATACTTTCTGTGCAAATGAATTCAGTACTTTGTGTGCGATTACCCCCCAATAAACAATGATTATAAAAATCTGATCATGCATATAGATATCTTGAAAGATAACACATTTTAATTATAGGATGAATACATTTTCTGGCAGGTTTATTGACATCTCTTACTTGATGCACTGTGTTATTCAGTCTCGACATATATACAGGTCTTCTTTCTCAAGGGCATAAGAACAAAAGTGCCCCCGGCCATATAAGCTGTTATACAAATGCCTCTGAGCTTCACAGTGATTTCTCTATCGGTTTCAATCTGTGGGAACCCACACAAACAAAAAGAACTGTGACATAGCTGACTACACTTGGAGACTCATTAATGTAACCAAGATTAGTGCCTTAACTTAAACGTGTTAAAATGGAGGGATCATAATTGACAAGTTGTGTGTCTGGTTTGAAAATTCTGTGTCTTGTGTGCATTAAGACTCATCCATGGTGTTGTCTCTTCATTAAGAACAATTACAGTACCTTGGAGTCATGCTGTGTTGGTCTAGTAGGACTCGATGGAAGACTGCAGTTATAGGGGATCTGCACTGCTATCGTCAATTGGTGTTTGAGGTGAAAGGTCAGTGTTTTTATTAACAGACAAGCGATGACACCTCATTCTGTTGGGCTAATTTGTTTGCAGTTTTATGTAAGGCAGTCTGGATAACCTCAGATTTGGGAAGGAACAAAAAAAAATCTATACTGTAATCATCTTGATGAAAAGGATATTGATAAAACAAACAAAGAACTTGGGATCCTTGCACGTGGTAAAATTAAAAATAATATATTGAATTAAGGATCCAGTGACCATAATGATCACTTCACAGACGACTACAGGAAATGTTTTTCAAGCGCTAAAATCTGTGCTGAAATTTGATAACAGGTTAGTTGTGGATCAGCTCTATCACATGCAAAGGCCTGCTCCCCCCAATTTGAAAGTTTACAGAAAGGACACCAAACAGCCAAAGGGGTAATGACTGCAGGCTGACTAACCATCAGTCAAAAATTAATAAGAAACACGAATGATGTCAGTCACATCTCAGTCAGACCTTGTGACACCTGTCTTGCTAGCATTTTAGCTGGCAGCTTTTTAAGTAATCCTTTACATCATCTCTGTTTATCGTTTGTTTTAGTTACAAGTCAGAGAGGTGCATGCTTTAGTGATTAGATGTCTTTTTAAATAAAATTTTGTTTTGCTCTGTTAACTCCTTTCTAACCTGCAGGTGCTTTTGCCCAACACAGACAGATTTACGCAGAACACACGGGTAGAAAATGCATCCGTTCAATTAAGCATAATTCCCAAGCAGAGCAAAAGCCTGACGCACCATTGACTGATCTCAGAAAGGCAAGGTCTCGCTGGCTGAATGAATGTCTTTCACTGGAGTTTTGAATAGAAGGATTGTTTTTATTAAAAAAAAATAAGTTTAAGTTAATAAAATAAACTTTACAATTCTAATAAGCACTTAAATATTATTACATGGTGTTATTAGGTTTGGAAGAAAGAACAATAAAAAGCTTATGGTACAGTTGTAACATCACCGTTCTTCTTTCTTCCTTAATTTTCCTTTTTATAAGATGGATCTTCGGCTGAAAGATGTTTCACTGTATGATAGGAAAAAACTAATGCTCCAATAATTTTTCATTTGTATTTTTTTTTTAAGTTGTCAACCGCTCTCTTTTTCAACAACTTAAAATCTTGCAGATCTCCAGAATTAGTATAAGAAAGATGCAGGTGATAATTTCAGACCAATTGTCTCAGAGTAATTTGTTATTGAAGTCAACTATTATTATTATGATTAAGTATTAGGCGAAACGTCAGGAAAAGAAAACAGTTGGGATTTGCAAACCCCGAAGGAAAACCAATGCAGTTTTGAAGGCACTCCAAGAAAAGTAGTTCCTTAACCACAGTGCCAAAAAAACCCTTTGCTTCTGTTGTACATTTCAGTCTTTTTAGGTATGCTCTGTATGATACAACAACAACAACGAGAAAATACAGGGGTGTAGAAGTCTAGAGTTTACATACAAAATGTAATTTTAATCTTCATTCATATGGATCATTTTTGACAAGGTGATGACATCTTCACATAAAGGCAAACGCCAAAATCCTTACACTAGAGAAGATGGAAATAAACCGTGTTAAGGGTGATACAGAAATTAAATGAAATCCAGTGCTTCTGAAAACAGAAGGTATCTGGGGTTTTATGACTAAGGAAATTATATTTATGAGTGATCCTGTTTTGCATCTGTTTATGTAGCAAATACTTGGAAATAAGTACTCTGAATCGGTTTAAACTAAGGTCTAAACCCATATTAAGGATTATCTTTTCTGTTTTACCCATTTCCAGTTCTGGATGTTCTGAAATGGTTCCAGGATTGAAAACGTATCAGCACTTAGGAAAACATGATATATATTTAGCTAAGTTAAAAGTTTTCTTATACTGCTGTTTCACTAATATAAGCACGTTTTATGGTAAATGTCTAAAGTTATGAAGACAAATATGTACAAGGAAAGAAATACATGTTTATTTTTCTTTGACTTTGCATTCTTCTTCTTTTCTGTACTTAGGGGCCTTATACATATTATCATGAGCCGGATTAAATCAAAAGTTTGACCAACCAGTTAATAGAAAACTACAAACCTGTACATCATAGCGGTTACATTTATGATTAGAAGAAAGTGCCATCTTACTAAAAATTAAGCCGCAACTGAGTACAGTTCTGTTGTTTTCTATTAGCGGATCGGTGAAATTTAATCCGGACACATATGCTTTACAGCCTTCATGATTTTTCTTAACTTTGGTTATTTACATGTACTAGAAATGAAGCCTAAAAAGTAGCATTGAGAACTGGTCTTGAGAAACAGGGTTGGGTGACATTTGACCAGGCTATGTTTTACTAAACCTGCATGGTATCTGATTACAGACCTTTTTGTTCTGTAACAACACAGCAAGAAGGAGTTAAGCTTATTCATAAGTTGGTACTGAAGGAAATGAATCACATAGTGACAAATAAAACAGCCCCCAAGGCCAGACTGACAGCACCTGTCTGGGGTGGAGAACTCACTCACTTCGACTCCTGGCATTTGCTGTTGCTTAACTGTTCCTTCAGCAGAAAAGCCCACCAAGCCCCCCTGCAGTGTCATGCATGCATGTTGACGTTTGCGTCATGACAACACCAGCAGGGTCCGACAGTATGACACACCGAAACTATGGCCTAAAGCTGTTAATAAATATTAACTGAAAGCTAGCACTTAGTTATAGGCCCACTGGAGTTTCCTCTGTTGCCCATGGGAGAGAGCTAAACTTAAGCTTTCGGTGTAGTTAGCCTTCCTGTAAGCCAGTGATCCGATAAATATCTGTAGCAATCGGAGTACCTGCTGTACTCTTAATGACTAATTCAAAGCTCTGTGTTCCTGTTCTAAATGGTTTAGTTTTTGGTAAATATTGGCTAGGTTTGCAATAAAATATTGGTTAAGCTATTTTCACACTCTTGTTGTGTTTAGTATTGCAGTATTTACCATTTGTACTGTCTTTCTTCATGAAAGACAGCTGTAGAGGAAGTACCCTTAGACCAGGAAAGCATAATTGTAGACATATCTTTGCTTCATGATTACTAATATTACTAACATGAGCTAATAAACATGTAATTTAAACGTAAAGTCGAAACTTTAAGTTTTGTGTTTAATGGCATGTAATTTATAAAATAAATATAGAAGCAGCAAACAAAGACACAAAAAACACTGTCGCTTAATGAATACTTTGAATGCCCTAATTTTTTGTTTTAAAAATACAGTGAAAGAATAAAAGGTTTCAGGAAATGTATTCCTCTTTTGCTGTTGTTATTGAGTAATGGAATACCTTTAGCTTTATGTGTCAGGAACTGAACAGCCACCTGTAAATTTCTTCAGACTTTCCGACTGAGTGGAACTATTTTTATTTCTTGACGTCTCGTTTTTTTTATTTATGTCATTGGCTTGCAGACTAGGAAGTCTTATTTTTTACGCCGACTCACACCTCGACAGTTGTGACGTTGTCTGTCCCCCTTGAGATCACAGAGAACCAGGGAAAACTCACAGCAGTGCCAGCGAGGTTTTATTTTGGGGAAAAAATCTAAAAATAAAACGGGGCTTGGATGATGCATTGCATTCAAATCCAAGAATAATACACACATTATAGAATGACACACTTAAATTCAGTTTTTGAAAATGATTATACTAATTATTACGAGCTGTTTTTTTTTTTTTTTTTAAACATATATATAATATAATGTGTGTTGGAATAGAAATAACAAATGCAAGACTCATTTCAATGAATACACATTTCCTTTCACTTTTTTAAATTTCAGTTGCTAGTGCTTATTGAATAATTCCCTATATACATGTATTATACTTCCAAATAAACCTGATCATGTTTTCATCCTTTTTAAGCTGCTGTATTATTTTTACCACTGTCTTCTACACTTACACTTACTTTACACTTACCAGTGGCTCATCATGAATGTCAAGGGCTAAAAAGCTGATAGAGCTGAAACACTCTGGTGGCAGAAAGACATCAAATTCTGCTCCTTTGATTAAACCTCCAGCAGTAATTCTGAAACAGCCCAGAGACTAATAACTCTGCTTTGACTGCTGTAGATATCTTTGAACAAATAAATACTTTCTGAAATTATTTGAGGTTCAGGGGTGTGACATGGAGAATGATTTTCAAATATATTTTTTTCTTCCCTGGCATATTCTATACTTCACTGTTACAGAACATATTTATCTTTTTCCATCCCAGAGACTTTCCACACATCCTTAAGGTCACTTGTTGCGTAATAGTGGATTTTCAGACTGCGCCCAGCAATACCTGTCTTTCAGGACAGACGGGAAGTTGCTTCTGGTTGTTCTTCAAACACCTTGCGCCACATTCTTGGGTCTGGACATTCAATAATCCAGAAAACAGAATTCAGTTTGTATAAAAAGCATGGGTACGTTATTCTAAAATCCTCACCCACGGTATTAGACACCATGAAAATTCTAGGATTAACCTTTTTAGAGCAACAAAATGAATACACAGAGATAAGGTCTGGTGCTGTGGAGTAAAATACTAACAGCGGGTGAAAAATGAAATGGTAAATCCAAATGACAAAATAATACATGGAAAGAAATGAAGACAGGATCATTATAACTCATTTCACAGGCCTGAATATAAGTTTCAGATTTCTAGAGGGTCAGACCTTAAAAACATTATGTCATGCGATTTAACCTTCTGGACTACATCCTACCAGGGTTGGCAGCCGTGTTGTAGAGGAATAAAAAGGCTACAAATTTCTGAGGCTTCAGAGAAAGAGAAGCGATCGGCATAAAAAAAAATATCTCCCAGCAAGAGTGTCTGCGTGGTCCGCTTAAGAAGATTGCTAAAGGGTTTAACAGAACTTAAATGTAACTACAGGTTCCTTGGTTTTTCTGCATTAGGTTTGTCTGCCATTCTCCTTTTCTTTTGTGAATCATGGACTATAGGCCATTAGATTTGATACAGCACCTAATACGTTCAGCATTGTCACTGAAGCAAATAAGCCTGTTTCGTGTCTTTCCGTGTTTTTAAGTATACCTCTAGACTTCTGTCTTTCCTTAATTACAGATTTGGTGGTTGCCATAAACCGAATATTGGGAGTGTTACTTCACACCCCCCCAGAAGAAGTGTGATTATCAGCAAGTGTTCTGCATAGCATTCCCTGAATTGTAGCAGCAGCCTCACTTACATCAGAGATTCTTGTGGTCAGAATTTATATTTGCAGAGACTTTTTGTTTTTCCCTTGGCAGCTCTCATGCGGAGATTTGAACGTGGGAATGTGCCTCGTAAAAGTCCATCACGTCTACCTGAAGCCACCCTTTTCTTGGTCTTTATGTCCCTTGTCCAGTACATGCTGTTACCTAGCAACAAGCAAGAAAGGTGCAATAGGCTGATGGTGACCTTTGACCTAGCTGTATCACTCATTTTCATCTTCTCAAAATTAGTGTATCTACAGGTACAAGAGATGCATAAAAGGCATGGTAATATTATTGTTGTGTTTACCATCATTTATTGTTTTCATCTTTATTGTTTTCATGCATGTGTCTAGCTTTCTGTAGGTGCTGCAAACTGATGTTTACTGCTCTTTCTAATGTAAACCTTTTTGTCATTTTAAAGTGTATCTATTTATCTAGGCTGTATGAGAGTTGGAAGAGAGAAACTCATGCAATCGCTGCTTCTCTTGCTGAATGTCCGATTCTTTAATATACGTCTGTGCTTGTGATGTCTTTGTGTCTGTCAAAGAGTAACCCAAGGTGGTGTCCTTTTTTTTTAAATCTGTCTGGGGCCTTTTGACTTGGAAGCTTTCCATGTTTGCAGCTTCATTTAGGAGCCGGATATGGGGGTGAATTGTTAACTACTCCAGGTCAGCCTGTGCTCCAGTTTCTGGCTTTTCAAATGGCCTACTGTTGACTCATCTCCATGGTGATGAATTGAGAATTTGTTTTCTTTGATGTATTCAACCCCCCACCCACCCATCCCACAAGTGTCAAATAAAACACATCCTTGAGCCAATCACAGTGTGGCCAGTGGGGTCACATGGATATCCACTGTAAGATTTATTTCAAGGATCTAGGAAGTTTCAACACAGAAGCCTCAGAAGAGTTGGACACAGTGAAGGGAAAATGTGTTTGATTTGTTGTTTTGGAGAGTCAGTGTAGATATTGAGAGCTAGGTCTTCCAGCATTTACAAACCTCTCCGAGAGTCTCAGCACAGCAATTAAAAAACACATATAATCCCATACTGAAGTAGCCTAATTTCTTAATCTATTTTATTTTATTTAATGAGATACTAATAAGAAGTTTGTTTGAACTAAAAGAATCATATGTCATGTAAATCTTGGTACATTTACAGGGTTATACAGTCAGGACTGCAGAATTACAGCGGTTAACCAAATTAATTGTGTTATGAATTGTTCATTGTCCTTTACAATTAATATTGTCTGCAGAATATATGCATTGAAAACAGTTGTGTTCATTTTGGTGGGTCTAGTTTGATAAATGGGAACATAACCCTCAATCAGGTGAGTCAGCCTGCTTCATGATGGTCTTTCACCTGGCTTGCCAGAATCAGTTCACCTGATTGCATTGTTGTTAACTGAAGGCTGGTGTGTGTTTACCTACCTGTCACAATTTATTAGATCAGTTTTTAGAAAGTAAATATGCTTTGTCCTTATTTTCTTCCCCCCTCTTTTGTGCTGCTCTTCCGACTGGCGCCCTGAGGTTTTCTGCTGCGGTGTCCTGACAAGTTAGATACATATTATATTCCCTTAGCTGCAATTCAAGTGTAAAGCAAAGTGTTGACAAAAGACTGACCTAATATACTTCTTTGTGTGAGTGTGTGTCCATGCAGGGCTATGAGTTTCAAAACTAAGGGATGGTGTATCCTGAGATTTTAGGTTGGGGGTTCTGCAAGGCTTTAAAAGGCTCCCCAAAATGTTTCCACTTGCTTCGATCTACAGCTTCTCTTTTCCATGACACACCTGCAAAGTTCATGATTTTATCTTGCCATATTTGATGTAGTCATCTTCTAGGTCTTCGTCCATCTCTTGGGATCCATTCAAGAGCTTATTTTGTCCTTCTTTGATCTATTCTTCTTACAATGTGTCCGGCCCATTGCCATTTTAACATTTCCACTCTTTCAATGATATGACATATTTTGGTTTGTTCTCAGATCCATTCATTTCCTTTTCTATCTCTTCTGGTTATTCCAAGCATTATATATATATATATATATATATATATATATATATATATATAATTTCATTATTCAATGAGCTGTAAGGGTACCAACAAATTTGAGCACGTCTGTATGTGTGTGTATATATATATATATATATATATATATATACATACAGACGTACTAAAATTTGTTGGTACCCTTACAGCTATTTGAAATAATGCTTCATTCCTCCTGAAAAGTGATGCAATTAAAACTATTGCATCATGTATACTTGCATGCCTTTGGTATGTCATAGAATAAAGCAAAGAAGCTGTGAAAAGAGATCATTGCTCATTCTACAAAGATATTCTAAAATGGCCTGGACAAATTTGTTGGTACCCCTTAGAAAAGATAATAAATAATTGGATTATAGTGATATTCCAAACTAATTAGTTTATTTAATTAGTATCACACGTCTCCAATCTTGTAATAAGTCATTCAGCCTATTTAAATAGAGGAAAGTAGTCACTGTGCCGTTTGGTATCATTCTGTGCGTCACAAAGGAGAGAATTGTCTGAGGAGATCAGAAAGAAAATAATAGACAAGCATGGTAAAGGTAAATGCAACAAGACCATCTTCAAGCAGCTTGATGTTCCTGCGACAACAGTTGCAAATATTAAGAAATTCAAGATCCATGGAACTGTAGCCAACCTCCCTGGGCGCGGCCGCAATAGGAAAATCAACCCCAGATTGAACAGAAGGATAGTATGAATGGCACAAAAAGAACAACTGCCAAAGAGATACAAGCTGAACTCCAAGGTGAGGATATGTCAATTTCTATTAGCACCATCCGTCGCTTTTTGAGCGAAAGTGGCTTCCATGGAAGAAGACCCAGGAGGACTCCACTTTTGAAAGAAAAACATAGAAAAGCCAGACTGGAATTTGCTAAAATGCATATTGACAAGCCACAATCCTGGGAGAATGTCCTTTGGACAGATGAGTCAAAAATTTAGCTTTTTGGCAAGTCACATCAGCTCTGTTCACAGACAAGAAAAATAAGCTTTCAAAGAAAAGAACACCATACCTACAGTGAAACATGGAGGAGGCTATTGAACATCTATGGAAAGAGCTGAAACTTGCACTCTGGAGAAGCACCCATCAAACCTGAGACAGCTGGAGCAGTTTGCTCACGAAGAGTGGGACAAACTACCTGTTAACAGGTGCAGAAGTCTCATTGAGAGCTACAGAAAACGTTTGATTGCAGTGATTAACTCTAAAGGTTGTGCAACAAAATATCAGGTTGAGGGTCCCATCATTTTTGTCCATACCGTTTTTCTTTTTTATTATTTACAATATTATGTTGAAAAACAAAATCAAAAGAAAAGTCTGATTTCTATTAAATGTGGAATAAACAATGGTGGATGCCAATTACTTCTGTCAGTTTCAAGTTATTTCAGAGGAAATTGTGCATTCTTTTTTTTTGTGGAGGGGTACCAACAAATTTGAGCACGTCTGTATATATATATACAGATGTGCTCAAATTTGTATATATGTGTGGCAAATGTGTGTGTGTGTATATGTATATATGTATATGTGTATATGTGTGTATGTGTGTGTGTATATATATATATATATATATATATATATATATATATATACACACACACATTTGCCACACATATATATACATTTGCCACTAACGTAATGCAAAAGGCAGTAAACTTTGGTAGCCCTTTTTATATAGGAATGATTCATACTTTCAAAGGAAATCTTGAGGACCTGTTAAATCAGCAAAAATGTCAATGGCCTAGGGAATCTCCACTGTGGAATAGTAATTTTGGCCTTTATTGTCGGAAGCCAGTTGACATTTTAGTTGGGGAATACGACTGAAGATAATATTTGTAAACAGTATTTGTATAAAGATTAAAACTTCTGTATTTAAGTTTTTACAAAACAAATGTGGTGAGTCTGTGACGCAGCTGAAAAAGAAAAGGGAAGGTGTATGACGCTGTCCGCTCAGTCTGTGTGCTCGGTGAGGTTAGTTCTCATGTCCTCATTGCGTCATTCTATTGGGAAACCCCGTCGGTCTGTTGTTTCTCTCTCTCTCTGATTTGAAATTTGCAGCATTGATGGAAGAGTCGATTGTCATTGCCGTCAGGCATCCAGCAAGTCTCCTGAGGTTTTGCACGCCACATGTCTTCCTCCTCAGATCCACAGTCCCAGCCATAGGTTTTCACACTTCCTGTTGTGCTGTCAGCTAAGCTGTGTGCTCCAGGAGTAGGAGAGATTCACAGTGCGTCGCACTTGACCAAAACACCCCCTGAAATTCCATTAGCAGGTTTCTGTTGGTTGTGCCAGGCACAGATTTTACTTATTTGTTTTATGTAAATAACTGAATTCACAGGCCAATTGTCTCTACCTGCAGCAGACCGGGATTACAAATTCTTATTTAAGTCATAACTCAGGCTCAATGATGTTTTGCCAGGTGCTGCAATACAGTCCTGAAATGTAGTGTAGGTGGTCTTTCCTGAAGGAATAACTTTAATCCCCACTCATGTTGATCGGAGCCAGAAGCTGGATTCATAGCTCATGAAGTCCGACCACAACAATGTGGATCTCAAAAAAAGATTAAATGTAATCATTCGATAAAGTCCCTTAAATAAAATAATTTTTAAACATGCGGTTTTAGCCATTGCCTTCAATGGGACCTAATTAAAAAGCGAGGATGGGCTCAGAAGAAAATATTAGTATTAGTATAAGTATTGCAAATGTTTTACAGTTATAAAAGGCCCAAAGTTGTCATACAGGAAATTATTTGCATAATTTTAATAGTTTAATTATACATGTTGAACTCGTTATAAGCTGGTAATAATAGCATGTTTGTGTTTTTAAAAGTGTGTTTCACATTAGTACCGATGAATTGTATTTATGTTGGAAATGTTTAAATCAAAATTTTCTTTGTGGTCCTATGTGTAACAGGTATTTCTTTGAAAATATCAGTTACAAGAAAAGGTACACATCTTACACCAAAATAATGAAGTTTGCATGGACAGGAACTTCTTTGACTTTTGTGTAATGCTTCAGACAGCAAATCACAATACTCTGTGAGGTTGTTTATCTCTGTCTCTCTTTAACGGCTTTATTGTTTGGTGCATTTGGGGTTAATATTTTAGTATTTAGTATTTTTCAGTATATACATATACAGTATATGTTTATAAAACTTGGAAAACCTCTAAAAGTTTAGAAATCAAAGCAAGCTGTGTGCTTTAAACTCGGAGAGAAGCCTGCTGCACGGAGATGGCGCAAGATGAATGCATTGGAAGCACTTTATCTGTGAATCACAGGCTGCCTGGCCAATTTCCTTTTATCTACTCTGAATTTAAGTATGTCTTGCCGGATCCAAGAGAGTAGAAGTAGCAGTAATACCGCTGCTAGTACCAATAATAAAGATAATAATATTTGTTATAATAATGCCTTTTCAAAGGAGGAGAAAATAATGAGTCGGAATATATGAGTATAAGATGAAAGGATTTTGTTGTTAATTCTGGTTAAATTTTCTCTTGCACTTTATTTGTATATGTGCATATATGTGTGTGTGCATGTGTGCGTATACACACACACACACACACACACACACACACACACACACTCCTTCACATCGCACAGGCCACTTCTATGTTAGGAAGAGCAGCAACAGCCTGGGCAGTCACTGATGTGGAATAGCAATTTGTTCTTTTATTTGGGATGATCACAGGGGAATTTTTTTTACTCTTTGTTTCCCTTTTTTGTTGCGGTGCGCAATTTATTTTGATAAGCAGGTGGTCTTCAATTCTGCGGACCGAGTTCTTTTTAATCTCGGAACACCTTTGGCTTTCACCTTTGGCGTATGGCTTTCAGACAAATTTAGTCATGTAGGACTGGATTAAAGCTCGGAGGGAGGGGGGCGATGTGGTGGTCTGGCCGAAAGGGCTGAAATCAAAGGCAGTGCGAAGGCAAGATTAAAAGGGTTAGTTTGTTCTGACTCGACTGAATTACACCCCAGATTGCTTTTGTACTCGGCAGAAAGAGCCCTCTCGACTATGTTGTCTCTAACCCCAGCAGGTAATTCATTGTGGAACAGCACGACCAAGCAAAGGAAAAGTACTTGTTTCAGCATTTTCCACGTCTAAACAAAAAAAACACCAGTTCTAATTTGAGTCAAAAATCTGGGTACACTACTGAGAAATTCACTCAGGCACATTGCAATGCATCACTTACTCTCCCTTTGCGCTGCAGTGTAAGGCCCGGTTTTAAGCTATATTCTGCACCAAAAGAAAAATCAAAAACAAAGGAAAGAAGTTGTTTTAATTCTGTTTCATCTCGGCTCCCTTGGGAGAGTGCCCCCCTCTCTGAATATTCTTCATTAAGATGTAGCCAAGCATTCCCTCTGATGTCATTGCTTCATAACAAAACAAGAAAAGTGCTGTTTCGTCTGTTTTATGAAGGCTGCTTTACACTCAGAAAAGCAGAGAAATGGTATAGAGGGCTGAAATAGTTTGATGTCTCGTGCATTTCAAACTAACAGTGTTTTTACTTTTGTTGAATCCTCTGCTGCCGAGTCTCTCTTCCCTGTTGCTTTGAGAGATTTAAACTAACTTAAACATTGCACTTGATTCCTTCTATATACCATATTAGATTAATAAAATGTATGTATAAACAAACCCATTGCTTAGTGAATGCCAGTATACTTTTTAGAATTTTTGAATTTTTAGAATATAGAATGGTTGAGTTGGGCCTCAGTGTATCACACTGTAACGATATCTTGTGTGTTTACATTCACTTGATGAATATGATCCTGAGGTTTTTAATAAACATCATACGATATGTCATTATCTAAGAAATAAGCAAATTCCTCCAGTTCTCAGGGCTGCAGGGAACACCATATCCATTGAACATGTGAGACCCAGCAGTGACCACCTGACCTGACCCTACTGTACATATTTTTGTAATTGAATTTGGTGAAGCATGGAACGGTATTTTGAAACAGTACCCTTGTCCTGCAGTCAAAACAATACAAAACAGAAAAGTAATCTATTTAAATAAATATAAAACATGAAGTTGGAGACGTCTCTACCAGTTTATATATTTTTTTATATATAAATGTTGTATTTCAACTCCAGTTTGACTGACAGGGGAAGTTGAAACCCCAAGAGGCCAAATGTTCCTCAGGGCCAACAGTGTTTTAATCCTTTTTTAATTTTTTGGGTCTCCCATGTTTACCCCTCTCTCTTTCAAATTGTAGCGCATCATTTCCATCAGAACATGCTTGAGAAAATCCAGCCCGTTTCCAGGGATACTAAACAAACCACCCTCCACCTTTGCAGTGTCCATCTGGTCTTTTATGAAATATTAATGTTTTAATTTGATTCAATTCAAGATGATAAACAGTTGAATGAGAACCAGATGCACACAGAGAGGATGGCCTACCCACCGTCAAGAATTTAGGCTGGCGTCGTAATTTGTTTATTTATCTTCCTTTCCCTTAAATCCCAGTATGGATCAGTCCCATATTAGTCATTTCACCTTTTCTCAATTGTTTCCACTCCAACAGATTGCAGCTGATGTTAAACAACACGTGCCCTGAGACACAAGCCATTCTCTTTCAAACTGTGTGCGAGGTCTTCAGGCTTTGTGTAGGCCATATCGTCATATATATATATATATATATATATATATATATATATATATATATTGACCTCATTAACAATCCTGAGGTTTTTAACACTTTTTAAAGGCCTTTCTCTATCTGGCCGTGCTTCAGTAGTTGGAAAGTCATGAAGCCTAATTAATCAAATTTATGTTACATTGCAGAAGACTTGTGTTTGGTTATTCTACAGAAACTATGACCCTGGCCCATCAGTAGCCAGACTGCTACTTAAAGTTGTTGTTTTTGTGTGTGTGTGTGTGTGTATGAGAGAAAGGAAAGTGTAACTTTAAACACTTAATAACCGTAAAATCTAGAGACACAGGAGGCCAAACTGAAGACTTTTCCCGAATATTAAACATTAATGAGCCTCTCTTTTTTAAGGAAGAAGCCATTACGTTAAATGAGCCTCTCTTTTTTAAGGAAGAAGCCATTACGTTAACCCGATTGACCTGGCTGAACTTCAACGCAGCCAAACCGAGCTTGTGCCATGGCAAATTCCTCCTGCTCTGACTACTTCTGAAAACTTTAGTTTCTCTTCCTGAATTCCCAAGGCCAGTGCTGTAAACACCACTAGTATCTTTTCTTAGCGGTTGGGTGACATAGGGATGTATCTGATTTGTGTTTCACTTAGGTCATGCTCTGTTATGTGGAAAGACCAGTTTACATTTTCCATTTTTATATTTAATGAAGTGATTCGTTTTATTTTCAGATTTGAGCACTGTAGTCCATAGTAAGAAGACGTCACAGATGCTCTGATAGAATATATCTAGTTAAAAATTATAAAAAATGTACGTTGTGTGGAATAATTAATTGGCTTTATCTCATTTTGTGTATGTCTTTCTGTGTTTGGAAGCTTTAGATAGTGTTTGTGTGTTGGGCTGCTTGTATTTTTCCCTGTTTTGGGGTTTTATGGATTTTTGTGGAACGTGCGATGTGTTTATATGCTTCCTATGATTATTAATGAATTCGTTATTATTTATTAATTAATAAAGAGCCCCCTATTTCTCTCTATCTCTGTTAGTGAGGTATGTGGTGTGTGTGTGTGTGTGTCTTCCAGAGCAGGGAGAGCGAGCGCGTGTGTGGTCAGAATGAAAGACTTAATAATAATCAGACGCTGGGCTGGGTGGTGGAAGAGGGCCGCTTGTGGCTGGTTTGAATTATTGACAGAAATCTGGCGGAGTGAAACCGTCGGCTTTCCAAAAAATTCTGGGCTGGAATTCGATCCACTAATTTACATTCATACTGCGAATAGGCTTTGTCCGGATCCAGTTCTCTCTTTTTCCAAGCTATCCCCAGGGAGGGATTAATTAAAGAATAGATGCTTATGTGAAGTATTTGGTACAGCACGGATTCTGATCTTAGATGTACAACTGGGTGTGTTCACAGAGCGCTGGCGGTGCAGTGGAAGAACTTGCTCACAGTTGCCCTACCTTTTGGTTAACAGCAGAGCTGGTTTTGTAACTAGATATGAAACTTGATCTTGATCGATTCTGTAGTGAATGCAATACAGAAGCTGTTGAGTGTTTGTTTTTTTTAGCTTGTATCTGGGTCAAAGAATAACATGTCTAAAAAAACAACATGGCATGGTAAACAAATTGGTTATATATTTGAATTTCTGATCCTTATTTCGCTTATCTCAGCCCCGTCCCCACCCCAAAAAATAAATCTCTCCATTGTACAAAGTATAAATTGTTCAGGAAAGGATGCAAAACTTGAATCGTAGCCCAATAGCAGCAGGAGACGAAGCCCCTGGAAAGATGCAGTCCTTAACTTTAGAGCTTAACAACACAGAAACTTTTTTAAAGCTCACTGCTCACTGCTCACTGCTCATTACTCATTACTAAATTTGAATCTGCAAAGTTAAAAATAAGAAGACAACCAGCCCGGTCAGGTCTGTTAATTTAGGAAGACTTGATTTTCCTTGTCAGGAAAAGAGCTTTTCTTGGGGTGCGTTGTCAGCATATTAAACTTAACACAGCCGTCAGATGTCACCACGACTAAGTGCATCATATGTGCCCTGCTTGTGCCTACTGGGACACTTGAAAGAAACCCCTTCCCGTTCCCCTGCCGCATCCCTGCTGGAAGAGACAATCCAATTGATCTCTTGTCTGGTCCGTGTTAGCATCCAGCCCCCCTCCCTCGCCACCATCAAAGCCCAGCAGCCTCCACTGGTTTAACACACAGCAAGACCTGCCAAACGTCAACAGTGACATTGTGGGCAAGAGGGAGAGATCCACAACATCCGCTCTCCGAGAGACAGGGAGAACGAGAGAGAGAGAGGGAGAAAATCTGCACGTCCAAGGGGATGATATTCTATCCCGGCCCTGATAGGTATTAGCAGGAGGCCAAGGGTAGCGCTTTTCCCCCTTCGCTCCCTCTTCTTCTCTACTTTCTTTTCTTTTCTTTGTTTCTCTCTTTTCTTTTTTTCTTTTTTGGTAAAGAAAAGCTTTGATAATTTCTAGCAGGATGTCGGGACATTCTGAAAAACGAAATCCGCTCAGTTTCAACACCTTTTCATATGCCCTTCCTACTGTGTATTTGTCTAAATGTCTCTGAGCTGGAGAGCGGGGGATCTTTTTCAGCAAAGGGACAGGCCTGGCTATCATGCCCCATATTGGTTTCCAGCGCCTGGCTCAATGGCCTCTCTAGCTCCCAGTGCCCCGGATTCTGGGAGGCTACAAAAATACAGCTCTCACATTGACATGGAAACATTTGCATATACTATTTCTTGCAGTGTTTAACAGCATTGCTCCCCTTTCTCCTTTTGTTTTAAATGTTGTATTTTTCACGTATATGTTTTGTTAATGTCAAGTGTCTAAGGAATTAGTAGAATTGGAGTAATGATGACTATAAAAACTAGGCTTTTTGCCATTTTTGTCTTTCTCTTCACATCTCTGGCCACCATTTGTAACATGAAAGAAAAGTCAATGGTCACATGGGATACATGGGTGTTCTGTGAAAAAAAAAAAAAAAAAAAAAATCTAAGAAAAACACCAAAACGCACCGACTTTTGTATTAATGGAGAATTCTTTTAAGTTGTATTTGTATCTCTATCTAATTATTCAGCTCCAATCATATATTAGGAGTTCCTTTACCGACTACTGAGACATTGTAAATTATGCTGAAGCTTTCCAGTCTAACTTCTCCCTGGTAATGGAACAAAAACTCTTTCCCACGGCAAGAGGTTGCAAACCTCGCCAAGACTTATCATCTTTTATTTAAGACCTGGAAATTTGATTTGCCCATTCAAATGTCAGTCGAAGTCTACCTAAAATCGAAATTTACAAAAACAGTGTTCGCCATTGCTCTGAAGATGGCGAAATCTCCTGTACAGCACATTACTTTTCATTATCCTGACTATTGCACGTGTGTTTCCACACTTCATTGAATTACACATAATAATTGAATATTTGAAATTGAGATATTTGGTTCTACTTTTGAGGGATTAAAAAAATTAGAGTCTGGTTTTGTTAAAATGACTGCCAACAACAAGATCATTCCCAGCGTCGGATGTTTCCAGATGTGCAGAATATTACTGTTTAATTACAAAATGCTCCTTGAGGGTAAAAACGTCATGGCTAATGAAAAGTCATAATCGTCGCTAACCCATACGACATCCACAGACTGTAACTGGGAAATTATTAAAGGAAATTGCCACGGAAAGATGTGCTATACTAACAGATGCAGGCTCATGTTTGAATCTACTTTGTTCATTTGTGAAACCTGTGCATGTCATCTGAAAATGATGTGACTGTTTGGGGAACAGTCGGTGTTGCCAACACTGTTGACAACAAATGTATGTGCTCAGGATCCTAATGAAGTTTGAAAATAGCATCCATATGTCTTAGATATAGATGGCACATTTTCGAAAGCATGATATTTGGCGAGCAGAACTGTGCCACTGGCAATACTGCAGAAATTGTAATAAGGAGGTCAATTACAGACAGGTCTTTTGACGATGATGTCATAAACCACACTGTTCTGATAGGCTCCATGTGTCTTTCAATACTTATTTTTTGCTTTTTGTACTGTTTTGAACTATTAACACAATTCAGACATATTTTGAGTAATAGGTCGGCTGTTAAAAAAAAATCTTTGTCTTTGTGTTACATTTCTTCTCTTTCGTGTGTGTGTGTGTGTGAGAGAGAGAAATATTTAACGCAGCTCTTCCATATACGCTATTGTATCCTGGTTAGTTGTTGTCTTATTGCTTATTCTGCATAATGGGGTGTCTGCACCCATTCCGTGTCCTTCCAGGAAAATACATTACCGTGATCGTACAGTTATTGCTGCCTTTGAAGCACTGTGATATTCCATAAATGGGGCAGTTTGTTTACCGTGCCAAGGGCCATTCTCACCTGGCTGTAATGGAGAGCAGTAACTGTGATCCCAGAGATGACTGAGCCATTCCGGTGCACCTACTAAACCTTGGGAACATCTCCCCGGCTCATCCTTCCGGCCTGTCATCGTAACCGCTTATCTAGGCCCCAGTGCTGAGTCACAGCGCAACTCAAACGGGGGCAAGAGAGAGTTACCCAGATCTGATACCCTCGGACATCCTGTGCCTCAGTATGTGAACTGACAGTCAGAGATGCGAGATTCTATCGGTTAGTCCTACATGAGGGTGTCTGTCATACAAGCTTTAAAATGAAAGAACTCCACCCACCATAAAACAACATAGTTGTCAATATAGTTGTTGTTTTTTCACTTCTGCAGACTTTGAAGGGCTCAGGAAATCATTTTCTAAATAACAAGAGCTTGCTGTCTGTTTTGAGTTGTCAAAATTTGTAATCTCTGTTGCTCTTTGTTCTTGTAAACGGTAGTTATATGGTCTTTCCTACTCGGGCGAGCAAAGTGCACAAGTTCATATTGTGGAGACAAAAAGAAACATGACAGATGGTAAATTCTAGTCATAAAGAGCTAGGGGGGATGGCTGTGGAGGCTCATATCCTAAGAGGTAGGGGTGGAAAAGAATTTGATGATCATGAGTGACTTTAATAACTACAAGGTAGGAAAAGAAGGTTGTCTCCTTAAACCTTTCTCTTATTAGGACATTTCTTCCCTGCTTTAAAAAGTAATACCTGGTTTAAAAAGTAATACCACATGTCTTCTGGTTTAACAGCTTTTTAAATGTTTTTTTATAAAGAGTACACACATTTTCTTTTATTCACTTTCCCCCGAATTGTGAAAAGGCCCAGGTCTGTACTATGTGGGACTTGAGCGCATGTACCCTGGTAACGTATTAAAAGAGACAATATAGCACTTATCCCCTAATGAGTTATGTCTTAAACAGCTGCCATTGAAACGTGTGCAACGTTGGCATGGTTAAATCTTATAATTACCGAGGCCCAAAAGCAAAATAGCAAATTACTGTTTGCAGGAATTAAAATGGCGTATCTGAAAAGGGGGATGGAAGACAGATATTTTTCACATGATCTGTCATTATTTTACAACATCAGGAGCAACATGTTTCATAAGAGTCCTTTTTTGCTTTTAACCATGTGCTTACCGGAGTCTGTTGCTTTGTCTTGAGGAAGGACAGAAATTAATCGTGGTTCGCAGTGTGCTTTATGTGGATTTGGGTTTTGATAGACAGCTGGAGGGAAACTTTGCCATGGAATATTTTCAGTGCTATTCTCCACAGACCTCTGTGTTACAGTGCTAGTATATGTTACATGATTATATTGTACATTTTCCTGTTGGGAGATCATAAAATTGCACCGGCAGTGTCGATACACTGCTGTCCAAACATTAGTTCTGTTAGTTAGTTAGTAAGTTCTGGTTGTAAGGAGCTTGTTGCAAAAACCAAATGCCATTCTCCAAACTACAAGATCCCTGATACGATTCATAACTGGTGAAAGGAGAGGCTTGTCCTAAAATTTTATTGTTATAAAGTACATATAACTTAGTTACAAAAAGCAGGTGCTACCGCTTAAGTCAGACACTGATGTAATAAAAACATCAGACTGATGGTGAATTAAAAACATAAGGTGTGTGGGGGTGTTCTCCATGGAAATCTGAAATGTAATAATACATATTTATTTAAAGAAGATAAGTAGCAGGTAAGTAGAGCAGAACAGGATTAAGAAGTGTGCTTACAAAAAAAAAAAATGCAGGCGCCACCGACTTCCAGTTTCTCAGCAGGAGTTGGAGAAGTACAGATTGGTCTGCGAGCAGCGCAGAAAGGTATCAGAATACACACACTAACACTGCAACACTGTTTCTGCCGAGGAGCCCAGAGTTCAACCTGTTGAAGGCCATCTGATTGCGCTGTCATAGTGGCGAGTTACATTTTTTCATTATTATTTTTTTCCACTTCAACGTTTCACGCACACCCTGGCAATGCCACACTCACGCTGAGCCTTAAAATTAACTGACAGTGTATTACTCTACAAAGAAAAGGAGAAAAAAAAAGACGAAGAAAGTTTTGTTGGATGGTAAAAGTCATGCATAATGGTTGTAAGGTTGTGACCTGGACTGGTTTGTCTATTTAGGCCTAATGCTGTGGCAATGAATCTGACATTAATGTAACCTGTTATACTAGTAATTGCAAAGCAAAAGGGCCTGTCAGTATATAAGAGTGTGAAAGTCTATACAGCTAATCTTCTCAGGCTGACGTACATGCCTGTGCATTACAAGTGTTTGCTTCTTGCATTGCTTCATATTTACTCATAAGACTATGTAATTAGTATAGTATCCCCTTAGATCTGTACATTTTGTGCTTTGTTCAGTTGTGCTTTATTTGTAGCTTCTCAAATTATCTTAACAGGTCTTCTTCTTCTGATGGAGTTACCTGTTCTACTAAAATGTAATGTGACAAAAGCCCTTCCCTTTGTGGAGCCATTCAACTGATTTGAATAATTAATAAGTAGGCAACTATTACAGTATTAAGGAGATGCATGTGCCATCAGTGAGTGTGGTTCAGTGCTGTTGCAGGTACTACTGTATATAACTCCATAAACATTAAAATACTTGTCTGTTTTCCAAAGTAGAATGCCTTTGCACGATCTTAATGAGTTTTGGTTTGAACTGAGTTGTCTCAGCTTACACTACAATGATGGAACGTTTTTCTGGGTTGAAGATGATTCTGGTATCCAGGTATCTTACCATTTGTTTCAACAGCTGTAGTGCTTCCTTGTTTGTGCATCACAGTCAAATGTTTCAAATTTAAAATAAATATTGAATTTCATAGCTCAGTTATAAATTAAATGCATCCTCTAGGTTGTGATTTCATGCCCATGAAATGTTTCTTCTTTTCTTTTTATTGCACTTGTTTCTGATGGGGAAAAAATAATAAGACGATGCCGTGTATCAAAAAATAATTGTAATACAGCAGACATAAAATCTTAAAAAATGTAACTGGTTGTTTTTTCACTGAGGACTGATGGGTTGAAAGGGATTAGGTGGTGGGGAAGGAAGTGGGTGGTCTGACAAGGTCTAATTAGTTGCTTTTTATTTTTTTTTGCAGTTAACCTGGAAAGTCTTTTTCACATTCTGAGAGCGCCTCCTTTGAGTGGCCGTAGAAAGGACCAATGAAAGTTAGGTATGACCAAGCTTGAGAGAGCTGTGACTGCATCTGGGTTGGCCTCTCTTTCTTACTTTTCCTCCTTTCTTCAGTACAGTCTACAAGTTTCCGCGTGTGCTGTTGCAGCAGTGGCTTTTAACAACAATTAAGATTTATTAGTTGTTTATTACAGGGTGTAAGAGGAACGCCACTTTTCCCACGCTCCCTAAGGCAGTTCAGGTGTCCCTGAAACTAAAATTACACACTGCTATTAAAGTAAACCAAAGCCTTGATTATTAAGAGGGGGTGCAGGGTACTTTGGTGATACTGTTTGAATAAACTATATGCTTGAACATAAAAATGAAGACACTCCAGGTTTAATAAAAAGCATTATGTTTTCTGTCACTTTTTCTGCTGCTTTCTGCTAGTTTTGTTTATTGTTGTTCCCCCACCCCCCCACAACAAAAAGGAAAAAGCATGAAGATAAGGAAAAAGGGTTGAAGGAAAGAATGACCAGAAACTGGGCGAGTGCTTTTGAGCAAACGGAGCAAATCTGATTAGGTTTCTTCCTTCAGTCCAGTAAAATGGAAGTGAGCGTGGACTTAGCTAACAAGTGTAATCTGATTTGCAGGGCGGAATGGGTTGTCTCACATGACTGGTTTAGCGGAGGACTGGCGCAAGGTCGTGCCAGTGTCCCCGAGGGGGGTAGGGGGCCTTGGAGAGGGTGGGGGCGAGGGTTATGTGGAAGGGACAAGGGGATTGGAAGTGGGGGGGGGGGTTGTGCACCAAACCAACCGTGGGTGGGGGGGGGGAAGCATTCTGGGAAATGAGATAACTTTTATGCCATTAGCGAGTTTCAGTATTACACAGCTTTACTTTAGTGCCGGGCAGTGCAGTTCAAGGTTTTAGAGATCTGATTTATTTTCTTCTGTGGAAAGAAATGTATTGAAATATTTTACTGGAATAAAGTTACTGGAGTTTTTTTTTTTTTTTTTTTTTTTTTTTTACTTCTAGTAGTACTACTACTACTAATCAGAATCATATGCTGATGAAGGTATCGAAACTGAATAGCTTTAACTTTTGTTCTGTTTTCATCTTACCTCAGTCCTCAAAATGATTCTTTCTGTAATCCTGTTTCTCCAAACTCTTTCAGTCTTAGGAAAATGACTTATGATGTATCACTCTGAAGAATGCTGTACTTTGCCTCACAGTTTGTTTTTCTTCCCCACCCCCCCATTTATTTGATTGTTTGGGGGGGGGCTCCTTTTTAGGACTGTTATTTCGTAACAGCTTTCTCCGTAACCCGTCACCTAATTTGCATTTCCAAATATCAAGTGGAGCCATCCTTAATAATTATTTATGTGCTGTGCTTGGGGTTGTTTGTTTTGTTCGGTAGAGCATTGCATCTGTTTTTCCATATGGGTGGATTAGGCCTTTTGAAACATTCAAGAGCATTTCGATCTTTAGGGATTCTGTTTAATGTTGAGGCACTGAATGAGATGGAGAGAGAGAGAGGGAGACAGACTGGGGGAGACCAAAAGATGGGGCGCACTAGTGGACCGATTTCTCTTACTCTTGGAAAGTGCCGTAGGAAGCGTGTTCAAAGCCCCGTATCTGCTACTGTTGTTTTCTGCTCCCAAGGGCGCTGGTCTGGTGTAAAGAAAGGAGAAAGAGGTCAGAGAGTCAGTGTGAAGGCTAACTGAGAAAACACATGCGGCGGATGTGGTGAGGAAAGCTCTAATCCCAGCTTCTGCTGTCAGCGGGAAGTTTTTCATAAGAATCAATCCTCTTCCCGCAATCTTGATGGTGGAAGTTAGTTATTGCGCAGGGCACAGGGAGCTCACCATGACCTCAGATTCTAATCAAAGCCAGGCTGGGATTATATATATTTTTTTCCTCCTTTTCATTAGGGCTGAAATAGCTAGAGTTGTCACCCCCAGCCAATGCTGTGCCCTGTTGTTCTCCCAACTGTATGGTCCAAGATTTTCTAGAATCTTTGCATCTCGAATGAGTTTTCCACTTTGACTGTGGTGTTGACAAACAACAATACTACTTGTGTCAAGACGTGGTACTAGTGTCGTACCTCTTGTGAGTTACTTCATTTTTGTGGCAAGGTCTGAATGCACATGCCATCTTGAATATCTTTACACTTTTGCAAGTCGCTGCTTCATGTGCATTGCACTTAGCATGTGCCATATAGTATACAAAGAAACCGACAATTCCTGGCAACATCAATGGTTTTTAGACACATCTGTTACATGGCTGATATTGCTGTATGAGTTGCAGAAAGCCAATATGCAGTTTATACGTGGTAAATAAATCTCAACAAAAGCTGCATAATATTGATAGCTTGTCATTTGAACCCTCCAAAAACATCTGTGACCTACCTCCACGATCCCCAGTCTTTTAAGCTTGTCCCAGTTTCTATCTAATTCTTATGTATAATGATCTTGTAATGGAAAACATTGCAAAAATACCCCCCCCCACACACACACACACAAACACACACACACACACACACACACACACACACACACACACACAACTGTTTTATTTTCCTGATTCCTTAACATTTCAAACTCCAGTGCTGAATAACTTTGTGTGAGGTTCTTAGGTTAAGGGTTTTTGTCACTTGGAAACAGTACATTAGTTGCCTGGGCGACCAGCCAGTCCCTGTGACACTTAAGAGAAGTAAACGATACCTCTACTCTGGGCCAATGCAAAGACTGCCCTGAACGGCTGTTTATTTTATTACATCACACTTGTAGTTTGACATTGTTCAACACACTTCACCTGATTTCCCATGAGAAAACCACTCCAGAGTTGTGGCCATCGTGAAAGGTGTCCCTTTGTTATTAGTGGCTCTAGGCTGAGCCTATCTGAGTCTCTCAATCCGCATAACTGTGGTAAAATCTTGTGAATTGTACAATCGGTGAAGGTAAAGATATAAACTTTTGACCTGCGTCTTCAGATTAATCCATTCAAGATTTTTTTGTTGTTTGTTGAACCAATGATCAGTTCTATTTTGGTCCATTTCACAATAAGTAAGAGTCACCAACAGAGCATCTGATACATAAAACAAAATAAATCTTTCTGTCTCTTCAAAGATTGAGAAAGGTATAATTAAAAAAGGAAGGACTTTTGCCAGATTTCTTTGAGTCATACAGTCGTCATGAGACCACACTTGGCTTGCATTTCGAGTTGCAATTAGAAGGAAAACCAAGTTGCCTATAAAGTGGTGACACTTAATGCTTTATATATATATATATATATGTGTGTGTGTGTGTGCGTGTGCATGTTTGTCATTGTCACCACTGTAAGCCTCTGTATGCAATTAATATCCCTGGAGCACTGTATCAAAACAAAACAAACAAACAAACAAACAAACAACAAATCTGTAATTAATTAATGGAACCAAACTGTTCCTTGTACATTTCTCTTCAACTATGCTTTTACCTAGGCTATGGGAAAAGGAATTCATCATTGTAAAGCAGTAGCCGTTTTAATGCAAAACTAATAACATTCTAAGCAGAACCAATTGGGATTCCATATTTAAATGCTTATTGAATAGAGCCCCTAATGTTTCTATGTAGAACCCCCTTGGATGCTTTTGAATTGTGTTTCTTTGTAATCCTTTACTAAAGAATGTTGGTGCAGAACAATACTTATGATGTGTATTTCTGTATTTTGATTCAGGGATCTCCTTGGGCTAGGCTGGAAGCAGGGTGGGATTCCAATGGCTTCACAGGTAACACTGCGGTCTTTGGCCTTACCAAATAAATACAAATGAACCACAATATAGCTTTCTGTCCACTAAAATAGCACCTCGAGAAATGCTGAATTAGAAATGCAAGAGGGTGTACTATAGACCAATATCAGTAGGCTAGTGAATTATAATACACCGTGATAAAGAACACTATCATTACTGTACTGTAGTGTTTGAATTACTTGTAAAATACCTATGTGTCTGAATTTGGAGCTGTGCTTGCAATAAATTATTTAAAAATAGTAAAATAATTAAAATCAGTGCATTTGTGCAGTGTTTACATCACTTGTGTTTATACAAACTAAAACTTAGTTTAATCTATGTTGTTGAGAGATGTACTGTGTTTTGAGCAGATCTGATCAATAAAGAATGTATTTCCCTTCTTAATATGATATATTATTGGTTAGTAGCTCGCTCACTGTGCAACTTTGTATGAACCATTCTGAAGGCCCTGGTTCCCATTAAAGTTGGTATATAATTCTAACTTACAATACACAGTCTGTTGCCCATGTGTGATATTATATATCGGGTTATAATTGAAGCAGATCAGTTTTATTTTTTTGAAATTGTAACAAATCATGCTTCCTTCTGTTTTTTGTGATGTTGATTTGATGTTTGTTGAAGTCACATGTAGGATAATATTAAAGATGCATTCCTTTAAAGATGCACACCTTGGTTAAAGGTGTCTGCTAAATAAAGTTATCATTTATTATTGTATTGCTTTGCAGATGCCCATATCCAGGGCAACTTACAATTAATAATGATACTATTAAGAAAATTATTAAATTATTATTCAAAAACAATTTATCCCAGCAGGTCTGTTGCTGTACACTGTTATATGTATGTATAGTGTCTTAGTTATTAATTTGTGCTGTGTGTAGACTTGGGTATATGTGATCAAATATGTGTCTAAATAGGCTTGACAGTTTGAGGATTAAAGAAAGTCTCAGTAGTGATTGAAATGCATCTTTAAAGGAACTTCTGACATGAAATGTTAATAATATTATCCTCCCTGGCTTATTTGATCTTGAAAAGTAGTAGGCAACAATGTTTTAGTAAAGCTTTCTATTTTGTGGAAAGAAGCTGAGGGTTGGGGATGCAAACTTTCAGTGAACCGTTCAACCTGCATGAGGGGAATCACTATCAAACCCCACCCCCATCACCACCCTCTCCTGTTGTATATCTGAATACAGTCTAATGTCTGGAAAGGGAGTGGGTGGGAGATCAGGAGGGTTTGGAGGGCACACAGCCGAGGTCTAAGTACTGTACAGGAGAGGGAGACAGATGAGCCGATAACTCGCCAAAGTCAGCCTGTCTGACAGGTTGGGGCCTGATGCGGGTTGATGCTGCGATATGGGCTCTAGCCCAAGAATTAGGTACACTAAGAAGAGGCAAAAGGCATAGGGAACGTGATGCCTTGCAGGTTCCACAGACTTTAAGCAAAAAAAAAAAAAGAAAGAACAGAAATGAGAAGAGTGCTGATGGATCCCTTGACATGTCTTTCCTCCCCTCAGGCTGTATTAATCCCATCTTTCAGCTTCTCATCGTCAGGATCTAAGCAGTGACAAACCAAGCACCATGGTGACAGAGAAAATAGAGCATAGAGATGATGCCTTTCAATTTGGACAGACAGGAGCACCCACATTTTTCACTGGTGACTGTACATTGACCACCTGCAACTGCTACCTCTCATTTTGCCTTAGGCACGGCACGTCAAACACTGCCTTCATTCGTTCTCCGTATAAAGCTACCCAGGAGTGTAGGAGCAGAGGGCCTCGTCGAATTGGTGCATTTTACATTGCACATTTGTTCCCTTTGGTATTGTGATCGTATCATTTATTTCTAAGCATTATAAAGATCCTCATGTCTTACGGTTTTCAAAATATCATGCTTCTTTTGTTGGAATTGGAATCCCAGGCCAAGATTTACAAGGTGAAAACATTTAAATTAGGTTTTCAATATAGGTTAGTATTGAAACAGAAGAGAATCATATTGGATGTAGTGAATGATTATATGGTCTGTTTGCTCCCAAGAGGATCTCCCCCTTAGCTATTGTACAAATTCCTGTAAAACCCAGAAGGACTTTAAGCTTCACTTATGTTACATAGGAGCTTGATACAATACACCCAGAAGTGCTCCCTGAAAGAAAAGTGCATCTGGAGTGACATTCTCCAAGTGTTTTTCTCAGAGCTATAGAGTTCTACTTTCTTATGCACTTAGAAGTCAGGTTGGGACTGTGACAGCTGCACTGGCCACTGTGACCTGGCTATACCCGGAAGTCATGTGACTTGACTTGGCTTGGTCACGCCAATAATTTCATAATTTTGTGCTTTTCTTAAACATTTCTATGCAATATAATTTCAACGGCAATGTGTGCTTCAGCCTCTAAATGAGCAACATCAGCATTGAAACATTTTATTAAAAAAAGTAATGATTTTGTTTTTCTTGCAACATTACCTTCTTTTCATAACATCACTATACAACCAGTGTGACTTCATTTGTTTATATGTATATGTGTGCGTACATAGTTTTATCGCTCTTTTCTGCCCTACAAATATTGATCTGCTGTGTTTTCTGTGCAAATGTTTCTTTTATTCAGCTTTGGAGTCAATCACATTTTCTTTATTGTGTTTGCAGGAATGGAAAAGGAATTTGCATCAACACTAGCACTGGCTTCTCTTGGAAGAGCTCAGCAGGGCTGGTTGATGGATATGTGCTGGCACAGTACCATGGCTCAGAGAGCGGAGGGGAGACATTACATTTGGGCTTTGTCAGAACTTGCCTTCGAGCTGCACTTGCTTTCAGACTGCAGACCATCGAGGGAGGAGGGAAAGGTACACAGTTAACCCTTTCTTGAATCAGAATGAAAACTGAGGGAAACTAAGTATACGCAGCGATTTTTCTCTGAACATTTTCAGGAAGTTTCTGAAGATTTGCAAGAAGCTACTTAGCTACTATGAAGCTACTATGAGAGAGTGGGTGTGTTGGGGTGGTTGGAAATGCAGGAGATCCTGGTTATACTCCTGGTGTTTTATTTTTTCAATCAGCTGAATCATTACGTTTGTGACGGAGCTTTTAAGTCTTTGCTTAAGCCTGTCGAGTATTGTGTAGCCACTTCTATTATTTGGTTGTGATGAAGTATTGTGCAGCACAAGTAGATGTGTGCAATTGCAAATAAGGCATTCAACAACTGAACTAATGTCACAATCCCTTTCAAGAAAGAAAATAAACGTTGTTGAAAAGTGCAGTATGTCACTCATCAGGGACGAGCCTAAATAGAGATCGATATTCACTGTTGCTTCTAGGCTGACAGCAAAAACGAGGTGACTCATGTCCTCCAAATCTGTCTAGAATGATGTACGTTATGCCTCATCTGTTTCCAGTTTATTAGTTTTGGTGCAGGCATTTCTCCACCCCTGGCCTCCACCACCCAGATAGTAAGAGTGTCCTGCAAAGGGTCAGGTTTTCACCAAGGAATAGGCACTGCTGTCAAGTCCACAAGGTTGGAAAAAAACTGCTGAGCTGTGGCGTCTGCAGGGCAGGGCTAACATAACCTCTCACTGCAGATCATGTGAGAAGGTACTTACTGGACTGCAGCATATAATTGTGCTTACCCAACCCACATTACAACTAAATGATGAAACACAGCAACGAGCAGAAAGCTGAGCGAAAATAAACGTATTTTTAAACATTTCAGCAGCAAGAGTTTCTGTGAACTCAAAAGGGCAGTTGCAAGCCTCACTGATAGACAAAGGGAGTTGTTACTATATTTATTTATTTATTTTTCTCTTTACAAATATCTCATTAATCACTCACTGTAGTTGGTAGCAACGTGCCTGGCTCTCATTACTATTCACGTTCTAGCAGTGTGTGTAGGTGTCTGCTTTGCCATGATTAATGGTGGGAAAGGTGACTTCACCTGGGTCTTAGCAGGAAGTAAAAAATTCCTGAGAACTTACCAAGGATAACACCAGAATTATTTAATGATAGAACTGAACCGAAGGTGACCAATGGAAAATGGCACCAAAACAAACAAACAAAAAAGGTTGGGAGCCTTTTTCCCTGTCATGCGTTGTCTGTGTAGTAAAGCCATTATAAAACATTCTGCAGGTAAGTGGGTGACTCAGCTGTAAAACATTGTTTGAAACACAAGACACATTTGCACATAAACTGTTTTCCTGTAATGTTTCATCCATTATAACTGTGGGACAAATAATGGGATACCACTATATTATTTCAGTATGTTGTGTTCTTATATTCCTTTAATATAAATATAAACAGATAAACACGTCCCGAAGGCCTGAGCCAAGTGTAAAACTCTCAAAAAATATGTATTTATCGAACTGACAACATGAAGTTCACCTAGACAAATTTGTATCACTGCAAATCTCAAATACTCAATCAGTATATGGAGGCTTTGAATTTTAACTTCCTACAGTTTGTGAGAGAATGATTTACTTAATTTAAGATTATTATAAGCTTAACTGAGATGTTTAACTTAACATACCTGTTTCTACTGGAGTCATAACCCCTGTGAGTGACTATTACAAACTCAACAAGTAAGACTGGTTTGTCCTCCTCATTTCCTCTGTACTGTACTTAATCAAATTTGAACGTCTTTAAGGTGTAATTATGGATAAATAAACACAGACACTCTTCTCTTTAATAAATGCCTGTGCATCAGTTAACCTTCCCTCTGGCTATTGCTCTGCTGAAGATAGGCGGTATTCACAAAATGAAAAGCGTCTGATTAAAACAATAGCACCTTGATTGACTAATTGTAATGGAATCTAAACAAACTAGACCCTAGACAGCTTAAATATGTTTAACAGTTAATTTATCCCAGGGTAGTCAGAATACTAAATATCCCTTTTCTGAAAGTGTAATGGAACCATATTAATAATAAACCATATATTCTTAATTTATTTGCAACATTGCCTGAAAGTCTCCTTCTGTTTTTCGAGACACCTCCATACCTTTTAAATCACAGCTGGGTGGTACAGGATCATTTCACTGGTTCATTGTCTTCTCCCCCATTCCCCAAAGCATATTGAAACTTGTATGACAGAGAGTAAGAAAAAAAAAATATATATTTTAATGAATTGCTTAAGGCAGACAAATTCCTTCCCCCCCATATATATATTAACCTTATGGCTTTTTGGCTCATTGACAATTAAAAAAACAATGATGAAGTGTCTGTCGATTCTTAGTCTGCTATTCACAGAACCCTGTTTTTCGCCGTATTACCACTACCTGCATCTCCGCGACTTGTAAATTAAGTGGTGATTCACTCTCCCACAACCTCCCATTCCCTGCGAGCTATGGGCACGCAAAAGGAGCATAGACCCAGTCTTTCACAGCTTCTACTTTATCAAACGCCCAACACAATGGTCTTCTCAAAGTTACAGAGTGAAGATGGGAGTGTGAATGGTTTTATGACTTGCACCAATAAGAGCAGGTACCAGAACAATTGACCCCTGTTTAAGGTTTCTCTGCTTCAGTTTTATTGTCTCTAATAGTGTATTTTCTTTTTCCTTTCTATATATTTTTTTTACACAGTGCTAAAAAAGAACAAACACAAGATGAAATTGTCCAGTTAAAGAAGAGAAAATCCCAATCCATTGAGGATCAGCTTGGTGATTTGGTTATTTTGGAGCATGAGTTTGCAGTTACAGTAAATGGATGTTGTTGAAAATAATCTTTGAGTGTTCAATACGCACTGCATGTTCACAAAACAAAAAAGTGTGTTTGAGAGTTAATTCTATGAACTGACTGAAAAGATGGTCCCTGGCACAAAGTAACCAAACCACAAGATGTTCTGGGCCTACTGTAAGGTTATTGTTTTTTGGTAGTAAGGAGTTAAGGAAGTAACTAAAAAACAATGTAATTTAATACACTTTTCATGCAGTGTCAGTATATTCAGAATGATGAATTATTTATTTGACACCTTTTTGGGGGGTTTGTTTTTTTTCACAACAGAAATATATTCAAAACTTCCCCGAGTGTGCATGTATTGACATTTAAAAGGATTGTGATATGTTTGTACTTTTCTTTTTTTCTCTCATTGAATGTTGTGTGATGGAACTTAGAATGAGTCACACGCGGTAAAGGGGGACTTCGAATGTTATATTTTACTGTGTGTTTCTCAACTCCAGTCCCTTGTGTCTATGAACCATCTGTGTTTTTGGCTTACCCATACAATGTAAAACATGGATATATAAAGAAGAGTTGTCTTGTACATGATTTTGAATAATTGGCACTGAAAATAAAATGAAGATAGATCTAGAGAGTCTAGATTTCAATAAAAAAAAAAAGTCAGGACCTGGATTTGAGATCGTGGCTTACCCAGACTCTTATTTTTCAAATTGTTGTAAAATAATTTGATCTTGGAAATGCATATTTTTGTCTTTAAGTACATATTGAATTTAGATTTGATTTATTAAACCCCAAATGTATTAATTAATTATGTCTCATTTTAATATACATGTAATGCAGGTATGACTGAAATAAAAAAATCAATTGAATAAAGTGTTTCTCTTTTCTTTGAATTTGAATTTTAATTGAAAGCTCTTCCTGTTTCATGAAATAAAATGTGAAACTGGAAAGATTACTGGTTAACAGCTCATATGTTATTCAGAGCAATTTTTTTCTCCTGTTTAAAAGCAAAGGTCTTTAGCAGGACGAAGAGAGAGAAGGGGGAAGGAGAGAAATACTGTCCCTTTAAATGTTTGTTTTTTCTCTCATGTGGGTGTTAAAACTTTGGAAATGTTCCACATTGACTTCCTATTCAACCGTATCTCACTGTCAGCTTCAACCGGGTCTCAATATTGTTTGGCTCTGTAAAAAATATGAGCCCAGTGGGAGGGTGAAGGGCTGGGGGGGTGATTGTCAGGGTCAGGAAGGGGGTGGGGGACATTGTTTTCTTTCTCAACTTGCCAAAACAAAAGCGAAAGAAGCAGAGCTCAATTGTAGTGCGTTTAATCTTTTATTCCTGCCAGTGACAACTTTTTGACATTTTTGACATTTGACTTTATGAAAAGTTTTAGAAGGATTATATTTAAGTTTTTCTTGGTGAAGAAGTCATTGTGGTTTAAAACAGGCAAGGTGGCGATGGAGGGGGGGTGGATCTTGTTGTGGGGACAAGGGTGTGTGTGTGGGGGTGAGTTTGATGACATCTTTATAGTACTACCTCCGGTCAACAATATTAGCATCTCCTCAATGCTGTTCAATGCTTTCCTGGCTTTCTTTCTCACACACAGCCAAGGGAAAACTGACCTCTCCGCAACTTTCAATTCACCACACTTCTATAGCTTTGAATGGACCGGCTCAACAAAAGGTGACATAATTTTCTCAGGATCTGATTGGCCCCCGCCTCCCACAGAATGACATCATGCCTGCCCCCTCTATTTCTCTTTCTAGGATGCTGGGTTGCTGTGACAACTGCATTTGCTCAAGTTAGCTGCCCACAGGATTTGGCAGGTCATTATTTGGCTAGTATTAATGAATGTGGGCAGCGTCGATTCTGTGTTTGTGGTAAACAGGCCTGGGAACGTGTTTCTGAGGGAGGGAGAAACTGGGAAAAAAAACTATGCTAGTATCTCACTTTTATAGTCCAACAGCTGGTGGCTTCTCTTCAAACTCCATTTATCCTAATAGAATAATATACTGCTGTAAAGTAGTGAAATAAGTGGAAGAGAGGATTCACATTTTAAAAGGAAAGTAGCCCATTCTCATACATTATATTTCACTGGACATGCAACATTGGGAAAATTGGGTAAAAACTTGAATCTCTGCAAAAGATTTTGACCTTTAAAAGGGGTTTTCCCTTTCATTTTAAGTGGAATCCTGTGCTAAAATGTGGTAAGCTTTGACATTGAGCTGACATAAGCAATTGCATTGGACCAGTGGTGGTATATTATTACAGTTCAGATTTCAATACTGTACTTTATATTCTTATGTTTGGTGTGCTGGTTTCACTTAGTTCTCACAACTACCTGTAAAACTAATGCAACAACATTATGTTAATTGTAAAGCATGTAAACAAAACCTGTTAGATTTTAATTTTCCCAATCTGTTATGAACTACTGATCACAAATATGTTTTTTGTTTCTGTACAGATAATACAGGAGACTGATGCAGAGGTTGTAACATGTATTTATTGATTCTTATAACCAAGGAGTAGGATATGAATAAACATTTACATTATGTACATTTGAGTTTTAATGTGACCTGCTTTGTGTTATATACTCGTTTTCATTTTTCCGGACCTTCAGAACTGGCACTTCCTGTGTGAAAAATACCCCAGAAATACCCCAGAAAGGGGCTAATGTCCCATTCTTCATATTGTTCTAATAAGGGAGATGGACTGAAACTGCAAGAATTAGTCTTTGTTACCTTTTACTATATTATGAAATCTTCTCCGTTATAGCTGTTCTATTGCAAAAACAATGCTGAGACCAAATTCAGAGCCACACATTGAATGTGAAGGCCATGGATCTCAAGACCACTTTCTGTCAAACTTGTCACTTGAACTAAAACAATGGGGACAATGACCAGAAAGCCAGCAAGCTTGACCAGTAGTGACCAGTTTGAAGCCCTTACAAGTATTTCAGCTGAAGAGGTGATGGGAAGTAAACTATTTAGTTTATCACGCTTTCCTTCTTTTTTTTTTTTCCTTCTTCTTTTAAAGGAATGGGGATGTGGAGTGATTAAAGGCCTCCGTGTTTGAAAATCCTGCTGTAATTAATTTTCTACTGAATTAATTAGATGAGCCATGTTGGAGGGATTTGCTCTCCCTGGGCTTTGGGTCTTTGTATTTTCTAATGACTCCGTCCAATCGCATGACAGGAATTAGAGACCAAATCATATTTGCAAATCCCCGTACTTCTCAGCTGAGACTCATTTATGAACTGTGAGCTTGATTTAATCTGGGAGAAAGGTTGGAGGTTTTTTTTTTATTATTTGGTGATTGTATGTTTTGTTTTTAGAAGGAAGCGCTGCCCATCAGATCCTTGCATTTGTTTCATAAAGTGTAATGGATATAGTGGTGGTAATGGTGACAAAAAAAGGATTCATTTCTACATTTTTGTCCTTATTTTTAATTAGTTTTTTCTTGAGATTTAAAATGTGAAAAACACTTTAAATACATGTAGTTCTTTTGACCCTGCATTAACAGTTGATGTCCAATGTAATGTAATGTTTTTCTGGGTTCAGTGACTTACTTGTCCATCCTGTCCCGTCTCAAGGCTTCCAGAAAAATACTGATGTTTTTTGCTTTTGTTCAACACAGCAAACCTTTGAAAAGGTCAGTAAGTAAGTGTTACAAAGTATTGTTTCCAGTATCTGAGTTCATAAACTGTAGTTGTCAAAGAGACCCTTTTCTTCAAGAATAACTGCTTAATCTTTGGAGGCTGGGCTGATTCAGCAATTAATGTCAATCCCTCTGTTCCCATATATAAAGGCAATCCATCTACGTTCCAAACTGTTTCCCAAATTTATTAAGGGAAAATAAAATCATGGAAAAAAAAAAAAAATCCATTACTAATTTCTCGGATCTCATCCCAAGTCTATAATTCTCTTATTAAAGAGCTGCTCAGCGCACCTTGGGTGTTCGGTGAGAAAACACACCGAAACAAACCACAGGTCTCTCTGAGTCTCTTCCTGAGATGATTTGAAGTTTTAACTGGCACAAATAGTAGCCCAAAGAAGTTAAGCAGTTCTGAATGCTGAAAATAATAATTCCAGTCCAAAAAAATTTAAGCTTGACCTCAGCTATGACCAGTTATCCTGTGATCACGTTTGGTGAGCAGCATGTTTTTAAAGGGTTAATTAGCTCCTGGCCTATATTAGTACTTGTTTGTGTTTCTCTTGATATATTTCTAAATAGTGGTTACCTTCCTTGGACTCATGTTAGTTTCGAAAATTGATTAAATTCTCCTGACTCTGGTAGAATATGGAATCCAGCAATGTTGTCTTTTGTTAATCTGAAACCTGAAATTTTGTTCCTTCTGATGTGAGGAAACGACATGAAAATCACAAATGTTGAATCATTTGTCACACACTTTGTTGCACTGCAGATTGCTGTGTTGCCTTAGAAAAAAATCGTACTGCTAAAACTTCCTTTTTTTAAAAAAAGAAATAGAGAATGGCTTTCGCTTTTTATTTTCATTTTCTTAATATTGGATTTTTTTTCAGTATTTTCAGTATCGTTCAATGAGATGTAAACAGATACACGTCTTTGTATTGTTCTATATGATTGACTAAATTCTGCACATGGCCGGTATATCTGGAGAATTTGCACCAGTACTTTTGAAATTGTGCTTGACTCTCCTACAACATATTACATGATTATTGTTATCATTATCTTTATAATTAATAATACAGATAACAATAACAATGATAATAACAATAATATTGTAATCGGGGAGAGCTGGGATTGGGGGGGTTGTGAAAACGATAAGGCAGTTACAAAACAAGCTGTCCTCAAGCTTGGAGCGTTGCACTCTTGTTAATCCCCTATTGAACAGAGCTGGGGAGGGAGGGCGGAGGGGGATTCAGGCCAAGGGCTAGACTGACATCCATGGGAATCTGGAAATCCATTCAGCAGTAATTATCGGCATCAATACGGAGAGCAGCGGCAAAGGAGGGGGGTGCAAGGGAGTGTGGGAGAGGGGCGGCCAAGATGGAAACCATGGAGTGCCAAAGCAGCCAAGGGCAAGCGAGCGAATGAGAGAGAGAGAGAGAGCGAGAGAGAGTTCCGCCATCATTAAATCTGACAAATACTTTCAGACGAGTGTTTGCCCATTGCCAGTGCAGACGTGCACCATTTGCATTTCTCGGGGGCACAATAGGCCACTCGAATGCTAGGGGAGAAAGAGAATTAAATTTATGAAGGAAGAAAAAGGGAGGGATTGCAATAGAGACATTGGAGGGGGGGAAGGAAAGGCATCTTATCCCGAATTAGTGAGCCTGTGCTTACGCTACTCTTCCGAATCTCTTCACTGTTGCTGTTGCGTAGGCAGCCGGGGTGGTCAGACCTGTGGCAGCAATACACAAACGCATACGCCAGTGCACTTTTCTGCTTTGTTAGGATACCAACATTTCCCACAGCCCTGATGCTTAAGTGCCAGGTGTTGAGTTATGAGTTTCAAAACTTTATTACATTGCATTTATGAACTCCTCTGGCTTACATCTGAATGTTATGGGAGGTTTTTTCCACTCCAGATTAAGGCCATCAAGAAAGTGTTAAATTACTTACAAACATGTAAGAAATATGTATTATTTATTATATAAACTGTGTACAATATAAAATTAAATACATTTCTGAGCTGTTGAATGAAAAACAAAAAAGGGAAATGACAATAGTCACAATGTATAGCATTGCGGATGAAGTTGAGCAAATGCTAAAGCTTCATTATTGCACACTTTCTCCAATGTCTCCCACATACATTTTGTTCATTTTATACAAACACGTAATTGCATGGAATAAGGACCCTGTTTACCTGACATATTAAGGTATTGTGAATAATAGTATTTGGATGTTTGAGAAAGTACACAAAAGGTTCGCTGTACTGTTTAACATCAGCCTTGTTTCCTGTGTCCCTGACCTTGGGTTTACCAGTTGCAGAAGGCTTGTTCATATGACTCTTTAATAAGTAATTATTGATATTACTTTTTACATGACCAAGCAAGTAATGAAACCGCTGTAAATCTTTTCTCTGTGAGTAATACATTTGTATCTCTACAGAAGCAAAATAAACCCTGTTATAAGAACATGAAACTATAATCAATGAAAACACGTCCCTGAGATCTTGAATGTATGTACTATATGTATTTGTATGAGATATGCGGTGACATTGTCCATCTCAGAAATCCCTCAACCTTTCACATTGAGGGGCTTGTCTTTTGGCATAAGTGGGTGTGTCCCTCTGTTGGTGAGGTTGTGCAGTTTGACTACACACACTACATATGTGTGTGTATAAATGTAATTTATTTGCTTTCCTCATTGAATCAATTGATGATGTGATTTTGTACATTGATTTAAACAATAAGAACATGACACAAAGGTCAAATACCATAGTTACAGTGAACTGACCCTAGAGTCTTATGTATTGAAAACTGTACTGTAGCTTACTATGTCATTCAATCTCTTTAATGGGTAATAGGACACATATACAATAATAATGATCACTTCAGTTTTTTTTTAGCAGTGTGCTGTATAATTTGGCACATTTGTAGTGTTTCTTTCTGTGTGCTGACTTTCTTGTTGTCAATTTTCCTTCACAAAAAGCTTTTAACTCCAGCCTGGCTGGGGGACAGGCCTCATTTGGTGCACTGTATAACTGTCTTTCAAATAAATAAATCTGCTGAAGAATATGCCCCTGACATTTTCTACACAGGCCAGATATCCTGCAACACTTTGTCATACATCACTTTGACAAGCAATTTCAAACCTTGGTTATAAATTACAGCTGGGAGACCACCTAAACTGGTTTTGACTGTCCAAGTCTGGCGTGTACAGCAGGACCGTGTTCAGTTTGGCTGGGAAAATGCTCCATGTTCTTATTAAAGTGCTCCCTCACATTTTATGTTTCTCTTCAAATATTTCTCATTTTGCAGAACAGGGGAAATTATGACAAATGGTTTGAGAAAAACAGAAAATTTTCCAGCGAATGGTGAGTCAACATGCCATAGTGGTCGCTTGACCTTTTGCAGGTGGCAACGGGGAAGATTTGGAGAAACAGAAGCTGAAAGAGATTTTTCTTTTTCATTTCACTGTTTTAAAATCCAGTTTTCTGCAAATCTACTAAATACTTACCCTTGCACAAAACAATATCACAAGCACCAATTTTATAAATGAATAGAAGCTCCAGGACTATGTACACAAGGTATACAGTCTGTCTCAATTTCCAGATAAACTGGTAGATTCCTGCTAAATTATGAGCATCAATAACACCAGAAGAAAAACACTGAAAGCATGTGGACTCTATGGGATGGTGGCACTTTAGAAGACCCCAGGTACAACTGTAATTCAATTCATTATCTCAAAGTTCAGTGTGTAATTCCAGCCTTATTTTGAGTGACATGGCGAGCATTCATCTCATAAATGAGAGACTGAGATGACAGATCAAACGATAAGAGTTCACAGGCCCGTGGAAATGCTGGTCTGACATCATTTTTGGCACAGGACTAGTTCTCTGAGGCCAAAAAGCCATCAGGTGTTTATATGTGCCATTGCCAACCTGCATAACCTCAGACTCCACACTGTCCTCGGTCACTTTCGCTCCTCAGTTTCTGGAGAATGCCTTTCATTGTCCCGGCTTTAAAGACAACCAAGATAAAACTGGGTCAGCTCTTTTGATCTTATGCATTCGTCAATCTCTGGAAGAAAATACCTACTCCTACCTTTTGTGGAATCTCTCATCAGCATTTCTGGTGTTTCATTCTCTTCACAGTTTTCTCTCACTTGGAGGGAAAACCCAAAGAAAACAAATAAACCTTAGAGCTAAGATAGAATTAGAAGAGTATTATGTTAATCGAATAACACAAAGGACAAATCCAACGGTGGAACTGTTCCACATTCCCTGTGTTTCATGCAAAACTACATGTGTTTTTGTTTTCCTCCCTCTCGCCAACAGTTGATATAGTGCTTTTGTGAAATGAAACTCATATAACGCTTGTCAAGACAGAAGCAGGGGGCTTGCCAGATGTTTTACCTTTCAATCCCTGGGATAGCCCCTAAAAAAACTAGAAAGAACAGTCTGTCTCCCCTTGACAGTGGGGTGGGTCTGGCAGTCAACCTGCTCCAGAAACACAGCCCTCCCCCCTATATAATTTACCTACTGCTTCTCAACTTGTGCTACCTGGTATCTAGTATCTGTATGTGAGGCCGGAGAGAAAGATTTCTATCGACTCTGGCGGTGTGACTGAGTCAGGGAATGGGGGTGCAACACAGGGAGGCGCCTGTTGTTCCGAGTAAATGTGGGAATTCCTGTGCAGCTGAGCGATGGGGCACACCGCACGTTTCACTGTGACTGGATAAGCAACCAGCCTGCCAGTCAATATTGCCACCCATCGAGGCGGCCTACTTCTCTTTCTCCTTCTCCGGGGCATTTGGACCCAGTCCCATGGTGTGTTCGAATATACTAAATGGAAGACTGACAGAGAGAAATGTTTGCATTTGATAAGTTGTGTGTGCACCGCAGTATGTGCACTGAAAATATATATTCATTAATATCAGGGGTGTAAAGCAACGAAGTACATTTTTCGAGTATTTTTGCTTTACTTAGGTATTTATTGTTGGTGGCTACTTTTACTCCACTACATTTATGAACAAAATAATGTACTTTTTACTCCACTACATTTCCCACAGATTTTACTGTTACTCACTTCCGGTAGGTCATTAATATGAATATTAAACCGGCTATATGCTTCATTCTGCAATTCCATAGCACCATTCATACGTCAGTCACAAACATTTTACCTTTTGGGAAAAAACATATTTTGATTGGCCTTAGGTGGGGTCAATTTGACCATATAGGTTTGCATTCAAACTAGTATGCCTACAACGAAAACAAATTAAAACAAAGTTTCACCGCGCAGCTGCATGAAAAAAATATATCTAACGTTAATAATGGGTTTGCAAAATGAATAGTTTAGCAGTGTTCACAATTGCGTGGAAAAACTGCGATGTGCCAGTGAGTTTGTCGAGTTATGAGAGAAATAGAAGGACACGGACACCCGTTCCAAGTACACGGCACAGAGAAGCGAGTATTGATCTGAAAGCCCATGTGTACTGCATCCGAGCTGCAGGGCACCGATAAGTCATGATAGTGCAGTGGACAGTATTGTTTGCTTTCCGCGATTGGAAATGCATTGTATAGGCATGGGGAAGTGTTATTTTGGTAATTAGCAGCTGTTTTGTGTTCCAGTAGATCGATGGGTATTGTGCATGTAGCTGTTTAGCGTTGTCATAAAGTTTTTTTTCGTGTTGGTTATGAGTTGTCCATGTTGTAAAGCGGTGCAGTAACCTGTATTCTTGTGGCAGGTATAGCTCTCCATGTCTCACACATTGCCCCTAAAATCTTAAGCATTTGCCCCAAATATTTTTGTGCCCACCCCACCTCTGGCTCCTGCTTTTGCCGGCAGCAATGGTATCTGTCACCACATTTTTCTTATGTGACAAATCTCAGGAATTGTCGTTTTGAGAACTTGAGAGCTATGCAAAAACATTGTGAGTAATTGTAATATCGATTATTGTACATCCTGTGTTATCATTGACCGAAAATAGTTGTGCCCCCTCAGTCATTTCTGATGCCCCCTTGCGAGTTAATCCCGCTGCCGGGCCTGGAAAGAGATTGGCCTACACTCTCCATAATTTAGTTCATATCTCCGACCTTAACAGTTTCATAAAATTAGTAAGAATCACATCCTTCTAAAGTGCTCGCCCTGTGCTTCACACGCTCTCCAGCCCTTCGGTGAACAAACTGCCTTCTGCTACAGCCAAATATTTCACATTTTGACTCATCAGTCCAGAACACCTGCTGCCATTTTTCTGCACCCCAGTTCCTGTGTTTTCATGCATAGTCGAGTCACTTGGCCTTGTTGCCACGTCAGAGGTATGGCTTTTTGGCAGCAAGTCTTCCAGTCTTCCACGGTCCTCAACGTTGCCCGTTTCTTTGTGCTTCTTCAAAAGAGCTTGGAGAGCACATCTGGAAACCCCTGTCTGCCTTGAAATGTCTGCCTTGGAGAGACCTTGCTGATGCAGTAGAACTACCTTGTGTCTTGTTGCTGTGCTCAGTCTTGCCATGGTGTGACGTTTGACAGTAAACTGTCTTCAGCAGCCTCACCTTGTTAGCTGAGTTTGGCTGTTCCTCACCCAGTTTTATTCCTCCTACACAGCTGTTTCTGTTTCAGTTAATGATTGTGTTTCAACCTACATATTGAATTGATGATCATTAGCACCTGTTTGGTATAATTGTTTAATCAAACACCTGATTATATGCCTACAAAATCCCTGACTTTGTGCAAGTGAAGAATGAACCTAGAAGAATTGATGCTGTTTTGAAGGCAAAGGGTGGTCACACCAAATATGGATTTGATTTAGATTTTTCATCTGTTCACTCACTTTGCATTTAGTTAATTGATAAATATAATCTATTAACATGTCTCTTCTTGAAAGCATTCTTACTTTACAGCATTTTTTCACACCTGCCTAAAACTTTTGCACAGTACTGTATATTCAGTAACATCCTGGGGGAGTTTTGAGATTCAAACCCAGTCTCCTGCACCACAATGCAATAGATTACATTATAACAAATATAACAAATCACTACAGGGGTACATATTTTATATTGTTTATTTTGTTTTGTGTTTTATTATATAACTCTTTGGGGTGTGTGTGTTAATATTGATGTGTTAATATTGAATACAACTGAAAGTAATTTCCAGATATGTGCCTAAATAACATTTATTTTTGTTGGACAGATAAAATTGAGGAACCATACAAATAATTTATGGAAAATAAAATGTTGAATTAAAACATCAAATGAATCTCTTGCGTGGTTCTTCATAAGGCTCACACACAAACACATGCACATTCACTTTATTACTAAAATCACAATTTACTTTTGGTACTTGTTTAGCTACTTGTTTACTTTTACTCAAGTACTGTTTGAATGGGAGACTTTTTACTTTTACTGGAGTAAGTTTTTGATAGAATATTTTTACTTTTATTCAGTTATGACTTCCGACTACTTTTTATGCCTCTGGATAATTTTATCTTAAACGTATTGAAATGGTGTATCGTATAACAAATACACAATAAACTAAATGCATAGTTAAAATGTTTATGCTTGAAATGGCATTGAGGTCATTCATTTTGTGACATCTCCTCCTTTGACTGTAAAATGACATTAAAAAGTAATTTGTGTTGTCTATACTTTCACGCTGTGTGTGTATGTGTGTGTGTGCAGTGCTTTATAAGGCTGTTCAGTGTAATGTCTGTTGAGCTCCTCGGCCATAAGGTATTCTGTGTGCTCTAAAATACTGTTCTTGTCATATTTTCTTAATCTTTCAAGCATTGTTTTGCATGCATGTTCTGGACAGGGGATTTCTGCTTTTAGGGCACAGAGTGGCCTTATGATCCTCTTACAGCTGAGAGTACGTCTGTGCACAGCGGACTTCAGTTTCAATTAAAGAGGCCAGGACATCTGAGAGAAATTTAAAGCAGGTAATCGAAAAATCCAACGACAATGGGAATGCCATGCGAAGGTAAGCGCATTGTTACTAGGTGGTCCTCCTTGATCAAAACAGTCATTGGTATCCTTTTCTTTTTTAAACTAGACACCGTTCATGCCTTCTAGCTGTCGGTTACAGTTCAGGAATCAGTGATAAACCCTGACAAAGTGTTTCACAGAACCTGATAGTCATCGCCTTATCTGTGCAGAATAAACAGAAGCTTTTTTTAAACTGGAGGACCTGGGGTCAGCCATGTATGTATGTACTGATTTTCCCCTTTTCCCCCAGAATCACACAAAACTTGACAGAATTGATTTGAAGAACAGTGTTTGCCAACTGCAGTGAAAGGCCGTGGTGGTGACAGCACCAAAACTCCAAAACATTTCCTTGTTTTTGATCCATTCTCTTTTGCTTCCTCTAATTTGCATCAAATTGAAATGTGTAGACATGTTACTAGTATAATGTAATCATGTCAGCCTAAATTTTTCTTAAAGGTAAATCTGATGATGAAAACAAAAATGTATTTTCTCTTTTCCTTAAGTGATGATTCTGGGCATAAATCAAATTTGAAGTTTTCCTGTGTATTTTCTATGTGCCTACCTTTCATAAGGGTGGAAAATGTCGATTTTAATAGTACATACTGATTTCTTGTGAATCTGTGTCAAAATGTTATTGGAAATCTCTATTGATGAGTAGAATTAAGTAATCTAGGTTGTACTATATGTTTAGGATTAAGTACTAAACAACATTTTTTAAGTACAGGGATAGATTTACCCTCCCCTAATTTTCTATAGACAACTTTATCTGTCAATTTCCATTAAAAAAATCACATTACATTGCGGAAGTTTGTACTGTTTAAAACAATAAAGTATAATTATTTCCTATAAGAACTTTATGTATGTATGTATGTATGTATGTATGTATGTATGTATGTATGTATGCATTTATTTATTTATACAAAATAGTGCATCACTGCTGGAATGTGAAACTATTCAAGACACCTAAAAAGTAACAGCAATCTTCTAGACTCACGGCTAAAGTTGAGCAAGAAGGATTTTTTTTTAAGGCCTGATTAAAATAATGAAGACTCAGGGATTTTTTTCTAATTCTCTTCAAAGAAAGCTTTGTCTACTAGAAGAACCTACTTGAAATTTATCCCAGAAAGTTGATGCAGTCCGATTGTTATCGGCAGGCCCCCAACTCGCCTGCATCGTCTCCTTTCTCGATCTTGTAATTTAAACTGCAAGCTGCTTATTAGAAATCTGAGATAAAAGTTTAATGATAATAAAAAAAGAGAGCACTCCCTTTTTATTTTTCTACATTTCTCATCCCTCCCCTTCAGTCAAGCACCCCAGCTTTCCATTGTCTACCCCCCCCCCCACCCCCAAAATATAATCAGGTTTTATTATTTTTAAATTACCAGATGAAATGGATATCTCTGTCTTTTTTAAGCCTGCCAGGTAATTATAATAATAGGCAAAGGAAGACAAAGCAAAACTGGTACTGGATACTGAGCCAAGTTGGTGTGTTCTCTCTCTCTCTTGCTCTCTCTCTCTCTCTCTCTCTCTCTTTTTTTTTGCTCTGTCTCCTCAAACAAGTCTTACCAGTGAACCTTGCACAAACAGGACTGCAACAGAAATGCTTTGCTTCCCAGCTTCAACCCTCTGTTTTTTTACACTAGAGAAACCTTGTACTTCTGTCCAACTTTTAAACATTAAATGTTGACAACAGCAGTGAAACAATAACCACCTCCTTCTCCAGCCCAGGTTTGCACACTCATTTCATAATCTCAAGAACAGTTTTGACTGCTATTAAAAAAAATACTTGGTGAGGAAACCATTCTGCTTCCTCCTTCTGAGGAGGTGCTAGATTTGGATCATGCTTGTAAAATGGGGATGTGAGAGACATGAATAAATTAGGATTTAAAGCAAGCTTAGCAATGCATGGTAAAAATATTAATGTACTTTTCAAACAAAACTGTACCAAGATCTGTAATCAGGTCTGTATGATTTTTGTTACTCAGTTCCTCACAGATTTCATTGCATCATTTTATGTGCATTGTTTCCTTTCTCTTTAACCTCCTCTCTCCCAGCGCAATAACAAACAAAACACGAGCATAACATTATTGCTAAGAAGACTGCCATATTTCATTTTTTAGCATGTTTGGAAATATTTCCACTTTGAAACTTTATTTAGGCAAAACAAATCCCTAGATTATTCCTGTGAGGGTATAAATGTATGGCCATGGCATGTGATAGGCACATAATGGACCTGCATTTACAGCCACAGTGAACTTATTTGGAGTACTGTAAAGGTCAAATAAAGAGCGTTTTGGAAACTACACAGCAAGTCCATTTGCTAAAACAACACACAGTGACAATTAACTAGGTCTCTGTAGTTTATTTGTTCAGTGCCCAGGAAAAGCAGGGTTTGAAGTTTTTTTGAAGACTATAAGATTGAGTGCACTTAGTGGGAATATGTGCATTTTTTATTTTTGAAAACGAAAAGCACACACATATAAGAACAAAGCCCAGAAATTGGATGTGTTGTCATAGTTTGGAAGTGCTGTTTCATCAGGTTTGTATTATAGATTGTACTTTAAATCATTCTAAGCTTGTGAAACAAAACAATAGCAAACACAAATCTCATAAGAGGTTTTCAGGAATAGTTGAGTCAAGGTCTTGGGATTCAACTTTGGCTTCTCATTGGCTCGGTTGTAGCTCTCCGGAACATGGTTTGCATATGGAAACACTTTGTTTGTAGTAGGAGTAATAACAATAATCACAATTTACTTTGTATTTCACACCTGTGCAAAGCCCTCTGAGTCTGGTGTCAATTTCTCTGTGCTGTAAACCATTGAGTATTCAAATTAAATTGACTTTTTCTGCGTAGTTGTTTCTCCGAACTGCACAGTAGGTTTGTTAAACTTTCACTTTTGTTGTTGTGTTTTTTAATATGAAACAGTAGTCAATCCAGTAAAACGGTAAATAAAGTAACCGACAGCCTTGACACTGCCCTACCCTAGTCATAATGTCAATCTCCAAAGACACACAAAAACAGGATAATTGGCCCATACATCTCAACAGGCTTCCTTACATTCTCAAAAAATAATATGTCCCAGGTTTCCAGTTTTATTCTGCCATTGTAGGTAGATGATGTGCTTTCTAATTTAAATGAGTCTTACAGAATTAATAGAAACTGGATATAAATCTTTCTTTCATTATTGTCATTTATTGATTGAATAAATATTCTAGACGATGTCCAAGTCCACATAATGATTTAACAAAGGACAATCCAACCTAACGGGTCACACTTAAAAATAAGGTGGTGTGATTCCTCATGAATTAATATATGAATACCACAGGATTAACACATGAATATGACATGCACTTCATTTGAGTTCTGATGTTAATCACATGTATAATGGGGTTAGTCTCAGGGTTAGGTTTAGAGTTAGGGTTCGGCATCGGAACTCAGGTGATGTACATGAGGTATTGGTGTGTTAATTCTGTGGTATTCAGATATTAACTCATGAGGAATCACACCACCTTATTTTGAAGTTTTACCACATAATGCAAAGTATTGGTGTCTTTACCTGGAATCTGAATAGATGCATAGTTTTGACTGAGAGTCTGTAGTTCTCTGATGTCACACTTAGATGTTAAATTGTATTATTGTATATGTGGAGTATCTATCTGTCAGGTAGATTGAAAGTACCAGATGTGCCCTTGATTATGAGAAAGTAATGAAACCTGAGTTTAAATTAATCTTTCCTGTCCCCTAATTAGTAACTGCAATATGTCTCAGGGGACAAACAATGAGCACAAATGTTGGAAATCGAGATATATGCAGTCTTTAGAGATAGCATGTTATGTTTAGTGGGTAGGCTTTTGTTCTTTGTAAGATTTAGAGAGATTTTTTTCTCTCTCTCTCTCGTGTGGCACATCAGAAAGCTAAGGTTTTCAGGTGACGGGGTCAGATGGAGGAAACACCTGTGGTGAGCTGGGGAGGGAGAGAAGCAGATCAAAGTTCAGAGGGGAAGAGGGAGGCCGCGCACCCCGTCGGTGACTCTGTCCCCAGACTCGGCTCTACAGCTGGGTGACCTTGTGCTTTGGGGGTGAAGCGAGTCTCCCGGGGGTCACCTGCTAAATCACTGCATCGTCTGTAATTCGACACTGGGGTCGGCCACCCCTTGCTTTTTCCGAATTAACCTTTCAGCTATATTGCTTGCTGTGATAGGAAGGGCTCACATTACAGCATTTTCAACAAACCTTTTCTGAAAATAATTAACAAAAAAAACAGAAACGCCTAGTATGAAAAAGAGAATTGGGGCTTATTCTTTTGTATTCCAAAGGAATTTACTGGTTTGCAATGTTTTTTTAGTTTTCTTTAAAGTAAACAAAACAAGTATTTTTTCTCTTTTTTATCATGTTTCATTTTCCAATTTTATTATTAAGGTATAAAATGTGCAATAAGATGACCTCATAGTACAGTAAAACACCTGGAAAATGGCTGGAGGTTATTGAAGAAGAACCTATTATAAAAGTGCATAATTATCACAGCTGCTCAAATGGGGAATGCATGCTTCACAGTCATCTTCACTTTATCTTAACCATGGAAGATTTTTTGTGGTTCACTGTTAACATAATTAAAAATGGCCCCTTGTTAATCGCATACCACTAATAGTTGTCCACATCATTGAAGCTTTCCTATAATGGATAGTTTGAGTAAATCATTTCATTATGGAGGTATATCGATATCATGTGCAAGAAATGAATGTGATCTTGTGCCATTAAATATTTTTCAAGTTGTTTGTATTGGTATAATAATTGCCCAAAAAAGTAAAATGTTTGTTTGAAAAAAAACTGTATACTGTTGATATCTTTGTTTCGCAAAACAAATCCATCCTCATAAGACAGCGTATAATTAGCTGCAGGAAAACAGAATGCAATTATTGTTCTGTCTAAAGTATAAAGTTTTCCTAAAGAAAGAAAAGCTCAGCAGCAAAGAACTGCCATTTTCTCTCTTTTTTGAGATTATACTTGTATACTGTATACTTTTTTGGGGTAGTAGGATACATGACAGTGAAAATTACTGAAAACTGGGGTGTAGACCCTATCAGGTGCCCTTTGACCCCTTCCTTTGCTGCAAGCGTCCGGCAGGCTCTGTAATCACAGTATAATTGGAGCAGGTTGGAGAAAACACACACCCTCCCTCTGTCCAGGCCCCTTGCGTTTGCCAGCCAATCCCGTGTCAGATGTTGCCAGAATAATAAAGGCAGGAGTGTAGGTTACAGCACTGCCCAGTCTCCTCGGCCCTGACGGGTCTTACTCCTAATGAAATCTGAAAAATCCCTGGCTAAGTGGGACCTGCCAGACGAGTCAGGCGCTGGGCCATGGGCTGAGCGACTGCCACAGACTAGCACCACCACCCACAGTCCTGATCTCCGCAACATGTGCAGGACTTAGAGCAAAAGCTGTGGGGATTAGCTTCCAAGCGGGGCTCTGCTGCTCTGGATGCAGGCCGTTGAGGAAGGAAGGGAGGGAGGGAGGTAGGGGAGGGGGGGTATTATTGCCAGAGAGCTCTCCACTGATGCTGAAGGAATCTCAGTTTGGGATGCTTACTGCAAGTCCCTCTGTAAATCTAAAGAGGCCATACAAACAGCGCTCTTGAAATAAAGAGGAACTCGGAAGGTCACTCACAACTGGATGCACACAATGAACCTCCTCTCTCTGAAGTCTTCTAATCAGTTCTTACCATTGCGATTTTATTTGGTATTTGATATGCTTTCTTGCCCATATACAAGAAAATGTAATTTCTTTCAAGAAGTATGAACTATCTAGTAAATCTTTTCTACCCCTGTCTGTAAGGATCTTTTGTAAGCATGTTTTTTCAGGGCCCCCACATAGAGGTTGGTTTACGTGAACAAGTGGGATGTGCAATAACTTGTAAATCTCTTTTACTGGATCAAATGCAGCCAACCTTATAAATGACTGCAGTGTAACTAACTATACAATAGGAATGTGTAGGATGTTTGTATTGCGGTGAGATTATTAAATTGATATTGCTACATGTTTCAAATAATTATCCACCTTAAATGTTCAATTCACGATTCAAATTGTATTGCAACATTTCGCAATGCAGATTATGTTTACTTGAGCATGTGTTTCAGCTGAATATGCTTTTACAGTAGTTCAATATTTACCAAGTATCTGCAAGATGTTTTTCTCATTCCTCCAGTTTAACTTTAATCCCTGACCTTGCTCCTGTCTCTACACAGACACATGTCTCTTATTTCTGTGCTTATTTATATTGCCAGCATAATGTATTAACTTAGTATTTTTTATTTGCATTGAAAACATTTTCAAACAATTGTATGTATGCAATATCTGTGTAATATAATGATTACTATTATTAGGAAAAGTAATAGTAGTAGTAATAACAGCATGTGTAGTCATTTACAGTTAAACAGCTAGCAGAAGTTTTAGCAGTAGGAGAAACAACCAGAGAAACAACAGTAGGAGCTGTAGATTTCAGACCATAGTCATCACAACACTGTAAAATATAAATCAATGAGCAGTCTATGGTATATTTTCATTATTGTTTAAAATCATGTTAAGTACCCCCCCTTTTTATAAAAGGTTGAAAACAATCACCCAATGGTACAAAATGTAGAAAATGAAATTCAAAAAGAAAGGATTTATGTGACACTTCCCCTTAAAAGACGGCAAAGGTTTTATGAATTCGGCCCTGTGTTCTGCCAGAATTGCCTTTCATGTTTTTTGTGTTCTCTGTGGCTTCTCATCACCAAAAAGCTTTACCTTCATACTTGCCAAAGCAAAGGTGAGAAGTGCAGTTGATTATTCAGTGAGTCATGTGATCACTCAGTCCACAGAGAAGCCGGGGACTGATGTCACTGGACACGAACCACCACCTTGGCTGGGGTTTACATGAGCTGAAGTCATCCTCTCTGCCTCTCTCTCTCTCTTTGTTCTTTCAATTTTTGTGGTTATGCCCTTATCCCTTTTTATGAGAAAAGCTTGTGAAGGCAGGGTATAATCTACTTTGTATTAGCTGGATTTGCCTTCCTTCAGCATTTAAAAAGAGAGAGAAAGAGAAAGAAAGGGCATAAAACATGCTTTTTTTAAATGGGGAACAAATGGGGGCTCCTACGTCCATGGGGATTTGAACTTTTCCAGGAATTGCCCTCGACATGTGTTTTACTTACTAATGTACATAGCGATGCTGAGTCACCATTTCATAAAAATGCATAACTATATATAAATGCAGTTTTAGGCTCGGCTCAAGGTTTGCATAGTTCTTTTTATAAGTGCTACAGGAAAGTATTGAATCTCCATTATCATAAATAGCTCAATGGACTATTAGAAGCACCCCTAAAATGCACCTGTTCTTCTTACTGATTTTTATACCCATTTTGTTTTTCAATCTTAGAACCAAAACCAAGTAAAAAAATAAAATAAAGTGTATTCCCATTCCCAGCTACACATTAACTTTGTGAGTAAGTTGTTTGCAACATTCTGCTTCTATGCAATTACATTTGGACAATGGCAATCGGTAGACTCCCAGATATATCAATTCTTCCAGTAGTGGATCCATATGGGCCGATAATATGGGTGATAATATATAAACATTTGTGTAAATGTAAAATAATTACATGTAAGATGTATAAAACATCTCCCACTAGTACTATAATTTAAAAACATGTGTGTTATGTTTGCCACCATGATACCACAACCTTACAGCACAGTTCTGAAATGCTTAGACAACATTCTTATTTCAACTAAATCTAAGCGGTATAATAAAAAGCAAACAACCAAAACCTGAAACATTTTTGCCAGTCAGGGATAAAAACACACATGTGGTTAGCCTCGCCCTTTTGTTTGTTGAAACTCTGACACAGATATACCATTCCCATTTAAACCTACATTATTTTATACAGAATATGAACTGAGGTGCAACGGATTCAGGTTTTGTGGTTTCAGATCACTATTATATCATCCTAGCAATCAGTTCATCACGTCGTACACCACAACAGGTCTGGTTAGCAACAATAAACATGAATAATGATGTCATGAACTCACACCTTGTCACCATGAGGGTTCTGAAGTAAAAACAATAAAACTACCAGTCCTGTAACACAGTCAAAATCTTGTTTTACTATCAAATTACATCAGCCGACTTAACCAGTCAACCTGCAATTCAGTTTACATTAGTAATAACAAAGGGAGGTAGCGCACCGTGAAAAATAACAGGTTCATGAAGAGATATGGCCATGCAGTGCATCAAAGTTTCAACACAAGTGTGAAAGTCTGCCAGCTGCCCCACTTCCACCCCTTTCCCCACCCCAACCCGAAAAATATCACCACACTCATTTACATAAATCACACACAATAACATACTAATGGAAAAGTAAGGGGAATCAAAAAACAAGTCCAACCAACCATATCTTTTACATAATTATTAATGTTTTCATACATTTCTATAACAGAGACAGCAGCTTTGGCTTTGTGTTCTCATTTTAGGAACTTACAAGGTATCCAACAAAGATGAAACAAGGGTTTAATTTAAAGGTGTGGTGTTGGGTCTGTTTGTCTGTTTTCTTGCAGTGGTTTTTAATCAGTGGAACAGTTTCCTGGTTGCCAAATATTAGCAGCTTGCAGGTCTTTCTCAGATTTTTCACTCCAGAGCCAACCTTGCATAGTTGATGAGCAAAGAAAGATGTCTATCTTGCTGTGCTCCTTTTTGAAGACTGACTTTCTCCTTCAATCATAAGTTCACTTGTCTCTCAGTACTGTGTTGTTCTAGTTTACCCCACAGTGTTGGAAGAAAGATCCAGAACCTCTGTGCAGAAAGTAAACATAGACTGCGTTGAGAGGCAGGTCTCTTAGTCTATCTTTCGGAATTATCAGTGCAAATATGCAGGCCTTAACGCAAACCCTGAGATTACATCTCCTGCAGGACATTTTCACTGGAGACTCGCCGGAGTACCTCTGGGGAGAGTCGGGTCTTGGGCTGGGAGCCAGGTGAGATAAAAACCTGTTGCAAGGGACTGTGGGTAAGAGGGCGATAGTAGCTGTAGCAACAATGATGTCATTAAGGCGTTGTGAAGCAATCTACTACTCCTGGCTTTGGGAAAGGAGGCTGCAGCTCACAGAACAGTGATAAGGGGTCAAGTAGCAGAATTACTTGTATATCTATTGGTGATTAGAGAAGGAGTGGTGGTGGTGGAGCAGTGTTTGGTTGTGCAGTTGTGCATAACCAATGTGGCGTATCGGTGTGGAGGACGGGATGGAGGTAGATTGTCAGGGCAGAGGCGCTGCTCTGTAAACACCCCTCTGTGAGGTCTGTGCTCCAGCTTGTTTACAGGGGCCTCGGTGCCTCTCACACTTACTAACAGGCACGTAGCCTCACAGCCTGGCCTGTCACCTGCTCTGCTCGCAAAAACATCCAGTACACATTCCATTTGTAAAAGGCAGACAGGTATGACGTTAGAAACACAGAGTCCTGTCCATCAAAAAGCAGGCTCAGTCTTCAAGGCACAACGAATCAAGAAAAATGTCCACTCTTTTAGACATAGTTTAGAGGGGTGGGGATGGTCAGGCAGGGGTAAAACCTGGACTGTAGATTTTGTGGTTTATATTGATAATAAATTATAACAAGTAGAAAAATATGTATAGATTAATTAATCCATTAAATATACATATCTTGTATGTGAGTATATATTCTTCTTAGCAGAGGAAGATCATGTTTATTATAATATACTATCAATACCAACAAGATCACTCTGGACTATGTAATTCCAGCTATGAAAGTTGGTTTTATCCATCTTTTTCAAGCCTTTCGTCTCCGTAGGCCCTTTTTCCAAATCATGTTATATCATTAATTACATCAATAAGCCCTATTGGACAGAAGGCCTTTCCAATGGACACACAAACAAACAGTTGGATATAGCTGGCATTTGAGATGTATTATGATGATAGCCAAGGAAATATGTACATAGAAATTATATTAATGTTTCATCTGCTGGCCTTTCTTGGCAGGGTAAGGCTGTTCTAGGGCTACAATGGATTTATGGATTAAGCATACAGTATATATGTTTTTTGCTTTAGTCGTTCAAATAAACAGAATCAACATCAAAGCAGGCATAACAACAAGCTAGGTAATTACTCAGAAAAGCTAAGGATTTCATAGGAAAGAACTAATCTGGCATTGCTACAGGGTTTAGTGCTGTTGTTGAACCAGTTTGCATTCATTGTGTAATGTGCCTTTGCAAAATACCAAGATATAAAACAAACAACCTCAAACCAGTGGCAATTATCTTGATATAGGAAGATCTCAGTTGCTGTTTTGTAAAAGGCAATAGGCAAAACAAAGTTAATTAGGAAAACTCTTTCTCTGGTCCTTGGGTCATTGGTATTCTGGGGAATGGATACACAATGAGAGGGAAAGAGCAGCAACATGTTGAGCTTTCAAAAGAAATCTGATCAAGATAGGTATTGACCTAATGTATTGTAGTCTCATTTTATTTATTCTGCACTAGAATCAAGAACAGGGCTCAAGGCATTTAGACTTTTGATAGGGTTTGGATTGCATTTTTAATGGGTTAACTGAGCCTGGCATGGAGTAATAAATGTGTTCCTTCCACTTGGTACCAATTAGAATTTGACTGATGTATTTTCTACCAGCTGGATCCAGTATGGTATACTAAAATATTTTTTTAGGCTCAGTAAGCCTCACCTGTTTCATTAGCAGATTGGAAGTCTGTTTTAAAATACCCCTCATGGCTTGGGTAGTTTCAAATGTATCTCCTTTATGTTCAGCTGTGGAAATCAAGCTGCAGTGTTCCGTCAGTATTTCCGTCCCACACAACCACACAACCTCCTCTAATCCCCTTTATAAGACTCAGCCAAAAAAGCATCACGCTGTTCTGCTCAGTGTGTGCTCTGGTGATGTAACTATTGCACTTAGGAAATGCATATAACCTCACAACTTTTGTATGACATGGTCATTGTGTAAGCATTTGTAATCTCCTTGGACACAGCCTTATTTTTCTTGTTCAGCTATGAGATGACCACAAGTGTTTTGGACAGTGTTTGCCTGTTGGGATCTGGCCCACTCCCATCATTTGGGTTTTCCTGATATGTCCCATAAGCCACAAGAACGTCTCTAAACTAGAACTCCAAACGTGTGCAGCAGAAATCCAGACGGGCAAGTCTTTGGCCCATACCTAACCGTAACTTGTTTGAAGTAATAGACTCCAGCTTGTTCTAGGATTGCTGATATTTCAAAGACCACATGCCCTTGTGAATGTTACCAGCAGGGCTTTTTACTTGCAAATCCAAGTTTAGATCCCCTTTCTTGGATATGAACCAAAACCTCCATATTATAACAATTTCGATAATTTAAAACCCATTTATAAAGTGGCTGTCACAAGGATGAGAACTGGGCAACAGTCCCTTTGGCTTTCAGAGTCCCACCCTATCCATATCTCCAAAAGAGCCAAGCTCCCACAGAGGGGCAGACAGTAAAATGTGTGTCAAGCTTCTCATTGCAGGAAGGAACATTGGATGGAGGATGTTTTTATCATTTTAAGTAAAATACGTGAGCTAAAAAAACATATTGTTGTATTAAAACTAATTTATACCCCAGTACTTTACTGATGCTGATCTAATAATACTTTTATAAATATCAGTGAATAAATCCATCCAGTTTTATTTTGTGAATACAGCACATTGCGGTACAATATGGTTCAGTAAAGTTCATTTAGCCCAAGAGGGAGACTGAAAGAGAGATACACTGACAGACAGAAAGAGGTAGACAATCTGTCTACTTGCACTGAAAAAGGAACCTGATAAGTACCACAAGCAATTTTGCAGTATTCAGACAATCAGATTGGTAACAAGCAGGATCATGCCTTCAAGCACAGTTTCAATCTGGGAGATTTTAGTCAGAGATAATTCAATGAATTAAACATCCTAGTTCAGTGCTTTGCCACACTGAGAAAAGCTCATGCTTGTGTGGCATTTTACACATCAAGGATCTTAAAGTGTCCTACAGTGAAAAGACTGAAAACTGTTGGATCAACTGCACTCTTGACATTTTTCTCTAGGCCCAATCAGTGGTATTTGTCAGAATTTTGAGGCTAAAATATTTAATTGAACAATTTAATGAACAATATTTATTCCATTATTTGCATGAGTGAGTAGCATTGATTGAAATGAAGGGTGAGAATATGTAAGATTACGACTGTCTATATTTTGTAATGTTTTAATATTGGCAGTAGTTATCCGGTCAATCTTTTTTCTGACAGGAGTCCTCCTCAGACATGAAGGTGCCATCATTTCTTCCTTAAGGCTCTCTTTTGTGGTTTTAATTCTTTATTTCAGAGGAAAAAAAACAAAACTTCCTGCACCAAAAGGTGTCATGTTTCTGTCTGAAACAAAACAGCCCTTGTCTCCCCTGCAATTTACCTGTCCTGAAGCAAAGATGGGTGTTTTTTTTTCAATTGTCAAGTTCAAGATCACGGTTCAAAGGGAGGACAAGCTTATATAGACGTTGTCCTGACAACATTTGGGTAAAAAGGCAAGAGTTGTGAGAGACTTGGATGGATCATATTATCAGATGCAGTAGCACCAGCAGCAACTTGGAAAGGAGGCATGGAAATGCTGAAGTTTTGTTTTCTATTTTTTTTTTACTAGATGGATGGTGTTCATTCACCCATTCTTGACTTTCAAACTTTGGAAAACAAGACACTTTAAAATGTAGGCATTTGCATTTTTCTCTGTTTTCACTTAGTTAACTTTAATATTAATAGTAAACTTTAATATTTTATGTAATAACAGTTCTCAAGTCCAGTAGCCTGGTCGGGTTGAATTTATTGTCCATCTTTTGGAGTGGACTGTGGACTACTGCAGTCCGGCAGTAGGTCCTTCTGATGTCAGAGGTGCAGATGAGGAAAAAGAAAAAGTGATCAGTCACCTGTTGATACATGTGCAAGTGGGTCACACTCGGCTGCTCCTTTGCTACCGCCAGCTCCCACAATGAGAATGGGAGATGAAGGATAATAAGACAAGACAGACGTGCCAGTTTTGAGGTGTTTGAAAGTGTAAAAATAAGGAAAGTGGGGGAGGTGTTAGACTTTCCTTTACCTGAGGATTATGTAGGCCAACCACACCAGGATGGAAGTTAGAATTTTATCCTAATTATAGTATTGTTTGATATTGTCCTGTCATATTAATTTGTAAAATGCTTTTGTTGATTGCTGATCGCATTCTCCCTTATGGCTGTAAAAATGTTAAACGATACAATGAATAATGCATTGTGACTGACATGCCATTCATCTTTCTGATGGGCAAGGTGCCATGTAAATGTATTACCGCACGGCTTCCAAAGCACACGAGAACATGTCATCGTTACATATTGGCCAAACTATTGCAAGGTGTTGGTGCTGAACACTGCACACAATAATGCGCTTGTAAAGTCCTATGAAAATTCAGTTTCAAAAGTTGTGCCCACCCCATCCCCAACCCCCTTCCCAAGGATTCTTGAACGTTTCTTGTGTTTATAACTTGACTTGATGCCATGTTGTTTGGCATTTTTAAACATATTTGCATTTTCCCAGCTACCCATTGCAGCCTGTTTGTACCTGCTTGTGTCTATGCCTGGAGGCAGGCGGTAATTAAATGTGTTCATTAAAGTCTGCTTGGACTTGTTCGGTCATGCAGATGATTGTATCAGTTGCAGGGACCCATAAATCATTTAATCAGCTTCAAATGTATATTTCTATAGGAAACCTTTGCAGTCGGGGATCACAGAGTGGAGCTTTACATTTTTATTGCAATTATTTACGGACAGAAATGGCAGTATACATAGAGAGAAACAGTTCTGCTTCAGCAGTCTCTACCGGAGGCATCCTGTCACGGGATGTGCAATGTAGTGCAGTTTACAAGCTATTGATGGTAGAGGACTGATATTAAGAGACTGACATAACTTGAATGACTCCACTATAAAATCTGCATAAATCTGTTCAGACATTACCAGTGACATAATATTCATTTTTAAAGCACACCCACATAGTCACTCAAAAATAATTCTGATCAGGGTTCTTGGCTCAGCATACGGAGCTCATAAAAAAAGCTTACCAAGGGGGGGTCCCTTTCACCAGCCTTCACCACAGTTATCTATGGGCAGAGAATCTTGGGAAACAGCCATACACATACTACAGCACAAACTGCATTACAGTCCTAGGCACTTAAAAGTATGTGTCTAGAATATAGTCCATTATTGTTGGCTGCTGGCTATTAGTATTATACAGCTGACAGCTTTCCTCCAATTAATTATAAATAAAATAAATATTTTTTGAAGTGACACATTGTTTTCACATCATTGTGAGTGAATTAACAGTATCTTCCATTGATGCATTAACATGGGTGAGGTACAAGCAGAGATCACTTAACCCTGATGTCTGGGTCACTGCCACCATGTTCTGGGTCTAACTATGAACAAGGTCATCAGGACATTTTGTGGCTTGGTGTTCCAGTATTTAGGTCCATACTTGTAACCTGGCCTTTGACAATGTTTCAAGGGAATCAAATTAATACAGTGCTGGTGTATGTTTTTATAAAACATATTTATATATTTATAAAATAACACTGGATTTCTGTTTCCAATTTCTGTCAGGAATGCTACTCAAAGTTATGCCTAGACCAAATCAAAACTTCGACCTGCCCATGAATGGCAAATGTTTTAAATTGTACCTTATTGCATTTTGATTCATAGGCAATAGAAAGTGGCTTCTGATAATACATCTAATAGGATACAGGTTTGTACATTTGTACCATTTGTGGGTAGGTCAAAAGTATGATTCTGCCAATGCTTAGACTTCAGCTTTAATAAGTTAAAACAAACAAATGAACAAATGAAGGGCAATTTTAGTATTTTTATGTTGGGATTTAAATTATAGGACACTTTAGTTTACTCTCTACCAAGGAATAGAGGATGATTTTTCAATCTGTCTTTGTGTTCAGAACGTTCTGCCTTTTCCTGCTGGAAAGGAACTTAAACCTCACAAATGAAAACAGAAAGAATCTTAGCAGTAATACCCAAGTAACTTCTGTTCAGTATCATACCTGCAGCTTCCAGAAATAGTTAAGCTGAGGCGCAACCACTTAGGGTTGCAAACTGTTCCTGTGTTGCTGGGATTGTTCTGTAATTGCAGCGACTGCTCTGAGAAATCAAACATATTTTCTGGGACTTTAAATCCCAATTTTTTGGTTGGCTCCCTAACTAAATTCAACACCCCCTTCACAATACATGTATACGTGTTTTTCTCCCCATCTTCGTGAACTGTGAGCTATTCTGAACCCATGTATGCCCATGAATGACCAGAGACGCACCTTACCATAGAAAAGTCAGTTTATGCATTTTAATGGTTATAGCCACATGGCAGAAACCGACTAATAACTGCATAAGACATTGCCGTCTAATTTAAAGCGTGTTACCTTGACTAACGTTAGAGTGCTTTACAGGGCTATAGCATTTGGAGGATGTTTTAACGTTTTGGTTATAACTAGTTTATGCTCCTCCTGATGTTGTAACATGATTCATTACTTATTACTTTATGCTCCTTATAAAAAATGAATGAATAAGCTCACAATGGCTGCCTTGAATTCCCAGAAAAAATCAGGCATGTCGTGCTGCAGTTAATGTAAATGTAAATAATTATAATAATTTCTCAAAACGTATATTTAGTAAGTATGTAGATAATGTAACACCACATTAAAAATTAATCAAAAGTCAGTTATAACAATCCTACATTTATTTATTTTTGGAAAAGGGGTCAACCTGAAGCAACAGCCAGTACATCTACTTAAAATAGTTAAGAAGTCTTGCTGCAAATGTAACATTAGACAATGGATTTTTGTAATGGAATGTCTCTATAGAACAATTTTCAGGAAAGTCAGAGGCGGCAACACCTGAAAATCATCTAGATAACTGCTGTTTGTTGTACCTTGTACCACATTGTTTCTTCTATAGTGTGCCAAGAAGGGAACTGGCAAATTTTTTTAAATATATGTAGTCTGCAATGTTGATTCAAGGGCCTTATCCTCCAAATCAATTGTTTACCCGTTCTGGTTTATGGGTACTGGGTCCTTTCAATTTGTTAAAGAATAGGACAAATTGAACTATAGCATAAACTGCCTTGATAAATGGGGGGAAAGTGCATAAAAGTGTAGTCAAGCTAAATAAATATTTAGTCTTTCCCTTTGGCATATGCATTTGCAATTTTCTGTCATCAGTATGACATATTACACACCAGCCCTAAAGGAGAAAGGCATGGATTTTTGGTAATTCCTTTTCTCTTGCAGAGCCAGAACCACAATGAAATATATATACACAATACGTTTAAAAAAAAAGAGATAATAGCAATTTCAGTTGCAAGTTAAGAGAAATTTAGATTAAAATCTTTCTCGCTTGCATAGGACTTGTTTATTTGCAATCAATGGTTTACAGAGAAAGAAAGCCCGCATTGGTGCAACCCTGAATCAAAGAGTTGGGTTATAAAGATTTCTTTGTGCAAACAAGATGATACGCTGTTTACTGTACAAGGAGGCTTACTTAATGGTGTTTTGTTAATGCTAATGCCAAGTAGGGTGGGCCCAGCACATCGCCAAGGGATGCCACATCCCGCCTTCTCTCTGTGCCCACGATGAGATCACAGAACTACACACCTACTTTGCACATTGGATGGAGAATGCGGCGTGACCCAGACTAGCCCCGCACGTCTTAATATTGGATCCAGAGCGCCGTATTTCAATAATAAATCCTGAGTCATGTTAATTTCTCAACTCATTTTTTCCTTCTAACTGCAACCACATGTTTTACAACAGATGTAATCTTTTCCACTAAAGTGGATTTAGTAGAGGAAGAGGAGGTGCCAGTGCCCAGCAAAGTGTTGTTGTTTTTTGTTTTGTTTTTCCATTGGCAGACGGTAGTTAGAGATAGTATTACATGCTTAAGATGAGTGAGAGCAAATGTCAATGTACGGTGAAGCACGTGGTTCGAGGAAAGAAGCATTTATGGGCCAATTTGGCTAAAGACTTCGACTTTCCTGTGGTATGGGATGCCCTCAGCTCATATGACACCCCTGACTGTGGTTTGAGGTCATCTAATGCCCCTGTTTCCACTCCCTCCAAGCGATTAAGCTTTTGAAATCTTTTTCCTGTATTTACATCATCACATTTCACTTAAGACCTATTTTCTTTTTTATCCTGTGCATTAGCTATGCAAACAAGCCATAATCAGAAAATCTGAATCACACAATCATATAAGCTGACAACCTGACCTCTTATATTCTTTTTTTCTTTTTAACACTCTACAGTAGGTGCTGTGCCTAATAAACCAGAAACAGGGCCACATGTCACAGTGTCCTGCTATGGAAGGGCAGTAATCGCACATGGAAATCTCTTCATTAAAGTAATGTCACCATGACAGCATTTAATAGAACCTTTGCACACTATACTATCTCTGGATCACTTCTGGCTGGGATCCTGTATGGGTCAATGAAAAATAGTTAAATGTGATGGACATCACATATAAGGCAACCTTTAGGTACATTTCCCATGATATAGATTCATTTCTATGCTGGGCTTTTAAATAGTATTAAGTGCTTTTAGAACTTTAAAAATACACCTATAAAGGAAACCAGAACAGTTCTCTGAATCACAGAAAGATAAATAAATGCACCTCCTTGATTTTTACTTATTCCAAATTCATTTCTCATGGAAAGCAGTGTTTGTTTAGTGCTGAGGCCCAGTTTGGCCTACGTGCTGAGAGCAGATTAATCGGCAAAGCACTGCAACCTGATGCTGGTTTACCTGCCGGGTCCTGTTTTACACTAATAAGTACAATCTGAGGGAGCCAAAAGAGACCTGTAGCAACAAAGCAGCCCGAATCCTCTGTGAGGGGATGGAATTCAGTTTCCCACTTTCTCCAACAAACTTGTCAGCACTCAACCGACTTAGATGAGAGCAGGGGGATCTCCATGGCAACAAAGGAATGTTTTCTTTAATAATAGGCAACTTAATGCGGTATCCCCTCTCGGAGACTATGTGATAAGCAGGGTTAACTCCTAATTTTTTACAGACAGCTGCCAGTAAAACGTAGTCCACCAACAATCTAGCCCACCCCCTTCACACACCTACACATGTTCACACACCCATACACTTCAAAATATGGCAGTGCTAGATTAAGACCTTTTAGGTGACGAAATACTATCCCTAAGCTAGATATTAAAATCGAAGGGCATGTTTTACTGGACACTGAAGAGCATTGCCTGAAAAGCACTGGTTATGTGGCAGAATAAAAGCAAAGCCAGAAAAAAAATCCTTTATCAAGGATAAAATTATATGATAGCGTCCTGGGGCAGATGTGTCTTTTTCAAACAGGTATGTATATGAGGCGCCATCCAGACCAAACAGTGACAAACCCTCTGAGGAACTCATATATGAAGTATGTGCCATAATAATGGAAAAACATAAATAAATTAGCAGCATTGTAAAAGGGAACCAGCATCAGATTTTATCATCTGGTTTGATCTTCTGAATGGTATTGCCTGGCAAAGCTGCTAATACCTGTGTGATAACTGCTGTGGATTGAGAAATAGTTTGGTTTTGTCTCATTGAGATTCACTAATCATCAAACGAGAAGGAATTCAAAGAGGCACTTTGATGTCAGTGGTCCCGGAGGGGATTGTTTGGAGTCACCAGTATCCTCAAACCGGTTTGGAGTTTAGATAAGGAACAGGTTCATTATAACCTTTTAATTCTTTAGTTATTGACCATGACAAACACATACAAATCATTGTTCTGTTTCTCTAAACAGTCATGGTGTACACTAATCTTAATCACAGAAATGTGAGTATACGTAAATAAATAGATAAAGTGGTGTCATTCTCTTGTCGTACAGTTGTTACATATGCACACTGTGAGGAACGTGCATGCAATTTGCTGTCGCCATTGCTAAAGTATATCATCCAAATGCAACATTAGTATATGATAAATTAAACTCATTGTGTTTTTTTTTTGCTTTTTATGGTGAGCACCACCTCAGAATTCCATACAAACACTAAATATTAGAATCATATAGAAAGTACAACTCCCTACCACATTTTTTGTAAATGTTTATTATTATTTCATTCTTGAAGCTCATGAACTTTAGACAGATGACAGCACTTCTGACCAGGAATTTTCAGAAAGCTTTTTAGTTTACATGAATTTGAACATTCTGAAACAAGGTAGCAATAAAAAAAAAGGAAATTAACAATGATTGTGAGTAAAATACAATGCAATATAGTACTGTGTCATATGCTCAGGGTAAAATATAAAGAAGATTATAAGAGCATATTTAATACATTGCATGTAACTATACCTTTATTTGTTTTCTGCTACATATGACAGTTGTTAGGTTCCAATGCTGAAATGTGTGTGAACTATATATTTCTGCACTTCCATATATCTATGTATGAACATTTACAATTGTATCAGTGAGCCAGTTGGAACCAAGTCTGAGGTTTCGGGCTTAGTATTGTTACTCTTCACCTCTTTAAAAAAATGGGGGGTGGATTATATGGTTACAAAGTAATAAAGAGAAAAGCTATACTTTGGGAATTTAGTCAGTTCAGTACTCCATTTTTCAAAGGATATGGTGTATATTTAAACGTGAAAATTCAAAACAAAGGATATGGTGCATTAAAGATTTAAGTACCATTTTAATATATATATATTATTATTGATTTCTGGACAGACGCCCTTATCCCAGGCAAAGTGCGAGTGAATGATTTATTTTATTATTTTGTCTCATAACACAAAGTTAAAACTGTCCGTCATGATCATTTATCTGGAACAATTACAAATTTGTTTGCTTGGGTAGAAAATGCTTTTCTGTTTTCATAGATCTCCACAGACATTTAATCACTTGCTCTTGTTCATTTAATTTAGTTTGAAACGTGGCAATACAGTTTAAATGGTTGTGGACACATATGAATGATTTAAGAACACACAGTTTTCGACAGGGAAAAAAGCTCTTCACCCAGACACATTGGGAATGAAATCAAGTTGATGGCATTCAAAGTGTGATTAATATGAATAAGCAACAGAGCATGCAACAGTGAAAGGAGCAAAACACCATGCAGTGTTTAGTGCCATATCTTTGTAACTACTTATTTTTCAGCCAAATATATCAACACATTATTTTAACTACAAGTGCGAGTGATAAAATGACATGTCTCATGACACAGACGCCAGGAACTGCGTAACCTTCCAGAGAAACCGAAGATTTATAATCAGTGTAAATGAATCTGCCGTTTCATTTCATGTATCCATATAAAGGAAAGTTAGGAATGTAACGTGTATATTTTATAGCTCACTGGGTATGTATGACCTAAGTTGCCAAAGCTTACAAAACACAATTATTACAGCACTTTTGAGAAAACTAAGACAGAATGCCATGATCATCTTGTCCTTGAAAGAAAACATCGCCTCTTTAATCAAGTTCACATGATATTAAGAAATTCCTGCAGTGGGAACATTTTCCCCCATAATATTCCCTAATTTTAGATAAAAGCTCCAGCACAATATTAAATCTCTGGAAAGTTGATCTGTCATGCTCGACTGCCAGTCTCTCCCAGCAGACAGTCGTCACTTTTTAATAAAGAGGCTCACCTAGTAGCTGACTCAGTGGTCAGACATCTCAGGGAACGGGTTGCGCCTGTCATATTAGTTTTGTGTAATTTAGTGCCTTTCTAACTAACATTTCAACAAACTGAGATCTGAGATCTGATTAAGGAAGATGCTATTGGAAACGCCACTACTTCCACACGGATTGTGAAATGTATTGCCTGAGGGACGAAATGGCAGTAAGTAGCTAGGGGCCAAAAGTGCAAAAATGTGGCATGAAAATGGCTATGATGTTGACAATGTTAGCTAAACTATCCACTCTTCTCAAATAAAGATAGTATTCTTCCTGTCATCAACCTTTTGTCTGAGTACTATCAAAAACAAATTTTAACCAAATCAAGTTTCTGCAGATGTTAGAGATGGTGTCTTGAAGCGATACAATTATTGTTTCTCTGCATATGAAAGCTCTGAAAAGCAAGGTGGAGGTCAGGAACATTTTTTTTATAGCAATTTGATAATCTGGACGTCATCTCAGACTGCACCATAATACCATGGCTGTGCTTAACTGAAATCATTGAACATAAGAACATAAGAAGGTTTACATTCGAGAGGAGGCCATTCGACCCATCGTGCTCGTTTGGTGTGATCCAAGGATCCTATCCAGTCTATTTTTAAATGGTCCCAAATTGTTGGATTCAACCACTTCACTGGGGAGTTTGTTCCAGATTATTCCAGTTTGTTCCAGAATTGTCCCCTGTTTTCTGCCTTCAAGCCCAATTTCCATTTGTGTCCCCGAGTGTGTGTGTCCCTGCTGATCTAGGAAAGCTCCTCTGGTTTGATGTGGTTTATGCATTTCATGATTTTGAAGACTTGAAACAAGTCACGAGGTAGTCTCGTCTGTTCCAGGGTGAAAAGGTTCAGTTCCTCAGTCTCTCAGTAGGACATTCCCTTCAGACCTGGAATAAGTCTGGTTGCTCTCCTCTGAACTGCCTCTAGAGCAGCGATATCTTTCTTGAAGTGTGGAGCCCAGAACTGCACACAGTATCCAGATGAGCTCGAACTAGTGCATTGTACAGTCTGAACATCACTGCCCTTGTTCTCAATTCTACACTTTTGACAATATACCCTAACATTTTGTTTGCTTTTTTTATTGCTTCCCCACATTGTTTGGATGGAGAAAGTGAGGAGTCCACATAGACTCCTAGGTCTTTCTCATGCGTTACTTCATCTAGTTCTATTCCTCCCATAGACCTTTTTGTTACCTGCATGTAATACGTTGCACTTGTCCACATTGAATTTAATCTGCCAGGTGTCGGCCCACAACTGAATATTATCTAAGTCCCCTTGAATAACATGATTGTATCTGCTGAGCAACCTATTTTAGTATCATCTGCAGATTTGACTGCAAGTTTGCTAACTATCCCAGAGTCCAGATCATTGATATAGATTAAAAAAAGCAAAGGCCCTAGTACTGATCCCTGTGGAACTCCAAATACAACCTCACTCCAGTTAGAAGCAACTCCTCTAATCAACACCCTCTGTTTCCTATACATCAACCAGTTCATAATCCATCTACTTACATTACCCTGAATGCCTACAGCCTCCAATTTGAGGATCAGTCTTTGGTGTGGAACCTTATCAAAAGCTTTTTGGAAATCTAAGTATATCATACCGATTGAGATTTGGTCAATGACCCATGGCCTCCAGAAGTCCAGCACAGGGGTATTTCTAGATTTCTGATGGAAGTTCCAAGAGATTCCAACTGATTTCTGCATCTAATGTTTTTTTTTTAAACCATGGGCATTTAATGTTTTTTTTCTGAGAATGTCATGGGATAGGAGAAATATAAAGTCATAGTATAAAATCCTCCTGGGAACCACTGGGTTAACCACATAAGATTTTTTTCTCTCCAAATGTTCTGCTTGGGGTGCCCTTCTTGATTGAGCCAGGGCATTGACAGACATGAAGTGCCAGCAGCCACGTTCAGTCAGCATATATTTGGTACTTTTTAATGTTCACACAGGCAGTTTGTTTCCAAGAATACTAATGATGCACATTTTGAAATATACTTGAGAAGGGCATATTTCCATCTGTTTTCTGTACTTATATGAAAGAAGGGCATGAAAAGAAAAGTTTTCATACATTTCAGAAGATGGTTGAACTTCATATAAATATTTCCACAATTAAATTGTGTAAATACATGCATTGTATCAAGACAAAACTTTTTTTGTACCTGTTGTTGAAATGCTGTTAATAATAATCATCATCATATTTTATTCAACAATGGCCAATGATTGATATGCTGTTTTATTGAATATATATATATATATATATATATATATATATATATATATATATATATATTAATTTAAACAGTACTGTATTATGAAATAAATGTGCAACGTCTTCAATTTTTCCTCTATCCTTTATCATTGATGTTAAAAATAATGACCACCTTTTCCCAACTCCATTTAAATTCAGGTGCACATTATGTGGGGTGTAAAACCAGGAACTGCATACCTGTTCCCAGACTGGGAGAGAAGATGTGTTTTTGATTTTCAACAGCTGAGAGAAAGATCTTTGGATGGACCAGCCCCTGTCTGAGTGTGATCAGTCTGACTTTTGAGGTTTTGCAGTCAGGTTAGTTTTACTTCCTTTTTTTTCTGTATAACAGATCTAATGTGTGTACATCCCCTTGTGTGACACATTTGCTGAATGTCTGTAAACATCAATTAGGTACCAGTAATAATTCCTAGAAAGGGATTTTTTTAAGCACTCAGAAACCTCTACTAGGTAGTCATAAATTTAAAATTCCTGATGGAAATTTCCTAATAGTCCCTTAGATAAACGGTACGTATTAATAATATATGGACATTAAAGGTCAAGGTAAACTCACTGTTGAAAAAGAAACTGGTATATCAAATGCATTTCACCTTTTTTTTCAGTCTGTTTACAAAAAAACAGATTTTGAAAGGCAATTTTCTTCTGAGTGATTTTTACTTGATTTTGGGATTGTGAAACAGATTTTTTTCAAAGCATCCATTAAATAAATTAACAGAAATGTCAATTGTTAATGCAAGACTGCTATAACAGTAGAACAGCAGAATTACAGTAGTTATACAAGCCAAGGTTTTCCATAGAGCTGAGTATTCTCTGAGAGAAAGACTGAAACCGTTGTGAGTGGGAAATTAACACAGATGAAAATAAACTCAAAATAAGTATTTCAAGATATACTTCTATAGTTGACAGTCAGATGTCAGGTACAAACATATAAATCATTGTATACCCTATGACTAAAACAACCAGTTTTTTGAAAAAACAAACAGAAAAATATGGAAACATGCAAGCGGTCACTTGCAAGTACTGTAAGTCGTGCACACGCCCTTATAAAATGTTTCATATCATATTCTAATTCAAACTATGTATTAATGCAGAGGCAGTTCTTAGAATTAGGAAATTCATACGTATGAAACCAAAAATGTCTTGTTACACCACGCTGGGTTTGTGAGAAATACAATTGTTTGCACATTGGTTGTTCAAGCTTGTCCATGGCTATGTATTTAAAGAATACTATTGGCCTTGTCCCAAGATTCAAATTAGGCACCCCTAGGAGATTAGGCGTTCACATCAATCAGTCTGTGATGACAAAATGTTCAACTCCTTAAAAGAAAGGGTCTATAAATGAGATTTGAGTACTTTACATTTGCCCTGCAATTCTTCTCCCAAGTCATTTTTCAGGATTGACTTTGTTATTCCAGAGTTATTTTACTGTCATGTGGCTTGACGGTTTTACAAGACATATTTCCTTTATATATGAAAATAATAATGATGTAAAATAATGACAGTAATAACGTTCATACTCTTCTGAGCAATTAAATTAAATTAGGAGCTGATTGCAGCATTTCATGAGTCAGTGCTTGCTTCAGATCCATATTTACTCCCAAACTCTCCGATTGCAGGTCGTGTTGGGTCTTGTGTTGATATTCAACATCTTTCCAAGACAAAAAAAAAAAAAAAGAAACTACCCTTGGTTACCACAGCACATTTAAATAACAATAAAAAACTGGGTAATTACTGTAGTTAAGCCATCAAAGACTGCTTTTCTTTATCACCTAGGTTGAGATTTATGGTGCGAACTCTGCTGAGAACAAATGAGCAGACATTAGCAGGGTGTGTTGTGCATACTAATGAGGAGACGGCACTCAGATACCCTTAAGGCCATTGCCAGGTCAAAGCTGCTTACATTTGAACTCCTGAGCGCGAAGATGGTCCCTGTCTCTGTTTGAAAGGGCATGTGCGAGCTGGGCAGGTCAAATTGAAACGGTGAGTGGAAAGGCAGGCTTGCCAACATCATTGACAGCAGCACCAAACTAGCACATCATTGACACACACTAAAGAAAACTTGTCATTTTATCTGGAGAGAACAGTATATGGTAGATAATAGAAGTTTCCACACAGCAGTATTTATGTCAAAGTGTTACCTTTGTTTTAGCAATTGGAAGTTGGTATGAAAGTGACTTGGAATGGCTCTTTTTCTTTCTGCTTCCTTTTTGACCTCGTGGGACTGACAGCTTGTGGGTCACATAGTTTTGTCTTGATTTGTCAAAGCTGACACCAATCAAAGCAAGGCACTCTTTCTTTTGGTGGTTACTGGCTATGGGTGGTGTGTTTGCTTTAATTGTTGCTGTTCCCCGGGATGTATGATACACCCTAGACCAGACATAATGAGTTAGGATGAAAAAATATTGTAGAAGCATTGAGACGCATTAATACATTCCAAAACGAGACCATTATGTAGGTCAACTGCCAAAAGGTGATTAGTGTTGTCTGTTGGAAAGCATACCAAATGGCCACAGAAATAGGTGAACTCTGAACTGCTTCTGAATAATAACTTATGTAAATAACCTGCCCCCCCCTAAAATGAAAGTTACATAAAATATGGACAAAACAGCACCGCACACCTGAATCACTGCCTCATATTTTCTTAAATCTACATGCCAGCAATAGATGAGGTATTGTTTTTATCTCTAAAACAGATAATACTGTCTCTTTAATTTCAGAATGTATTTGTGTACTCCTAATTGTTTTTAAACAAAATTTTAAGTTGCACTGAACTAAATGTATCTTAAAGCTGTCAGACTTAAAGCTCAAGGGATGATTTTCTAAGTTCTGATGCAAACCCTAATTCGGTGATTTGTGCGACTATGTACGTCACAGTATTTCCATCATTAACTCATTATCTCACCAGTGCATTGTGCTGTGTGAGTTTTCGCAGTGTCTTTTTGGACACAAAAGCATGACTTAATCCCCCAATAAAACCAAGCCTAGTGCAGCTTTGGCCCAGTCAGGCAGCTAACCCTGCCAATTGCTATGTCAAGAGTGCAGACATTTTAAATATTGGACAAATAAATAAGGTGATGTGCATAACCTAATGCTAAAACCTTACTTACTATTCAGTCCTTATAGAGGGGATGGGGAGCCCTCTACTATGTCCATCAGCAGCAATAACAACTAATGACAATGGAATGAAAAAAGCCAAACCACTTCTTGTACATATATTTTGCAAATATATTTATTTTCAGGTTTAAGGACACATCCTAGGGACACACCATACCTCTATACCAAAAATACACTGAATGTGGAAATGAAAATGGTGAGAGATAAACAGTTGCATTTCCCCCCAATAAAGTCTGTCTAAATATATGTAATGTGTGTGCATATCTTCTATATATGTGTTGTATTTAACGAGACAGAGGTTGCAGTGAATACTTTTATATTCTTTAGTGTTTGCATTCATGATTACTAGAGCAGTAGCAGGACCAAATCTATCAGGAATTTTTTTTTTTTTTTTTTTTTTTTTTTTTTACTTTACAGGCATTTCCAATAACCCTCTTTGTCCCAACAAACTACAACCCAATGGGCTTTGTTTGGTTCATTTGATGTAGTCTCGCAACGTGCTGATATCTGATTGGGAACGCATTGTGTTCAGTGGGGAAGCAATGTGTTAATCATTTCGAGAGCTAATTTCCTTTCGGTTATTTAGGGTTGAAGTTAGACACATACTGTGTGCATTAAACATGTTGCAGGAAGTTCTAGCATGAGCATGTAAATGGGCATTACATCACGCCATTTAATGTTTTACTGTTTCTTAACGACTTGCACTGGTGTCTAATTTAAAGCAGCTGAAATTAATGAAAGTCCCGGTAAAGAGGCGGCTGTCTCAGACCCCTTGTTTCAAACCTATTCATTAATGATTTCCATTTTGGTTTTAAAAGGCAGCCTCTTTTATGTGGTTGAGATACAGTAGTTTTCAGCTTGGACTTGGCAATGGTACTGCTGAGACCAACAGACCATTACTAGAAAATAAACCTAATTATTTTCTGTGGTAGCAAGGCTCAATTACCCTTCTCCAGCCCAAGCTTTTAACCCCCTCCTTGGTACCCTTAATACGCAATACATGTCAAAGCTATAGTTCATGTCCAAAAAAGTGAGATCACGGAAGGAAACTGACGCACAATGACAACAACAACAAAAAAAAGAAATGTCCAAAACTGTTTTAGCTATTAAAGCAAGCTGATTTCTATAAAGCAGTGCTGTGTGGTTCACACTGGCCTCGATTACAAATCTGAGCAATCAATGTCTTAAGGAAGGGAAAATAAAAGATTTTCTGGAAGAGAGCCACATAAAAACTGTTATTCATTCTTAAAGGAGACATGCACTGCATAGACTTATAAAGGCCTGTTCATGCATGTGCTACAATAAACTGGCACAACTTTTGTAGTCTTGAGGCATTCATTCGCAACTAAATGCCACTGCAGGTAAAGTGTGAATCATGTAAGTCTGCAATCATATAAACACAATTGACACAATACAGCTTCTAACTCTGGTACTTAATACATATCTCATTCATTTTTGGCCCATGCCTGAGGTGAATTCTGGTCCAGTAACCTCCGCTATTGGATCCTGTTCTTGTGATAGTAGCACACAGAAATAGACTGAGACGAGATATCTTTGATTGAAGGAACCGTAATTTGAAACACAAAAAAGTGGAAAAATGCTAGTATAAACTCTGACATGGTATAAACGTATAACATATGTTTTTTTAAATACAGTCAGATGGCTTTATTTCTCAAATCCCCCCAGGAGACAACCGCTTAACCTAAAACTCATCCCATCTCCCCCATATCCCAGCCCAGCCCAGCCCAGCCCAGCCCAGCCCAGCCCAGCCCTGCCTTCTGAGCTGGTACACTGTGATACAGGGCTTCCATTACATTTTCTTTTTTGGCAGATTCTATTGTACAATGTTTTTTTCTTCTTTTCTTTTCATTTAAAAAAAAATGTTGATCTTGTGGCCGCATTAACACGGAAGACTGCAAGAGTGGGCGGAGGGTGTGCCTAACATTTTCAGAAGTGGTTGTAAAACAGCAAAGTGTAAAAGATACCCAATTAGTTGAATGCTCAAGATCTCTTTATGAACCCAATTCATACATTTAATTGGAACTGGTGCAGGTCTCGGAAAGGGTCTAGATTAACAAGTGACCTTGTGAGAACCTTGCTATATATTCTACACACATTCGATTTTACACTCTGCAGTTCTCAGGGATTTTAGGTGCGTTTTATCCAATGAGCATTACTCAGTAAATGCTTTCATCACATAAACATGTACACAGGTACGATGTGATCAAGGCACATAAATCCATAGGCAGTTGTGCAACTTTGCAGTGTTATTGCAGTTATGTGCATGTGTCAATATATTTGAACTAGATTAAAACAGGACATATTAACATGTTTGGCATGTCTTTTTTAAACTAAACTGGATTAACAATAATAATACAAAACTGATATATATATATATATATATATATATATATATATATATATATATATTGTGCTGTCTAGACTTAAATTATGTACCCTTATCCTGTTTCCAGAGTTGGGGTGTGTATGTGTGTGTGTGTGTATATGTGTGTGTGTGGAATGGGCAAGTAAAGTGAGCATTCTATTGAGGTCTTAGTTGGGCTAATCTCCCCCATGTGACAACCCAGCGAGCTTTGCTGTAATGGAATGCCACAGACTGTTGTATAGGGGACAAAAAGAGACAGAGGCTTAATCGGCAGGGGGCACCGCTCTGTGTTCCAAAGCACCACAAACTCTACGGGGAAAAAAATCATTTCTCAGGGTCCCCCCCCACCCCCATCCCCTTCCCTACCAGTGCAATGTCCCTCCTGCCCCCCCCACATCTCTTAAACAGGGAGGAATAAAGCTAAATAATCTCCACCCCTCACAAAACACTCACACACGAAAAAAATAATAATCATAATTTGCATGTGCTCTCCGCATCACTCCATGCTAAGTGCAGCTCGGAGTTGCCACATCTGTTCCACAGTCTATGCGTTCACGTACTGTTCCAACTCAGAAATAATGTAATAATGGGTGCCTCAGAGGCAAATGTTCATCTGGGAAGTATCGATGCTTTGGTTGCTATAGTTCTCAGCCAGAGGTAAAAAGAAGATTTGAATTTTTTCCCTGACTACCAACCTGTCTGCAATCTCACGCAAATACTGCATATGGATATATAGGTACTGTCAATCTGCTTGCAAAGCATTCATTTCAAATATTGTGTCATAGCTATCTTAAATAATTATTATTGTTCTGGCTGAGTAACCGTATTGTCTTTCACTAACACTGTAACTGTTTAATTTGTCTTTCAGCCTTTCTTAATTTATAGCAGCTTAAAAAAAGACGAAGAGAAAATAAAAGAAAGAGATACAGACACTTACCCGTGGTTTTACAACATGGTTATCTACACATTTCTATTCCTTAACTTATAAGTGAAATAAGTGATATTGAAAATATATCAGATTCTGCAAGAGATTTTGTTTTCATTCTGTTCTTTCCTTGTGAGGAACAGCCTGGTCCCCAGTATCTCTTTCCTCTATTGTAACTATGGAAACAAAGCACGTCCCCTCCAAAATCCACACTCTCACTCACACCTCAGCCGAAATTGTTGAAATTGTTTTACTTATTGGTACCTTCAGCAAATATGAGAATGTTGCTTTCCTAACCTTATCCTTCCAGTATCTCTATATTGCCTGTAGGAAGAAAAAATAGTATCTCTGTGATTCACTGTATCTTAGTATATGTTTAATTTGGGGACTTTCCTGTTTTTGTTCCTGTTTACTATGATTTAAGTAAAGGGTTTGACCATGCAGTAGCTTTGCTACAGTTTGTATCATGGTTTTACATGTCTTTCCATGCTTTCCCACTGTGATGTACCACATTTTAACATGCTTTTACCACAGTATACTGCAGTACACCTTTCCCCTGAAATCTTGGAGTAAAATTATGGCATAGTCTAGCTCAGTCTTTTACATGTAAGTCAGTCAGTTTAATAGTGAAATTGCCTCCTGGTAGATTATATGCAAATGCCAGTGATTTGTTTTAGTATTCATCCAACAGGCTTCTCAGCCTTTCATCTCCAGGGTTAGGACTGCAATCAAACCCAGAAGGCTGGGAGTGAGATTAGCTGATTTCAACATAGACCACGTTTGTCCACATTACAAAACAACCACCCTGTTTAGTATATGATCAGAAGAAGATTCTGATAATAGAAACATTTTCAGCCTTAAAGTGTCTCTGAACGACATATCATCAATAAAGGAATCGTCTAAAATATGTGGAGAAATATCCAAAATCCAAAATCTGACATGACTGCCTGTTTTATAAATATCCCGTGAATACTTGTGGGGTTACACTTGATTTTCACCTTTTCTCTGTGCTAAAATGAAAATAAAAATAAAAACACAACATTATAATCTCAAACCAGTATAGGATTTATTGTGTTTTTCTCTAATATGGATTTCTCTGATGGCTACCTTAACAAGCAGTTTTATGGCAATTTGATATACTTACTTAGCAGAGCTGTATTAAAATGCTAAAAAAATAACTTTTGTATTTTGTTTTGATAAAATGTTGTTTTGATATGGGAGGGTTTGTTAAAAAGTATGTATGAACACCTACTTCGTATTATAGAAAGATTAATCTCCAGAGCATAATACTTTCCAAGCAAGCACCTAGTCATTATGATTACAATCTTGTGGGTTGTCTTTATTATACTGTGCAGAAGCTGAGATATGTAGCAAGAGTAAGCAAGCCTAAATCATATTTAAAGAAATATCTGCAGTGTTATATATAAAGGAAAATTACTTTAAAAATGCAACAGATTAACTGGATCATTTAAACTTAAAAAACATTTAGTTTTTCATTGCCTTCATGTTAAAAAATAAAGTCCTCCCTGAATCTGACGAGGATTATGCTGTGAAGCCCTAGGATATTTCCCATCATGAAAAAAAAAGAAAGAAAGTGTGAATAAAGAAAACTTCAATCTACCCACCCCACCCACATAAAAGAAAAAAAAAATCTGAATCCAAAAGTGTCTGTCTGACACTGCGCGACTTCCCAGCGCTGCTCTGGAATTCAAATTGAGACAGTATAATGAATAAAAGTCTGGGGGGCTAAGGACACTACAGTCTGTAAGTAGCACCCCCCCAGCCCCCCAAAGTACTCCCCTCAAACCCACTACCAGATTCCCCACCCTCAAGCCCTGTTTAATAATAATAAAACCCCAAAAATCTGCATCACAATAGTGGCCTCAGCTCCTGCTATTAGAAGCACATTTGCCATCAGAGGCCTAATGAAAATGTAACATTATTTAAGCCCTCCTTCACAGAATTCTCAGATTAGCAGCGAGCGAGTCGGGAGAAAGACCGAGTCTCAAGTTGGTCTAATTCCATTGTATGATAAGCATCGGCCCCTAATTCGAGCCATGCAATCCCCTCAAGAGGGATTGAGAGAGCAGTGAGTGGAGAGGGAGTGAGCAAAGCCGGGAATGACTGGTTCGAACTGCTACCCCCTCTGCCCCCCCTACTCCCTTATCCCCCCCACTGCCGCCCCCCTCAGCTGTCCTGGCCCACAATAGGCTGAGCATCTTTTGTGGCATTAACGGCTTGTAGGAGAAGGAGGACAATGTATGAGAAGTGAGGAGTGCAGGGTTCCCACACAGCCCTATGTGTCTCACACACCCCCCTCTGAGACAGGCAACCTGCACTCAGCTGATCCTGTCTTGAATTTTTTATTCTCCTACTCTTTGCGATCACACCCCCCCCACACACACACTTTTTTTCCTTTTTTAATTGCGATCCAGATAGAGAGAGAAATGAAGGGAAAGGGAAAATCCTTTTGGGTGAGGGGTTTGCCCCAATCCCTGATTAATTTGTAGTGTCATACGTGGGTGGATTCCTCCAGGAGGTATTTAAAAGGTGGCGGTACCATGACGCCCCTTCCCTGGAGGTCGGGAACATGCGTTGAGTGGGCAGCAGGGCTCTCATCGATGTGTTGAATGTCAAGTCACAAAACTGGCGCAATACGTGATGATGATGTCATATTCCAGCCTTCCATTTTTAAATAAAAAACCTTTCTAAAGTCAATGTAAACAAAACAGAACAGTATGGAGTCCCTAAAACTGCTGGGTGTGATTAAACACTATTTAAATACAAGTTAATTCCTGTAGGACAGAAAGACTAGGAAGACATTCACAAGGAGTCTTACAAGTGAAGTGTTGTAGGGCGTGTCTGTTGACTGCCGTCTTCTCTCATACCTTCACCTTGACATATAGTTTAATTTCTGCTTGTCAGAAGACCAGAAAATGCTCTGCTAAAGACAAAGATGTGTACATATTTAGTTTAGTCTCCATAACTGTGTGTATATTTTCTTGTTTGTTTGTTTGTTTGTTTAATTTAATTTATCTTGGTTTGTGTGCGTCAGTTCTTCTTTTGGTTTATCAGTTACGGTATTGTTTGCATTTTGATTTTTACATTTCTGTTTAAAGCTACATTCTTTTATTGTGTCTCCTGAATAGTTTAATGTAATATCATGTACTCAATTATATAATGCAGTCTAATCAGCCCCTCTCTGGGAAAAGCTGGGAGCTCATTGTTGGGGACCATGAGTCGCCCACTGGAGTGCTGTTGAGGGGCACTGGGAGGCAGGCTGTGTGAATCCGCCCTGCGCTCATTGTGCCACATTCAGAATGGGATTGAATTAGGACTTTTAATCAGGGGAAGAAAGGGGGGGGGGTGTAGTCTCCGCTGTGGCTTTAGGCAGAAGCATGGCTGGGTGCGTGCGTGTGTGTGTGTGTGTGTGTGTGTCAGACTGGCTTCTCTCCATTGTTCGTCATAACAGCTGATTTCAACCAGTGCGTTTCAGCACACATAGCTTCACAGGCATTTGCTGGGCAGCTGCATGCTTAACCCCTTCTTTACAGATAAAGCACTTTCCAAACCAAAAGGACTAACAACCCCTGCCAGTAGCTCACTGTGTGTTGGAAGGTCATTTAGGGCTAGAGGCATGCCTTGGAAAAATATTGCCTTTATAAATAGGATATCTTTTATTGTTTTGTTTATTTATTTATTGGAAACATTAAAGACGGTAACACGTTATACTGTTCATATGAAATTCAAATCATTTTAAATTAACTGATTTTGATAGTGAAATATCTTTTTTTTTTTTTATCAGAGTGACTGCATTCCAAATAATAAAAAACAAATACATAAATAAAGAGCTGGTGTCCTTACGAGAAATTGAGAAGCACCGTAGTTCTTAATGAGCTCTGTTTTCTCTTTTTTTTGTTTATATATTTATATATATATCTATATACATACTAACAGCCCCCCAGATGGCAGTAATGGCAATGTGTTCAGAGAGCATGGCAAGAGTCGAATCTTTCTGAGCGCATGTTTTGGTTCATTGAGAAAAGGACCCGTATCCCTCTCCCCCTCCTGCCGCCACGGGATTACTGGGCTCCCGCCCTCCATCATCCAATTTAGTCTGCTGCCCCTCCGTGAATTCCCACACTTCACAGCTTCGGCCCTGTCAGGTCCAATCAGAGCTGGGATCTGTATTGATTTTCAGCCACCTGTGCCTGCCGCCTCACTGCTTTGTGGACATTTCCCCGATTCCCCCTGCCTCGGCCTGCCCCCGTCTCCCAGGCAACGGTGACACGGGGTGCCGTGCAGTCCATTTGTCACCAATTGTCACCGTTTTGTCGAGCCTTGTCTGTGCAGCGGATTGTGTCATGGAGATACGCACAGGGGCCGAGCGGGACAGCTCTCTCTAATAGGATGAGAAACCCCCTGTGGGGAGGAAACCAGGAACTAAACCGAAATCTGTAACTGTGTCTCAATCTGCTGGGCCAGAGGGCTTGAATAGAACCCACCGCCAATCAAAAAAAAAAAAAAAAAAAAAAAAAAAACAATAACCACACACACACACACACACACACACACATGTTTTAGGGAGGGAAAAATAAAAGGTGCAGTTAACTGGCAACCTGTCAGCCATGGGAAAGCAAAGTTGCCCAATCCCCTCCACATGCAATTCCCAATTCAAGTATTAAATCTTCTTATATGAGCAGGTGGTTAGTCACAAACTGTGCCTAAGGTATTTAGGAAACTGTCACAGATTCACTTTTCAGTCAAAGCAGTGGACTTGCTTATATTTCACTCACTGCCACAGTTGCAGAGTGCGACTCAGAAGTCATTTAACCCTTTTACAGTACCTGCGTCTGCGTTTCTGCTCCTTGCCCTTGCCACTGCCACTGCACTTAAATTAATGGATTGGTGCCATTGCAGTTACTGTAGCAGCTGTTTTGGTGGTGTAGTCTTTATGTAATTTGACTTTTAAGTTAACCTTTCCAAACTCATATCCACACTATTGTATAACAGAAGTTCTGTGTGTAATTATTATTTTTTTATGTCTGTTTTTATAATTACAGTATTTTCTTGGGTGTTTATGGGTAATTCTATTTTATTTATATTATATGGGTAGGTTGGAAACCTTTCCTAACATTGTGATGGAACTGTTATACAGTATATGAAGAATGAATTGGTTCTGAAGAGAAAAGGTTAAACGTCTCAGGTAGCAGTATAAGGAGTCTGAGATTAGAAGTGCTCTGCAAAAGGTGAAAGCAAGACATGCTTTCTCTAGGACATTGAGATAAGGTCTTGGCTACCAATGGTTGCTCTGCTTTGTATTTTCTATTGGAACTGCTCTTTACAGCTATGGACTCACTCTGGAAACACCACTTCATTGTACTTTTTATGCAAAAAAAAAGTGAAGCATTTAAATCTGAGTTTGCCAGTTTAACGTTTATGGAGTGACCTGTACCTGTACAGGAGTGAGTGTGTTTTAAAAGTGGGCATGCATCTGTACAGTTCAAGTTTTGAAATACTTGGTCTGTATTGCTAGTCCTTGTGATTGTTAATCCATGAAGACACTGTTTCATAATAATTGCTTTTTGTGCCCTCTCTCTCTCTTTTCAGATTACATAAGGCTTCAGTTTACAATTCAAGCATGATTACTGTATTAACAGAGGGGGTAAATAACTTGGCAGAACCCAAAAGCTCTGTACAAGAAAAAGAGACCAAACAACCCTGAAACATTTTATCATCATTTTCAATGCAACTTTAAATGAGATCCTTTCCTTGAGGAGACTTGGGTTTTTTGGCAGCGCAGAAACTTTTGCAACTGTGTTGATGTGAAAAATGTGCATTAGCTACATTCTAGGCATCCGTATGGTACAGCATGCACTGCCAAACAGATACAAAGTGCTAGGTCCTTTTTTCCAATTCTCTATGAAGAAACAGTCTTTACCAGAACAAGGAAAAAAATGTGCAGATATTCTACCTACAGGGTGCTAGTTTAAATGTCCCCTGTGATCGAGTGATAGAGTGATAGAAAGAGGTGATATGATATGACAAACCTATTATCACATCTTTGATAGCTAGATGAGATTGGAACATTTAAATGCCACTGATTTTAAGATTGGGAAAAGGACGTGAAAAACACAGGGGCTGCCAAACAAACGTAATTAGAAAAGTGTTGATTTTCCTTTGTTGAGGTATCAAAAGAGAGATAAATAAACAAAAATGGTTTGGGTTAGCAAGTAGTGGCTGAGCAGGAGGATTAGGAGAGTGTAAGCTTACATACTTTAATAAATCCAATTTAAAGGAATTCTGTTAATCTTCTCGGAGTATCACAGAGCACAACATGAAATGGCGTCACTGCAGGAGAGACACCGCCTTCATCAAATTTATATGTTTTCATTCCGGGAAGTGATTATTTTACTCAGCAGCAGGGAGAATGCAGATAATATGGAAACGTTTGTTTTCTCAGGAAAAATTGATGTTTTTAATAGAGAAGAACTCTGCCAGTGTATGAAGCTATCTGGAGGAAAGAGATATGGAGATAATGTTTCTTCTTATTAGTATCTGCTGTACATACCATTAATATTATTATTATTATTTATTTATTAGCAGACGCCCTTATTCAGGGTGACTTACAACATTTTTCAGGTGCTCTGTAATTAAAAGTAAACATTCAAATCTGAGGGCAGGGTTCCCCTTCTACCAAAGAGATAGTCCAACATTCTGCTTTCTACAAAATTAAATGAAAAAAGCAGAAAGATGTTGTCATAGATGAGAATGGGTTCACTGCGGCCTCAGCCACACATTCCTCAACAGCACTGTAGTGAGTGCCCAACCAGCAGAGGGAGACACTCACATCAACAGCAACTTACTTCTAACACCCCCCACCCCAACACACCTTAAACACACATACCTATACATACACACCTAAAGTCGGGGTCCAAAATAAATAGTCCCACATAAATCATAACAAATTACACACAGCAAATTCAATACGTCAATTCAATTAACAAACATACAAGCAAAAAAACTAACAAATGAATACATGAAGGATCAAATGAATCGATCAATTAATCAAATTACAATACATTTATATACATATGTGCATCAGGACTAGTTCTCAGATGTCAGTTTAGTAATTTAGGGTAGTTAGTTGAGACTGCACCACTTCTGTCTCCCTCCTTTTCTGACTGTCTGCTCTTCAGTGTTTAAGGCAGATGAGGGGCGATGGATCATGGCAGAACAATTAACTGGGCATCAATCACTGTGTGGATTGGACTCCGGGAGCCTGCCACGTCCACTCTGTCCTCACTGCAGGAGAGCTGCTAGGCATCCAAGCAAATAGCCTGGACTTAAAATTACGCCTATACATCATCCAACACATAGGAATCTGGGTGACCCTTTTCCTCTACCCTGTTTTGACTGTGTGTTTGAGAGACACTATACTATTCTACCATTTTGTAGAAAACAGGCAGATTCTTCTCAGTGTTGTTTTAAAATAACTCTGTGAACTATTTAAATGTGGTTCTCTAGCACTGGGAATAGCATGGCCTCTTTCCAGTAGTTTGTACATCTTTGAAAATGTTGCTGTCAAACTGTGCAGACAACATTCCATCAATAGCAATTATAATCTGGTGAACGTATAAGTATTCTCGGTAAGGCAGTGTGAAAAACAAACAAACATTACACTGATTCCTCACATATCTTGGTGCTATTGCCACCTTAAAATATTTGTTCCCCTTGAATTATATCATTTTCTTCTCTAGTTCTAAGAATTTAACCTAGAAAATAAATAAAATCCAACTTTAAAGTATTTTTTTCTTCCCAGTCCCTGTTAAAGGTCCTCAAGGTAACATTTTCAAGCATTTCCACTGTGTCACTCAAATCAAGCTAGTAATTTGAAATTTGCAAATGCTCAAAAATGTTTTGAAAATTGCCTCATACAAACAAGCTCCTTCATCGTCTGCCAGCAAATTATGTTGCTTGGAAGTGTTTCTGGGTCCTGCAACGATCATGAAAATACGAAGATGAAATCTATATCGGCATCTGTTGGGGTCTAGGCTGTTACAACAAGTTCACCAGTCACTGCTCTTCTGCAAGCTGCCTGGATTTCAGTCATTCTCCTTGTGTTCTGATTTCCAGAAATCCATGTTGTGAGGCAAGAAATCTGCCCAAAGACACGTTTCGGAGTAACCTCATGTAAACACGGCTCAGCACAGCTCTGGCACATATGGAAGTGATCATCACACAGCAAACTGGCATGACGTCCTCAATACCAAGACCTCAGGATCACATATCTCCTGAAATACCACATCCAGAGCTGTCAACATCTCCTACAGCCCAGTGAGTGCAGTTCTTCAACTTTATTAAATCAGAAATCTTAAAAGGTATATATGTTTGGACAGTTGGTGCAGGTTTTAATAATCCTTACCCGTTCGGAGGACGATACCAATGTTGTTAAATGTGAATCAATCAATCAGATTATCAATCAGAGGACTAATTCATTATGAGTACATAAATCTACGTGGGGGTGATTAAGGGTTTAACATATTATCCTGCACACTTACCTCAAAATTACCAGCTCTAGTGCAAGGTAGTTATTTTCTAAAACTGTGCTTTAATTTTAATTTTAAATTTAATTTAATTATTATCACTATTACTATTATTAAAGAAGAAGAAGAAGAAAGTTTGAATAGTAAATCCATATCAATTCAGTTTCTTTTGGAATTGTTTGGCATTTGAAATTGTTTGTTTAGTTTACAAGCTGTCAAAAGGTTGCGCCCATTGTTAAGCCCTGCCATCAGAAAGAAGTTGAGAGGAGGCCAGCTGTTGAAATAACATCAGTTGCTTTCTCTTATTATACACTCTTTTTTTGAAGGAGACCCTTATTTAACCCCTTTGGCGAGTGACTGAGGTCCCCCATCATTCTTCCAGGAGCATGGTGAAATGAATTCACTGCTCATAGAAATGTACATAGCTTGAAACCTAGATTACTTGCTGGCTCTGGAATGGTCCTCTGGCGACCAATGCTGTCGATGTTTGGTATAAAAGAAAGCAAGATCTCCCTTAAAAAAATATGAATAAATAAGTACACAGTGTTCTAATGGTGTCTAATCTTGTTTCAACTGACCCTGACAATGTTTCCCTTTGCTGTGCTATTCTCAACAGCTGTCCAGAGATTTTAGTCCTCCCCTCTGCCCTTCACCATGCTTTTACTGTAGCTCATTAAGTTTGTCACATTGAAGTCTACGTTTAAACTAATAATCCTTTAGCATGACTTAGCTAAGGACGTGGACGATTTTTTTTCTCTTCGATAGCTCCCCCCTGAGTTGAACCTGTTACATAATATTGGTTCAAAGAGGGATGATTGGAGAGTTGCTGGAATGGAGGCCTGCATGAGCCCAGCTGGAGTCTGTGCTGTGCGCTGTGGTGGCAGGGAGGGGTTTACAGCACTACTGACAAACTCTGATAAAGGGAAAGTCACAGTGCGCTATGTAGTTGGATTGCACTGCAGAGTCATATGAATGTAAGATGTCTACTGATCCAAGCGACTCAAAGGGGTCATTCTGTGGTAAGGCCGTCATTTTGCTTTTCATGATTGTGACCTAACGTTCTCAGCTGTTCGGGCCTCTCTGAATTTTAATAGCCCCCAATTGCCTACATAGCGAGATGTTTTATTGAACCACTTAGCCTCGGAGCCGAGGAAAGAAAATATGTGTCCTGCTTTTAAAGACATTTCAGATTTACAGGAGACTTTTTTCTTTCTCCATATTAATGTTCTACATTATGCGTGTGAGCCTGCTAAAGTGACATCACTCCTCTGGTTTCTCAAAAGTTTACAAATCCCCAGTGTTTTAGAGGGGGGGTCTTTTCACTTATATGAGCTGTACAGCCGGGACACTTGCTGTGCCTGTGATTGCAGTTTGAATCCACACCCTGATGGCATCCACTACATATGTGTGAAAGAGATTACTTTTAAAAGTTGTGTATTATTCACCAATTTTGTGCCATCTACCTCAGATCTGGAACTGGATTTTTCACATAATGTACTGACACAAATATGGGATAAAAATGACTCAGGAGAGGGATGCGGTGCCTCTTCAAGTTATTTAGAAGATTCTTCTTGCAGGAGAACGTGCAACTTTCAGATCCTTTGTGTCTCTAGCTGTACAATTGTTTGTGTACAGTCCCCTAGACTATGAAAACCTGAAAATACAGTTGCACAACATACCTCGTGTATATTTGCTCAGCAATTAATAGTGCAGCAAAATACAAACAAACCAACAAACAAACCAGCAAACCAAAAACATCATGATAGTGTAGGTAGCCGAGATATAAAGCCGATACCATAAGCTCAAATATGGCTGCAGGAGGAAGGCCTAAATTAAACTTCTTGAGGTGTCCAGCTAGCCTCTAAAGGTTACTTTTGCAGAACCTATGCTACCAAACCAAAGGAAGACCGTCTTCAAATATTCTCATTGAGCAGTATTGAGATTGAAAGCGGTGGGAAAAAAGAAGGCTGAACAGCTCTTCTGAACACGTTGAGATCAAACCAGTCCCATGTGACACTGTACAGCAACGCTAGAATGTCAGAAACATTTGCACTTGAAACCAATGCTCGCTGTTCAACACCATTCCTCCTATTATTGAGTAACAAAGATAAAAATGGCTACAAAAACAGAAACCCCCCAACAGTTTCACTTTCATGAAAAACAAATTGTTCGAACAGAACACATTGTATTGCAGATTGAATAACAACATGATTTCTGAAGCAAGGGTTGAGCTGAGTGTCGTTTGTGATGGACATTATTTGTCTGTGTCATCTTTCAAGAAACATGCCCGGCGTATCAAGTAACTGTCAAGGAAAAGCAACAGAAAAATACTTTATCAGCAATGATTCCTGACCCCCTCTCCACCAAAACCCCCAGGGACCTGTCTCAGTGGATTGAGAAATTGCACCTCACTCGGCGCCCCCACCAGCGCTGATTGATTTGGGCATCACTCGGTTGCCTGGTGCAGTTTAAGTGTTATGAACTGAAATTGGACTACAGAGCATGCAGAGCAAATTGAATCAAGCTGAGCTGCGGATTCAGCCACAGAGGTTGTCCGTCCGTCAGTCAAACCGGCGATGAGCGCTCACAGTTTTTTAAACAGGCCAGAGCCGTGGCAGATGTCAGTCACGATGACAAATTAAGGTCTGATGAAACAGAGGAGCTTACATCATTGCTTTTTAATGAGCCTGCTGTTTGGGAGACGTGGTTGGTTGGAGACCACAGAGCCGAGCAGGAAGCCGCAATAAACGAATCGGTTGAATTAGCTTCCTTTCAGGGACACGTGAGGTTCGGATCAGGAGAAGTCAAACACATTTACAACTCTCACATCAGTCGAACAATATGTATTCTTCTTCCCTACTGTTGAGGCTGATGGAGAGGAATGTTCTGGCTGTCAATTGCAAATGATATTCTGGTATCAGCTGATGTAAGATTGTGTCCTGTGTATCTATGATTTTCCAAATGGAAACCCACAGCAACCTCCTCGAGAGGATTCGACAAGGGTTGGGCTAGGTATTTTCCTCTAAGGTAATTTTTCTTTTATGGCCTCCTTGTTAAAACACAGTCCCAGGAAGAGGTGTGATGGTGTAACAGAATCACAATTTCATATTCTGCAGCTCATTCTTCAAACCATTTTTTAAATGGATTTGAACAAGCTAATCTGACTTCTGAAAGCCTGCAAAAGGGAAAATGTGTTTGACATACGCTCAGCACACGCAGTTGGGGAGGCTGAAACAGCAGGATACAATTAATGACTGTGGAATAAGATTGTTACAATATGGCTTTTTTCACCCCACCTCCCGCACTATAGTGCTGTCATATTTCACTACTGTGGGGGAGCAGGGGCTTTTCTTTCATTTGTTCTCCCCTCAGTTAGTGTTTGAAGCCAATGCAATGTGGGCCAGCCGGTCCCGGATCTGCACAAGAGATTCGGCTTGGGGATGTTGTGTGAAAACATCCACGAGATCACAATGTAGTGGCTCTACAAAAGTGCATGTCCAGAACCACAGTGTACCGATGTGTCCTTTTAGCTAAATGAAACACAGGTCTAAATAACCTCTTCTTGCTGCCTTGCTGTGGCCAACCTTTAAAATGATCCTACATTCTCATTGTACGCTTTATCCTACATTTTGGACCAGCAATGGATGACATCCCATCCTGGGTGTATTCCTGCCTTGCGCCCTATGCCTGCTGGGATTGGCTCCGACATCCCCGCGACCCTCACTAAGATAAGCGGTTTCGAAGAGGGATGGATGGATCCTACATTCTCTATTCACATTAATACCATCATCAGACAAATGATTAATCACAATTGAACTCAAAATAATACACAAATATCATAGTCTGTTACAGAAATACAATACAAAAATCTTTAATACAAGTAAAACTAAAAGTTTCATTGTTTAGTGTAATTTTCTTTTTTCATAAGGGTCTGTTTAATTCAAGCATTCCAACTCATCACTGAAGAGAAACAGTAAAACTGTCAAACATCTGAGTGTGTAGGAAGCCACGGTCAATCTTGCAAAGTAAAACAAGGGTGCAACAGCTGTTTGTTTAAATATCACCACAGCTGGAATCTGATGATATTTTATTGTGTCGTTTAAAGTTTCGAAGACATCCTTAATGCACTTTGGGAGCACGTTATACAATCATTTTGTAATAAGGGAGGAAAAAAAAGAAAAGAAGTAAAAAAAAAAATCTGGCGACCAAATGTTGCAGCACTGCTGTGATCATTAAGCATTGAAATTACAAACAATACGCAAACTGCTGAGGTCAGCGCAACTGGCCGACGGACTGCAGAAAAGGAAAGAAAGAGGCAGCCCAGTTCTTAACAAGGTGTTTAACAGCCCCTCTGAATCTTTGCACATTAGCGTTTGGATAGCTTAACCTGCCTACTTCTGTTTATTGACACGTTGGAGATACATTTTTCAAGTTTTCAAAATGGCCATCAATCACAGCACAGCTTGATCTTTCCCCGGCCAGGATGTTCCGGGTTACATATTACTCAAGTGTCACAAGATTTGCCCACCTTGAACTGCAGCTCAGTCATCTGAGTGCCAGTGTTGGTGTTTTTACATTTGAAACTGTAGTGGAATATAACATGGCTCAGAGACTGGAACCAGGGCTGTCTCACAGGACTGAACAAGGGGCTGTTGTAGTGACTGGAGACTCATCAACATCAGTATTATTTCTCCCCTCAAATATGTTTATGCAATTTTTTTTGTAAATATGGAATAAGTGCAAAATTTCTCATTTACTCATACTCATAACAAGGCTGTGTTCCGCTGAAATAGCTGAAGTCGTGAATGAAACTTCACTTTTTTGAGATAGGAGACTCACCCATCCACTATCATTCATTCTACATAATTTATTCCATTGAACAGGAAACACTGTTTGCAAGGTCATACTATAACATAATCAAACTAGGTTCTCAAACTGGTGGTCCACCTGTTCTTGTCATGTGGGTTTAATTAGGGACATTAAAAAGTAAGATGAAAAAATAAGTAAGAATGTTACATTTAGGATGTTTTATGGGTCATATTTTAACTCACATAGCAAACTTTTGAACTAGAATTACTTTTCGGGATAAAACTAGAGCTACATTTTATTTTGGGCTAGTGTCTGGATTGATTTTGGATTTGGTGTAGCTTCAAATTCTTGTTTTGGCTAGGTTTGGGGTTGTGACTATGAACATGCGCTTCTAATATTGTTGATATTTGAGCAAATATTTGTGTGAAAAATCTTTTTCAGAAGTCAGTATAAAACAGTTTTCCATTGTGTGGTTATAAAGAAGCATTCAAAATGTTGCTCTATACAGAATTACTGTTACTATATGAGCTTACACTTGTGTCTTTCAAGACTGCTCATCCAATGTATTCTGAAAGTTTCCCTGTCTTTAAAGGGCTATTTTGTGGATTAAAAACCCAGTTAATATATCACAGAGGAAGTGATAGCAGTACCAGGATCAGTCTTTCGTAACTATTTGCTCTGATTGTTTGCCGAGCAACATAATATTGAAAAAATTGAACAGATTGTGCCGATTATTATTTTGGCAACCCTGTGCGTATTTGGAGACTGTATCATTGAGGAACTGATGTGGAATGAAAGCCAGCACTTGAGCTCTAGATTTCCAACATTATATTCATGTGTAAGCATTTTAATAGCCTTAAAGAGTTTTGTTTACATCAGGGTACCATTTGAAGTCCTGGAGTGTCATCTACCATGTATTGTAACCTATACAGTGCCTAGAGAAAGTCTACACCCCCTTTAAAACAAAAACACTTTTTTGCCTTATATAGCTACCCCACAACTTCCAAGTGAAAGAAATATTCTAGAAAGTTTAAAATATAAACAAACAGCTTTGTTGGATAAGTGTCCACCACTCTTGTATTAGCAATCCTAAATTAGCTCAATCGCACTCTAAGTTAAGTGGTGTCCACCAATGCTCCCCAAGGAACTTGACAGAGCTTGAACAGTTTTGTAACAACAGACTCAAAGCTGTAATTACTCCCAAAGGTGTTTCCACCAAGTATTAACTATTGAGACTTATCCAATTATTATATTTTTAAGTTTTTTTAATTTAAAATATATATATAGTACTGTGAAAAAAAAATTGGCAGGTGTGAAATTGCTGTAAAGTAAGAATGCTTTCAAAAATAGACATGTTAATAGATTATGTTTATCAATTAACAAAATGCAAAGTGAGTGAACAGAAGACAAATCTACTTCAAATCAATATTTGGTGTGACCACCCTTTGCCTTCAAAACAGCATCAATTCTTCCAGGTACACTTGCACACGAGTTTTTGAAGGAACTCGGCAGGTAGGTTGCTCCAAACATCTTGAAGAACTAACCACAGTTCATCTGTGGATTTAGGCAGCATCAGTTGCTTCTCTCTTCATGTAATCCCAGAAAGACTTGATGATGTTGAGATCAGGGCTCTGTGGGGGCCATACCATCACTTCCAGGACTCCTGGTTCTTCTTTACACTGAGGATAGTTCTTAATGACTTTCGCTATATGTTTAGGGTCGTTGTCATGCTGCAGAATAAATCTGGGGCCAATCAGATGCCTCCCTGATGGTATTGCATGATGGATAAGTATCTGCCTGTACTTGTACTGTACTGTACTGTACTGATACCTGTATCTGCACCCAGTTCCTGTATTTTCGTGCATAGTTGAGTCGCTTGGCCTTGTTTCCACATCAGAGGTATGGCTTTTTGGCTGCAAGTCTTCCATGAAGGCCACTTCTGACCAGACTGCTCCGGACAGTAGATGGGTGTACCAGGGTCCCACTGTTTTCTGCCAATTCTGAGCTGATGGCACTGCTGGACGTCTTCCGATTGCAAAGGGAAGTAAGCATGATGTGTCTTTCATCTGCTGCAGTAATTTTCCTTGGCCAACCACTGCGTCTATGGTCCTCAACGTTGCCTGTTTCTTTGTGCTTCTTCAAAAGAGCTTGGACAGCACATCTGGAAACCCCTGTCTGCCTTGAAATTTCTGCCTGGGAGAGAGAGTGCTGATGCAGTATAACTACCTTGTGTCTTGTTGCTGTGCTCAGTCTTGCCATGGTGTATGACTTTTGACAGTAAACTGTCTTCAGCAACCTCACCTTGTTAGCTGAGTTTGGCTGTTCCTCACCCAGTTTTATTCCTCCTACACAGCTGTTTCTGTTTCAGTTAATGATTGTGTTTCAACCTACATATTGAATTGATGATCATTAGCACCTGTTTGGTATAATTGTTTAATCATACACCTGAATATATGCCTACAAAATCCCTGACTTTGTGAAGTGTACCTAGAAGAATTGATGCTGTTTTGAAGGCAAAGGGTGGTCACACCAAATATGGATTTGATTTAGATTTCTCTTCGGTTCACTCACATTGCATTTAGTTCATTGATACATATAATTTATTAACATTTATTAATATTTTTGAAAGCATTCTTACTTTACAGCATTTTTTCGCAGCTGCCTAAAACTTTTGCACAGTACTTTATATATATATATATATACACTCACCTAAAGGATTATTAGGAACACCATACTAATACTGTGTTTGACCCCCTTTCGCCTTCAGAACTGCCTTAATTCTACGTGGCATTGATTCAACAAGGTGCTGAAAGCATTCTTTAGAAATGTTGGCCCATATTGATAGGATAGCATCTTGCAGTTGATGGAGATTTGTGGGATGCACATCCAGGGCACGAAGCTCCCGTTCCACCACATCCCAAAGATGCTCTATTGGGTTGAGATCTGGTGACTGTGGGGGCCAGTTTAGTACAGTGAACTCATTGTCATGTTCAAGAAACCAATTTGAAATGATTCAACCTTTGTGCATTATCCTGCTGGAAGTAGCCATCAGAGGATGGGTACATGGTGGTCATAAAGGGATGGACATGGTCAGAAACAATGCTCAGGTAGGCCGTGGCATTTAAACGATGCCCAATTGGCACTAAGGGGCCTAAAGTGTGCCAAGAAAACATCCCCCACACCATTACACCACCACCACCAGCCTGCACAGTGGTAACAAGGCATGATGGATCCATGTTCTCATTCTGTTTACGCCAAATTCTGACTCTACCATCTGAATGTCTCAACAGAAATCGAGACTCATCAGACCAGGCAACATTTTTCCAGTCTTCAACTGTCCAATTTTGGTGAGCTTGTGCAAATTGTAGCCTCTTTTTCCTATTTGTAGTGGAGATGAGTGGTACCCGGTGGGGTCTTCTGCTGTTGTAGCCCATCCGCCTCAAGGTTGTACGTGTTGTGGCTTCACAAATGCTTTGCTGCATACCTCGGTTGTAACGAGTGGTTATTTCAGTCAAAGTTGCTCTTCTATCAGCTTGAATCAGTCGGCCCATTCTCCTCTGACCTCTAGCATCAACAAGGCATTTTCGCCCACAGGACTGCCGCATGCTGGATGTTTTTCCCTTTTCACACCATTCTTTGTAAACCCTAGAAATGGTTGTGCGTGAAAATCCCAGTAACTGAGCAGATTGTGAAATACTCAGACCGGCCCGTCTGGCACCAACAACCATGCCACGCTCAAAATTGCTTAAATCACCTTTCTTTCCCATTCAGACATTCAGTTTGGAGTTCAGGAGATTGTCTTGACCAGGACCACACCCCTAAATGCATTGAAGCAACTGCCATGTGATTGGTTGGTTAGATAATTGCATTAATGAGAAATTGAACAGGTGTTCCTAATAATCCTTTAGGTGAGTATATATATATATATATATATATATATATATATATATATATATATACAGATCAGCCATAACATTATGACCACTGACAGGTGAAGTGAATAACACTGATAATCTCATTATCATGGCACCTGTCAGTGGGTGGGATATATTAGGCAGCAAGTGAACATTTTATCCGCAAAGTTGATGTGTTAGAAGCTGGAAAAATGTGCAAGCGTAAGGATCTGAGCGACTTTGACAATATCAAAAGTGGTCCAAGGAAGGAAAAGCGGTGAACCGGTGACAGGGTCATGGGCGGCCAAGGTTCATTGATGCACGTGGGGAGCGAAGGCTGGCCCGTGTGGTCCGATCCAACAGACGAGCTACTGTATCTCAAATTGCTGAAAAAGTTAATGCTGGTTCTGATAGAAAGGTGTCAGAACACACAGTGCATCGCAGTTTGTTGCATATGGGGCTGCGTAGCCACAGACCAGTCAGGGTGCCCATGCTGACCCCTGTCCACTGCTGAAAGCGCCTACAATGGGCACGTGAGCATCAGAACTGGACCATGGAGCAACAGAAGAAGGTGGCCTGGTCTGATGAATCACGAGTTCAAGGTGTTGACTTGGCCTCCAAATTTCCGCAGATCTCAATCCAATCGAGCATCTGTGGGATGTGCTGGACAAACAAGTCCGATCCATGGAGGCCCCACCTCGCAACTTACAGGATTTAAAGGATCTGCTGCTAACGTCTTGGTGCCAGATACCACAGCACACCTTCAGAGGTCTAGTGCAGTCCATGCCTAGATGGGTCAGGGCTGTTTTGGCGGCAAAAGGGGACCTACACAATTTTAGGCAGGTGGTCATAATGTTATGGCTGATCAGTGTGTGTATATGTGTGTATGTGTATATATATATATATATATATATATATATATATATATATATATATATATATATACACATTTCACAATAAAAACATTTCCCCTTGACAGTGTGGATTATGGCGTGTAGATAAGTGGAAACAATCCTAATTTAAATTCATGAAACTCAGAGGCACTAATAGAACAAAATGTGAAGAAAATTCAAGGGGGTGTAGACTTTCTTTAAACACTGTAAGAGAGAGTGAGTGTGTGGTGGGGGGAGGGAGTGAATTAACACTGCCAACCATTTTTTTAACTGATCAGACCTGACCCCTTTCAAGACTTAAGTAGCTGGATATTATTTATAAAAATCCTTCAACGCATTCTGAAGGCTAAGCCTCGGGGGTTTAGATTTGTACCAGAGTACAACGTCTGCAAATGTGTTTTATTTCCTCTTAAAAACACACACACACACACACACACACACACACACACACACACACACACACACACACACACACACACACAAATCCAACAAACCCCAATAAGATCTGCAAACTCACTGTTTCAGCAGACAGCTTTGATTCAAGCCCAGCACATCACAGACTGTGCAAGTCTTTGAGCCGCACAGTTTCCCTGACTTTTTGACTGGAATTTCGCAGCAGGTTACAGAAATTCATCCCTCAATGCAAAAAACAGACTCGTCCGGCTACGGTGTCTGGCTAGGTTAGATTTGGGCAAATCGCACTCTTGTTTATTAAATTCATACTGTGCAACCAAGTATCAAAATACAAGATTAAAATTCTTTTCGTTCAATTGATTTTGAAAAAAAGAAAAGATTTCTTCTTATTATTTTCTGAACCAAGTTATTTCCTATCACCAAGCCCACTTGCTTTCTAGAAATCGAAAACATTACATCATTTATAGCAAACTACAGTCACACACATGTACAGCAATGCTTAGCTCACTAATTTGAAGAAGAAGAAAAAAAAGCTGTTTTTATTGATTAAACATGTGGCAGGCTGTTCACCAAATGCATGGGATTTAACCGCACCTGTTATTCTCAGCTGCTCCTGCCATTCTCTGCTTCTTCATTAGCTGTAATGTCAATTCCATGTTTTTTAAGAATCAGGCAGGAGCCGGAGTTATCCCGGGCCTCGTGTTTTTAAGAACTGCACCGAGAGTCAGCAATGCAGGCCTCAATTAATCAATAGGGCCTCTTATATGTAATCTTTCAAGAACCTGTATTGTGCATTTCGGCGGGTACCTGACCTGCCTACGCACCCGTGTTTGTGTTTTACTTTCTTGTGCTGTTATTTTGTGTGCTATACGTTGAACTTCAGTGGCAACAATCATTAGAAGCCAAACAAATACACAAACACAAAATCAAAAAGGACTAACCAAGCCAATAAGAATAACTAAGCCTGTCCTGATCTGATGGGTTTAATAGTGGCTTAATGTGGCGGTTTAATTGATTAAATTAATTGAGTGGCTCTTTCCTGGTTGCAGAACAACACCAGCTTTTAATGATACAATCCAAGTCTACAAAAAACATATTTTTGGAGAGATCTATCCATTATAGACTTTTTTTTCGTAGATAACATAAGACAGATTCAATGTTTTACCTTGAAAAAATCCTAATTGACAGGACAAAATGACCCATATGCTTTTAAAAGTTTGAAATTGGGTGATCAGACCAGATGGCAGCATATATCTTTTAAAATGTCTATATGGCTTTAAGAGTTTAGTTTTTCGGCAGTGGGACGTCCACATGGCCAAACCAATGTAAGGCACAGCACCTTTACTGCAGTTGGGCATAATAGCATAATCCCCTCGGACTTGGCTGAGCCTCGACGCAGCTGTCAGAGATTGTGTGCTAGCCGTCAACACGGGGCAGTGCTCAGGAGTCGGCCTGGGAGCTCATCTAAGAACACCTGGCCAAGTGCTTTGACAGATTTCATGGGACAACATGCTGCCGAAAGACTCTGTTAACTTTTGTGCAAATGTCACGCAGAAAAGATTTCTAGGATGGCGTAAACATCGCATTTGCCTCATGTATACTAAGTTAAATCTCCGGGAGACCTGCAGCATTGTTGAGGAACTTATGTAGGAAGCTTATTGTTCGCAGGCTTCTTTAAAGCTTCCTTGCCAGACTGCTTTCCCAAAATGTGCTTGTTGAAGGCTTAGATAACATCTGTTTACGTGCAGTTGTGTTGCTCTAGGGGCTAAAGAACACCGAGCATCGGAGATTCGGAAGAAATCACTAAAGCTAGACATACATACAGAGAAAGAGCGGCGCACAGATACATTGTTTTTCACTGAAAAGAATAAAACACCATGAGAAATTAAAAGAAGCATCTGTTGTAATTGATTAGATATCGTATATACCTAATATATTTATAAGCGGAATTGTTCTTGACATCATTTTCCCCAGGGGTTTCCTTCTCTGCAGCGACTGCTGGGCCTTTCTGTAAGCAATGAAAAAGTGCTGATGCTTCCATGGTAGTTGGAAACAGCTCAGCAGCATGTGGAAACACTAACAGTGACAAGCTGGATTCAAAATCTAAAAAGCCGTTCCCAATTCTGAACACAATTATGCAAACCTTTTTTTCTTTTTTTTTTCGCCCAAAGCTTTGTGGCCTATGGCTCCATTAATTTGCCGTTTGGTATCCACTGTGTGTCTATCCACTGTGTTACCAATAGTAATGGAACATGTCTCCCTCTGCCAGTAATGGATTATAGTGAAGTACCAAAGTGATTATAGTGAAGGTCTTGTGCTAAGCAGAGGTTGGATTTTGTGAAAGGCACCCTGACTGAATGAAGTCTAGAGTCCATCCACAACTAGAGCAGTACTAAACTGAAGAGCATAGATACCATTCATAAGAAAAATAAATCACAAAATTATTTAAACAAGTAAAAAATAAAAACAGTAAAATTATTTAAAAAAAAAAACTGCACACTTACATTGGTTTAGTACAAATTTGATTCACTGGCAAATCATAGTGAAAAAATGAGATCAGTTTTTTACAAGGAGATTACCCTTTCAATTATATAATTGCTACCAAATTTCTCCTCTCTCACATCAATTTTCACTGAGAGCCGTGTGTGTGTGGAGTCCTCCGTAATATATCAATTAAGCAGTTGTTGAAACTGTTGACATCTTGTATTTGCTACGGTAATGTAAACAGATTTTTTTTTTTTTTTAAGTCCCTCTGATTCCCTCTGGTACTTCCTGTGACACAGAGCTAAAACCTGAGAACTGATTCACATTCCTCTTCATAAAATCAGCAGCAACGCGATGCTCCATTTGCCGTCGAACTGTTTGTCTTCCTTGAATCGTGGGCCGCTGTGAAATAACACAGGTTGTTGTTGCAGGGTTATTAAACAATTTTTCAAAGAGCATAAAAATGTAATGCTTGTCACGATGAAACATATTCAGGGAAATAAATGGCTGCGGACGGCTCTCCCTATTGTGCCGTTAACTGTGTGGATTGTTCACTTTCGCCCACTTTTGTAGTCAGGGCTGATCGGGAGGAAATGAGTCTGCAGAGACCCCCCCCCCCGACCATCGGATTCTGGCCATATTTCACTGGCCTTCCCCCATAGGAAGGGCAACAGAGATGAACCATGTCACGACACACATGTTCATTGAAGTGAGCAGGAGAAGTTCGAGGGGCACAGGGTTGTAAAATAGAAGTCTAAACAAAACACGGAGAGACTTCACACGCAGAAAACATGGGCATCTGGGTTGCACGTTTCCAATACTTTAGAAGGGCAGCACCATGTGATACGATACCAGAACATAAATTAGCAAATAAAAGGTTATTTAGTCATTAAACGCACACTGAGAAGAGCAGTCCATGTTGTCGCACTAGGGGAATGTAAGCAACTGGGCAAGGCAAAGTGCGAAATCAAATTAAGCTTTTCTGTCTGTTCCCATACCATTCCTGAAGAGAGGTGAAAATAATTAATACACAGGCACTGACTCTTTCTTTAAAAAATATGTAATACAAGTCAGGCCTATCTCAGGTTTGGATTTTTTTTTTTTTTAATCCTTTCTCATCAGATTTAGTTCAGGGACATGTGCATTCAAAAAAAAGTCTGAAGTATAAACATGTTCTACATAATACATGTGGAAATAAACAAAATAATTAAAAACAGCAACCAGGAGTGTTAAAACAGAGAAAACGGCTGAGATTGTAAAGCACTTATGTTGGCAGTCAGGCCAGTGAAACTTGGCCGCTCTCTCAGGAAGCTGGTCTTGAATTCAAAGGTGAATAAAAATCTGAGGGATTGCATCTCAGTTGGCCTGGAACTGTTTTAAGGGGAAGATTGATTCTCAGAGAGTACATTGGGAAACATTTTAATTGGCTGGCAAAGTTATAAATTGACCTTTTTACTTAATGGGTTAAGTTTCAGACTGAACAGATTTTTTGTTTGTTTTTTAGCCTAATAGCTTTTAATGTTGACAGTTGCCGTTTAAAGTTCTTACAACAATGATAAAAACAACTATGACCAGAGGCCATTTTTAAGGAGCTACCATGTGTATAACTGTACATACTGTATAACCTCTTTATCTTATTAATGTTTGTGAGATTGCTTGCCAAGATGAGAATGTCTGTGCTTAAGGATGCAAGATGAAAGGTTACCATCTTAAAACGCAGTGCCTACTGCTCGTACATAAGAGCAAAGGGTCACTTCCCCTCTACTTCTGACCACACAAGGACCGCATGGCAGACAATCTCCCTATTTTGGGAAGTGCAGAATTAAAAAGAATCACAACACAGCCGACCGTGCCATACCTTATCTCTGAAAGTAAAGACTGAACAGATTTAGTACTGAATAACAAAGCTACCTTTCAAATTAGTATTAGTAAGAATTGTTACAGTAGTGGCCATAATTTGAAAAAATTATGTGTATTATGTGTATTAAAGATCCCCCAGTTTGCTCCTTCTCTGCGAGTCATTGTGGTGTTTGGACTGGCGGCACAGGGGGGGAACTTTCCAGAGAGGCAGTTGAAAGTCACGCTGGTTTGTCTCCAAGCCGGACTGGGAGGATATGGAGAGAAGAAAGGACTGTGCCTGTTCAAAGCTCGACCCGCGGAGGTGTGCTGCAGAGCCCGGGGGCCAGAATGAGGTCACAGCTCTTGTGTCGGACCACAACTGCCCTCATTACGATGTCCTGGTACAATACAGACCAGGAATGGGGGGTTGAGCTGGAGGGCAGTGAGGGGCCCTCAGCAAATCATACTGTAGCCAGAGGCACTGACATTATCCATCTTAAACGCATAGGACTCCATGTAATATTAATTGCTTGTAAATCACATATGTCATCCCAATAGAAGTCCAAAAGCAAGTCATATGTTTAAAAAAAAACAGTCCAATGTATATAAAATAAATATATATTATTTTTTGTTGAATGTATATATACATACAATAGGATTAGATCACAAGTTGTCTACAAGCTAAGGAGAAAAAAAAAACACCTTAGAACAGAATTGTGAACAGTGTGATTGGCTTAGTTTTGTTTTTAAAACGTTTGTATGCAGTGAAGGGCAGATGTGATTTCTGAAGGGTGAACTGGACATGGAAAATTTGCCTTCTTTTGTGAACACCTCCCTGTTCTGCTATTTTATTTATTAGTATTTTGTCTATAGTTGTGATATTTCTCAATATACAACCCCCCATGTTATTAGTTAAAATGATGTATAACAGTTTACATTCTCAGAGGCTGAAATGAAACTTTTTTTCTGGACAAAGGCTCTGGATTGCTTGCCCTGAAGTAAGACACAGACTTCTTCATTTCCCATGCTATTCAGCCAGCATCTTTCATACATACACACTGAAAATCATTGTGAAATGGCCCACAACTTAAAAACAAAACATTAAACACTACAATTGTCTGAGCATTGCATGTATCCATTTAGGCTTCTATTAAGCAGACTTTACTTTTCTTTTTTTTTGCTGTGGCCACTGGGAAAGTCAGAGGTTGCTTTTTAAGTGCAATTAAGAAATCTTACCCTGCATTTAAGCAAGGAGCTTTAAATAAACTCTCACTGGATACCGTATCTACTATTCTCCTACAAATATAAATTACAGGAGCTTGCTTTACACTTTGTATATTGATTTAAAGAATTATATTATTTCTTTCCAGATGAGCAAACGTGCAGATAGCATGCATTTAAATATAATCATGCTTAAGTACATAATCTGGAAAATGTATATTGTAACTGGATATATTTAGCTAAACTGTACTGTGTAGGGTCTGGGGTTTACTCAAGTTGGACTTTAAGAGTCATCATCTGAGTTTGTTTTTACTGGGAGTGTGTGTGCAGTCTGACATTCTTGTCTATCAGATGCCTGAAGCCCGGATTGTACAGACTGACCAGAAACCCGTTGTAGCAGATGTTGTACCGAAGGCAGATTGTGATAACACCAGTTTCATTGAATCACTTAATGCAAAACAAATGTTAACTGCATATTTCACATTAATTTGAATCTGGATAAAAGATTTATTACGTGAAAGCACATCGATTTGTTTTTCCCTTGAAGCTGTATCAGAGAAAGAAAAGAAAACGCTGCTGTGTTTCTTTTTAACTTAATAATAATGTTTGACCTGTCCAATTAGTCTTGAGCATGTTTACCATAAAAGTAAGAGAGAATAATAAAACCCCATCTGTTGACCACCTATACCATTCCAACGTTCTACATTTAAAACACAGCAAGTGAACTTTTCACAAGACTCTGCAACCCAACTAGAATTAAGCAAAAGGAGGGGTAATATTTAACCTCAGACATTTCTCTTCACTGTACAGTCCACCCCCCACCTCCTCTTAATTTCCTAACCCCCACATCTACTACGACCACCTTCCTATATCACTGCAGGTCAAAATGGATGTTCCGGAGTTAATTAAAGTCACAGACACACTTAATGAGATTATGGTAATATAATTTAGTGGAGATGACCTGGGAATACTGCAGTGCTCCTTCGATATCCTCAGGCACAAACTCCCTGTGAGTCTGTGTGAGAGACCCCTGCCACATGTTGCACCAGTTCACTCTGCTTGTTATGATAGATGCAGCCCGACGTTGGAAGCAAGACACTGTAGAAATAATTTCATTACTGGGCCCAGTTGTGGAAGCTTTGTGTGGGGGGGGTGTGTGGGGGGTACAGTCCAAAGAAGGAAGGACCCTGAGAAGTTTGACTCGGATTCAAATCCAGTCCTGGCAGCTGCCGACTCCCAACAGTACTGAAGTGTACATTAACAGTGAGGCAAGCGACATTTGCTGAGCAGTTGAGAAAGCTGTCAGAGCACAGAGCTTAATTACAGCCACATCCTGGCATTTGTGCACAGAAACCAGACAAATCCATAGGCCTGTTTCATAAACAAGATGAGACGTGTGTGTGATCTGTTCCTTATTGTGTTTAGCAATATTTTATTTATTTTAATTTTTTTGATTTAATCCACCAGAGTCCAGCCCCTATGATCCAGCTCATAATTACAAGGCCATTATCACCAGTGTTGTAATTTCCAGCTCGTGGGCGTAGTTGCCATGGAGACAGCCCACATGGTCAGTCCCTGCGTGTGTGAAGTGTAAAGTTAGTTGACTGAAGTGATTTATAAAGTTTTCGCCACAGTTCTGCTCTTCCTAGCAGCCTTCTTGGCACTGGGCATTTCAGAGGGGCAGTAAAAATAAAAGCAACAGTTCCTTAATGCACAGTTCCTAAGTGAACAACTGCCATACCAGTGCAGAAGTGAAGGTTTCATGGCACAGCAGGGGCAGAACATAGGGGATTGTGGGTATAAAAGAGTGGACCTGACACACTGATGTTAACACCAGAATGCAACTGGAGCAACACAAGAGTCAACGCCAGGTCAAAACTATGGGCAATGTGGCTTTATTTATTTACAATTCAGCCATTATACCCACCAACTGTCCACAATCTGTGCTCTAATAATGTCCGTATGTTCACAACAAAATGTTATCAAATTATATTTTTTGTTATTATTATTTCCTTCAAATCACTGTACTTAATGTATGTTTTCATAATTTCGGTTTCTATTTCCTTTATTTGGCACAACACAATATGTGCACATCTACTCAGACACAACCCAGGTCTAATGGACCGTCCCGGGTACTCTGTCTCTGGGTTTTTCTTTCGGAGGTGTTGTTGTTTGCCTGTTTTGTGTTTTGTTTTGCTTTGTTTTGCGTTTTATGGTCGTCCAGTTTCCAAGGGTGAGTTTGCCAGATTTCCCTCTTTTTTTTTTCTTCTCGCTCTCCTTTTCTTTTGCATTTAAAAGGACCACCCATTGGGATCGGCGGGGGCAGATTCCCGAGCGACGTCTGCACAGAATAATAATAGGGCCCTCCTGGGAAAACTGCCCACAGAAAGGGCCGCAGAATAAAATCCCATTTCCGATCCTCTTCAGGGATGTAGAGCAGCGTTTAGTTTAAGGCGAAGAAGGGCCTCTTTTCCGCAATCTTTACAGAGGGATCTGTGCTCGGACCAGTTCTGTCACTGGTGTGCATTTACTGTGCAGAGTGGTGGCATGGCACCCCCTTCACACAGCTCTGAGTTTAGAGCCAGCAAGTAATGCAACCCAGTGCTGACCACAGATATGAGTCAGAAGTGTGAGGGTTTTGTGAGTTGTCAAGAGGATGCTTCATTTCTGATGTAGTTTCCCTCATGGCTTTAGGAAATTTAGCAAACGTGCTAAGCTAACCAGCTAACAAGGGGGGAAGATGAGGAAGGAATTGCATTAATTAATATTTTGCAGATGCACTCGTTGTATTTGATACTCCGTAACATGTGCACTTAAGGATTTTCAAGCAGCTGTGCAAAATCGCAGTCTGAACATACTTTTAAAGCTCCATCAGTACTATTATTTCCCCCTAAGTAACAATAGAAGTTCTGATGGCTTTTTCAGATGCCTTGAATGTAAACCTGGAATCATCTGCCGTCTTGTCTCAAGTCTCTCTCTCCCTCCCTCCCTCCCTCCCTCCCTCTCTCCCTCCCTCCCTCCCTCCCTCTCTCTCTCTCTCTCTCTCTCTCTCTCTCTCTCTCTCTGTCTGTCTCTCTTTCCTGATTTTGAAGGGGTGGTCAGCAGATGAGATAGCCTGGAGGAATGTGGGAAGATAGAAACAAAATATTGAAACCGTTGCCAAGAATTAAAAGAGATAATGATGATAACAATGGAGAAAACATGCTTGTTTTTAGAATTTTTAGAATTTCATTTTTTTAGAAAAGCTCTCCAATATCCGCACTGGATTAATTTGTGTGCGTACACACACACATGCACACGCACACGCACACACACACACACACACACACACACACACACACACACACACATACATACATTTATATGTAGGTCTCTCTCTCTCTCTCTCTCTCTCTAATATTTATTGTTTAGTTTTTGTTGTGGTTGTCTTAACACTATGTTCTTAAGAAAATTCATACTGTACACTTTATGTCTTACCTTTGATAGAGACTGTAAACACAGCACTTGTATCACATAGAGAAAATATAATCTTACTCTGAATTTGTACTCTTTTTTTTGTTGTTGTTTTAGTGTGTCAGTTCTTTCTGTTTGTATCATCTGCAGCTGGTTGCTCTCGGCTGCCCCGTGCTCTCCCGAGCTGCATCCTCTCTCACACGTAGGAGTGAGGCCGGAGTGGCTGTGTGGACGCGATGATTGATTGAGGCCTCGGTGACTCAGGAGCCCTTGCACAGCCTGGGACGACACAGTTTGCTGACTGATCTATGGAAGTGAGTGTCAGCTGCTAGCATTGGGCTACCGCCACAGCAACCACAGGTCCTGCTGTACCAGCCAAAGGGTCTGTTCTGCAGTGTTCAAAAGATCCCCCCCCCACCCTGTAAAAAGAGGATCTCTATTGGTGTGAATGCAGTACAACCTGACCCCCATTTTTAATTGTTCACACTGTGCAATCTCTCTGAATTCTGTTTCATTGTTTAACTGTAAATCACATAATTGCAGGCAGAATATTATTTTTAAACCAGGTGATAGTTTGCACTGTGATGTAATGGGGCTGAACTAGTCATAACTTAAGCTGTGATTCTGCTGGTGAAAACTCATATTAGCATCATATTGTGTCCGTTTATCATTGAGAGGGTTTTACCCCTTTATCTCCCAACAAAATCATACTAGTACTCTCTTCATACCTCGCACTAGATCTGTATGTAATGTCTATTAACAGCGACAGATTTACATTGATTCATGTAAACCAGGCGATATTTGCATTGTCATTTCTTTAAATGTCATATCATACACTAGTTTCTAGCCCCTGGAGATACAGGAAGTCCATCTCTCTGATTCAAAGGAAAGTTTGAAAAGGAAACCTTTCAAGCTTCAGAGGAGACCTTTGACCTCGAAATGGATTCTTGCCCACATGAAAGAGAATAACAGTACCCCAGTTGTCATTACCAGATTTTATATATATATATATATATATATATATATATATATATATATATATATATCATTGTAGTTCTGCTGCTGTGGTTCTGCTTGTTACTCAAGTACTATGCATTATTGTTCATTGTAACTCCAACGCAAATCATTGAAAATATGGCACTGCTGTAATAACATTGCAAAACTTTCCCTGTTTTTACCTGTAGGCTTATTAAAGGGGTGATTTGTATACTGACATGCACATAGTGTATATAAAACTGACCTAGTTATTACAGTGCATTACTGAACATCAGAAAATTAGCAGCTTCAGTTTTCTTACACCCCAGGGCTAAAGACTCTTACACATATTTTACTTTGGGGGTTAATTTGCATAGTATTTGCACAGGGAAATCTGCACCTTGATGAGTATGTTTTATGGTGGCAGATTTCCAGTGATACCGGCAAAACATGTAAATGATTGCAAATAAGACTAACTCGGTTATGTCAGTTTCACGCAGTGCCGGTGAAAATTCTATGATGAAAAACAAATATGATGGATAAGAAACTAATATGAGAACGTTCCTCTGACATAAACACAGTTCGTCGAGTGCATATGTCTTTGAGTATGTCCATTTTATCTTTGCCACAGTATGTTGTGATGTTTGTTTGTGCCTGTGTTGTTGTTACGTGAATAGTCAGTGCAGGATATTGATAATAAGTTGGAATGAATGCTGGTTCAACTATAAGTGATTGGAAATGGAGAACGTTTTCTTCTTCTTTGCTATCATTTCAGTGGATAAACCTGCTCATTAATGGACGAATAAGACTTTTAGAGATACATTCTGGAACTTTTTGAAGGTGCTCTGGTCTTTATTGGTTTACATTGAACATTGATCAGTTTGTTGGCAACCGATTTTTTGCTTTTTTGTATTGGTAATAAAAAATTATCTGTAGGTGACTTTCCATGAAAGTGTCAGATGATCTCCATATTAATGTAGGATGAAAAAGGGAGAGGAGTAGGAAGTAGGAATATGGGTGAATTCCTCTGTGGATTCAAACTTTCCAATGGCAATATGGGTTTAGTTCATCTGACTTCTGTTTTTGTTTACTGGCATTCATTCTTGGCACAACAGTAGCAACATTCACACCACAGATTTGCCTGGCCATTGTGTAACCACGACTTACAAACATTATCTTATGAAACGAACGTCATATCTGAAGCTGTGGCAGTGTAACAATTCCGCAAACTTAGAAGTGAAACTTAAAGGAAAGGGAAAAAAAAGTGCTTGCTTGATCCTTAGACAGTGAAATTGTACTTAATCTTAAATGGAGAGTTTCCAAACAAGTTTTCCGAGCAAGTTGGTGATTGTGTTTACGTTAGTGCTGATTTATTATGGGTACTGCAATTGCTTTAAGCATTAGCTAATAAGAAAGAGACTGAAATTTATATTTGATCATTGGTTTGTTTCAGTAAGTGGGGAAGGAAATGTTTAGAAAAGGTCTCATACATCATCTCAATTGTCTGGTTAATAGTTAGTGATCTCATAGCTTGAAGCTCTGTGTTAAAATGAAGTGTAAGAAGCCATATGCAGTATTTTGCATGCTGTCTGACATCACATAGCCTCTTGTTCTTCCTGGCCCATAATTCAAAGATCATAGACACTTCTTGACTTTTACCAAGATAAACTTGTGGAATAATTAGGCAGTTCAAGGAGTGGTTATGCTTTCACAATGATTTTATAAGATTGTGCTATGGCTTACAATACAACACAATAATAACTGTGTACATTTCCCTTTGAGGCAGAGCACAGCAGGGATTTCTGTCCCCTTTGCAAACAGCAGCTGGACATAGTCTTTAATGGCGGTTTACTTTTTTTTTCTGAATTTCTTTTACGGAAGGAAGCTACAGGCTATTCATAACGTTAAGAAGGAGAGGGAATGAAAGGAGGAACAGTGCATGGCTGCAAAGTGCTTGTAAAGAGCCTAGTATAAGTATAAATAGAGATGACATAATTAAATATCACATATAAGTATTATTATTTATTGATTTCATATTATAGTTTTGTTTCATTGTTCATATTATACAACATTGTTAATGTTTACTTACAGATGGGAGAAATGAGAGTTACTGAGGGAGAACACATATTTCAGCAATACTCTTTATTTGTTGCACATTAACATCAGCGTCCCAGCCGTTGTGTTTCTGTGTATCTGCTTAAAAAGAGATCGGTGTGTTAAATGTCTTTAAAGAATGCTTCCTGTTTAAAAAATAGGTTCTCTGTATAGAGATACTGTTTTCTTTCAGCACAGGATGGCTTCCCCCATGAAGCTCCTGCAGCAATACAATATGGATCTGAAGGAACCCCCTGCTGTTCCAGCTGACGCAATAGAAAGTTCTAGAAAGAAAAAAACAAGAACTTTCACTGCCCCCCCAACCCAATACACCACTCCTCCCACAGCAAAGGAATAACTGGTTAAAGTTTGTTATGAAGTCTGCTTTATTCAGAATTAGCCCCTCAAACAGTCATGGTTCTTTAAGTAACCACCATTTAGGATATTTTTCAACTGTCAAATGCCAGCAGGAAGACAGGACCATTTTACTGTAGAAAGATATTTTATACAATGATCGGGAAGGCCACAGGCTTCAAAAACATAATGTTTGAGATTTGTGTATATTTAACTGGAACAATTGTTGGGGAATAAAAGATTGACTTCAAATCTGTTGTAACAGTATGTGGCTTATATTCATAGCAGTGAAAATCTGTAACTAGATGACTTGGGTATCTTTTTTTTTTTTTTGACTGACCGACATTCAAACCAGAGAGATTTTTGTTGTTGTTGTATTTTGTGACCAATGATATGGATTTTACTGTAATAACCAAACATTGAAAGGTAATTAATACATTTTCTCTTTTATTGCAAACAATATAATACAAAAGATAAGCTTCTTTAAAGACAATAACTTGTTAAACTCGTCTAAAGAAAACAAAGTTTTGTTCAGTTGCATTAAAAGTTGTAAAAGTCAGTACTTACATATGAAATACAGAATAGGAAATACACCTCTTTTTGAAAGAAAAAACATATGCTGGTAATTTTATAAAGAAACAAATCTTTACAATGCAGCCACAGCTTCAAATAAACTTTTCTTTTCATGTTTGTAAGAATGAAAAAAAAACTTCCAGTTTTTTGTTTCTTTAAAAAAATTTAAATCAAGTTTTATCACAATTAAAACTCATCTGTACACAACTAGATACAAGATTTAACAAAAAAATCTTTTCAACAGAAACATTTACACATGATAAATAAACAAGAGGGTTACTATTTGTACCATATTTAAACAAGCATACCCTTCTGCTGAAAACCTGTTTGTATATATATATATATATCTATTATATATACAGAGGGTAGATCTTTAAATTTTAATTAGTTGTATACAGCTGTATTAAAGAATAAAATGCAAATAATTACTTTAAAATAAAATTAATGCTAATAAATAAATTAAAATGGTTAAGAATGGCAAGGAAGTCTAAACTAAGTTGGTTATGACCTGCGGAAGATTCTTGTGTTAAAGGTCATTTCCTGTGCCTGTTAGGCACATGCTGTCAAACAGTAAGCAGTATCTCAGCTGTGGCTTCTATGTTGTGTGCTGGTGTGGCGTTTCATTTGTAGGTCAACTCAGAAATGTAGTCTAGCTCCATAGGCACTGATGGCACAAAGGCAGTATCTTAAAAATAACAAAAGCAAAACAAAAAGCACAACTGACGACATCCATTTCTAAGTCATGTAGTAAGGCCCATGGATGCAACATCTACCTATCAATTGTGATAGCCTTCCATCTCACTGGTGGATTTCAGAAAGCTAAAAAATAATAAGGTAATCCAATTAATTTATGACTATCACCTTATCAAAGGGCATCGTTCACATCAGCCCTTCTATTCATTTCTGTAGTCTGGTCTTTAAAAAGGAGCTACAAACAAAAATAAAGATACAAAAGCACAAAAAATTATTGCGAGGCATAGTTAATGAAAAGGAAAAGATATACTTATTTTCTGTACAAAAATGTTTGTCAGAGCAAAATAAGGCCATAAAGGACTGCACTACCGAGAGTGGTTTATAGCTGATTTTGAAAAAATAAGAGCTTTTCTTTTTTCTACAAATATGTATAAATCCCCCAAAATAACAAACTGCAAAAAAGTAATGAAACATACACAGTACATACTAAAAATATTTATAATGAATATGTCCTCACAGAGGATTATTTTCAAAGTTCTTTTTTGTTTAATTATGGCTAAAAAAAATGATAACCACAACTCCAAGTGTAAAAAGGCACGGAGTGAACCATTCCAAATCTGACGTCTCATTTTTTTCCAAGTCCAGCTCTTTTGTACTATTATGAATTATTTTCAGAACAGATGTATGTGTTCACTCTTAAGACAGGGAATGGTGGCACGATGGCTGCACGGAGCAGTTTCTGAGAAAGGTGCCTTAAAAAAATTAAAAAGTCAATGCTTTTTGTGGGAATGTCTCTTAAGGCCGTGTTAGCTGTGTGTAGACAGGCTGCTGTTCCCAGTGCTGAGGACTGTGCGTCTGAGGGATGGAGGGTACCCCTGTTGTGTCAGCGATGGGGGTGTACATGGGTCGCTGGCTTGGACTCATGTAGGCGAAAGAGGAGTACAGACTGGAGCCCTGGCTGGCTGCGTGGCTGTAGTAGGAGTTGGCCCCCTGATGGTCTGCATAGTCATACTGGGCCCTCGTGATGCTGGGGTAGGAGGAACTGTAGTGCTGGAGGTTGAAGGAGCCGTAGCTGATGTGCTGGGGAGAGCTCTGCTGCTCGCTGTAGTGGCTGGGGCTGAGCTGCTCGGTCTTGATGTGTGTCGTTCTCTGCTGGCCTGGCCCCTGCTCGCTGCTCAGGCTGGTTAGGGAGTGTTGCTGCTGCTGCTGTTGCTGCTGCTGCTGCTGCTGCTGCTGCTGCTGCTGCTGTTTGGGCATCCAACTGTGCCCGCCCGCGCCCGCTGCCTGGGTGACTGCAGGGCTGCTGATGCCATAGCTGCCTGTGTAAGTCACCTGGCCGCCGGGGCCGTGGGCAGGGTTGGTGACGGGCGCGCCGGGGTGACCGTTAGGTGGCAAGTACTGGTCGAACTCATTGACGTCGAAGGTCTCGATGTTGGAAATGACGTCGCTGCTCAGCTCCCCGATGTCCACATCTCTAAAGTCAATGTGCGGCTGCCTGCCGCTTCCCTCCTGAAGGGGGCGTCCTTCCCGCTTCATGTCAGCTTTGCCAGGCTGCATGTCTGTTTTGGGAGTAGTGGGAGGAGTGGGGGGCCCTTGGGACTGACCTATGGAGAGGGGACAGAAGGGGGCGGTGTTAAAGCGATGCAAATATGCATTGATGTATGCAAATCTGAATAAGGATTAATAAAGATATGCCTCAAAATTGAAAATGCAAAGATAATCTTTATGAGCTTCCCTGTGGAGCAGAGAATTGCCCTGCTCTCTAATAGCCATGGGGGGGGGGGCGGGGGGGTCATGAAGAACAGATAAGTCAGCAAAGTAGTGACAGGTGTTATATTTGCATTACTGCTTGTAAATTCTGTAATGATTTACCAATGCTTCGATATTAACTCTGGCACAATTTAGAGGCTTCCTTTGCAGTTAAATGTACTTTATAAAGAAAAATGATCGCTCTAAACTTGACACTGGTTACCCTAGATTAACAAATAATTGCACTCCCATGTAGAAGTGGCCAGGTAAAGGTAGTCTTTAATGATGCATATAATAAAACACAGCTGCATGCACATATTTGCAATGGAGGTTTTCTTACCCGAGTGCTCCCCGGGGGAGTGCACCTCGCTCATGCTGGAGGCGGGCGAGTCGGCCTGCTGCAGCGCCTTGAAGATCGCGTTGGGCGAGATGTGCGTCTGCTCCGCGCCGTCCTCGGGCTCGCTCTGCCCGTTCTTCACAGACTTTCTGCGCCGGGGCTGGTACTTGTAATCTGGGTGATCTTTCTTATGCTGGACCCGCAGTCTCTCCGCCTCCTCCACGAAAGGGCGCTTCTCACCCTCGTTCAGTAATCTGTGATGAAGAAGCAACAAGGACAACATAAGCGTTCATACTGGTGGTGCTGGATGAGTTGATCATATTCAGGATTCATTAGGGCAAGCTGCAAACATGAATCGTACTTGTGCATCAAAAAGTTAAAAAACTAAAACTGCAACAATGTGTACGTGACTACTGTTTCTGACTTCTTTGCAACCTAAGTTACGCCAAACTAGCAAGAAACTGCAAGCACACACACTACTCTAGCTCACGTGTGCATTGATTTGAACTGTTAGGCTCCGTCTTTTAAACAATGCATTGTGCAGTAGTGATGGTTTCATGTCACAAACCAATACGCAATACGATTTAATTGGACCTTTATTTTAGTTCAACGCAACTGCTGTGCACTTCCAGACGGACAGCCCTGCCCCTCGCCTCTCTAGCGCTGCACCGAGCACGGAAACAGACACCTACCTCCACAGCTTGCCCAGGGTCTTGCTGAGCTCGGCGTTGTGCAGGTGTGGGTACTGGTCCGCCAGCTTCCTCCTGGCAGCCTGCGCCCACACCATGAAGGCGTTCATGGGTCTCTTAACGTGGGGCTTGTTCTTGCTGGATCCGTTCACCCGGACGGGCATGGGCACCAGGGTCCAGTCGTAGCCCTTCAGCACCTGGGACACGGCCTCCCGGATGCAAACGGGGAACTTGTCGTCCTCGGTGTCCTTCTTGAAGTCGCCCAGCTGCCCGTCCGGCCCCAGCAGGTGGTTCTCGGAGGGTCTGGTGTTCTCGGTGTCGGAGCCGGAGCCGGACGGGCACGGAGACCCGGCGGAGTCCTCGGACATGCTCGGGCTGGGGGCGTCGGAGAGACACTTCTCTGGCTCGTCTGTCATTTTCAGGAAGGGGTCGAGTAGATTCATGCGAAAGACGGAGGATGCGCGGGACGTGGGGAATCTGGAGACTGCAGGGGAGACGCGACACAGGCAGCTGCGGAGGCTGGAGACACAAGCCTGCGGGTTTTAAAACAGAAGTCTTTCAACGCAGGAACCAAAAATGCTGCAAACTTCACTTTCTCCAGGCCAAAAAAAAAAAGCTGTCAAAAGTTTGCAGAAGTCCCTGATGCGAGTCTTCTTCTTCTTCTTCTTCTTCTTCTTCAAAGCATACACGTCGGGAATGCACTCAAACACGGCGGGACTGCATGGGCACTGTTTCTTGCAAAAGGAATAGAAACGTTCAGAAAGAGGAGAGAAATGTTCCTGTCGGGCTTATTTCCAGGTTGTGCAGTTGTGCAGACTGCGAGTGTGCGGGCAGCCCCGCCGATAAATACTGCGGCAGTCCGGCGCGGCTGGGCGGCGATTGGGCGAGAGGACGCGGGGCGGGGCAGGAATCCGAGCCGCGCTCTTTTTCCTTTTTTTCCCTTCTTCTTTTTTTTGGACCTGAACCCAAGAGTGCTTAAAAAATCAAATCAGCTTCTTACTCTTTAAATGTCATTAGAACTACATGTTGAAGAGATATAACGATGAAAATGGGTTGGCACTGTTTGCAGTGAGCAGCAGCAACACGTTTTACTGACTCTTTCACACTTTGGACTTATGAGCATGTTTTTCAAACATATGTGCAGTCTGCCTCGGATAGTGAGGACTGCGTTAATCCCTTGCGCACCTTCAAGATCTCCTTCTTGTATGTATGTGTACCTATACAAGACATATATCATTTCACGGACAGGGTGTATCATTGTACATTTCTTCTGCCACATTAAAAATGAGTCAACCTCTGATCAGTGAACAGCAACGATACTACTCATTATTATTATTATTGATAATAATAATAATAATAATAATAATAATAATAATAATAATAATAATAATATTAGTGGCAGCAACAGTTTTCCGGTTGCAGTTTGTGTCTACTCATTATTAATGTATGTCTTAGATTGCCCTTAAGAAAGTTTTATTCAGTTGTTTTACAAATTCACAGATAAACTATGTAACTAAAAGGACGACCAGTATTTCATGTCACTTAGTGAAAGTAATAATAATAATAAATAATAATAATAATAATAATGAACACAATGCAAATGTACAAGATTGACCGACTTTATGTAGGTATCAGTAGATATATCATAGTTTTTAAAAATACAATTAATTTCTATTTTATTTTTAAAATATAAATTATATTATTATGGTGATAGTGTTTTGAATACATATTATAATGAGTACTGTCCTTATTATTATTGAAATAGTGATGTGGCGCCTTAGTACGTATCCCAAGTCTATTTATATATTAAATAGTTCATGTTTTAGTTAGGGGGTGGGGGAAAGATTGAAACATCTTACAAGTTTAAAACGTTGAATTCCTATATCTAAAGATGCAGGGTTGTGATGGTTAAATTAGAAAAAAAAAAATGCTTTCCAGTGCCAGTGGCAGAGACTGTGGCCTTTTCTTCCGATAGGGGGAGACAACAGTCCAGGAACTCACTTCAAGTGCGTCCAACTTTCGGTCCTGCAGGAGTGGCTTCAGGGATAGGCGTTGGTTCAGACTGTAGGCTATAATAATAATAATAATAATAATAATAATAATAATAATAATAATAATAATAATAATAATAATAATGAGAAGAAGAAGAAGAACAGTTGTACTTATTACAAATAGTTTGCATTATGCTGTATGAAAACGTATTCTATAGTCACTTAAGTTAAACTGTAAGCTAATATTAGCTGAATTTAAACCTGTTTTGCATAAGATAGTACATAACATAAACATATATATATTTTTTAAAAAATGCAAGAATATCCCTAGATTCGTTGTCAACCTTTCTGTAGAGGGAATGTTGCCCACTCATGCTTTTATGATATTTTGAAATAGTTGTAAACTTATTGGTACACCCTCCCCTTCATGGTAAATATGGATTTCAACTAAGAATTTGCCACGACACAAAAATCCTAACCCAAAAGCCCATCACCTGACACTCATTTTAAATGCTTCTGCCTGCCAAATTAAAATTAAGTTAGAGGTAATGAAGGGTTGTATGTGTCAGAAGTTTAAAGTCAATGCTTTGGGCTTTAATAACAACAACAACAACAACAACAACAACAACAACAATAATAATAATAATAATAATACGCTGTTGTTAAAGCACAAACAAAAATAACTCTAAACAGGGTAATGTGTTTGGAAGAATACAGACCTCTCCTGATTTCGAGACTAAGCCCAACCTAATTTGCGCCTTGTTTATAACACAGTTTTAAAGGCAATTAGCTTCCCGGTGGAAGATTAATGATGCACGTCATCTTAAGACATCCTAGTAGTTTAAGAGGTGAGGGAAAGGAGTCTAGCAAAATACACACCTTAAGAAAAACAAATGCGAAGGGAGTCTTGAAAGGAGGGCTAAGACTTTCCCTTTCCAAACGTGACAAGTCAATGTTTGAATGTTAAATGCAGATCGCAGTTGTTTGCTTACTTTTGTCCTGGGTGTGCACTGCGAGACAAGGTGTCACTGGCTGTGCCGTCCCGGGGCTTCAGTGTTGGCTCAGGTTCAGGGTTTGATTGACTGGAGGTCCAGTGCGCAAAGGGATGGCAGCTTATACAGATCAACACATGCACATAGGATGCTTCATTGATACATTGTTAAACATTGTTAAACATATATACTTATGTCTTATACTTATATACTTATCTATCTATCTATCTATCTATCTATCTATCTATCTATCTATCTATCTATCTATCTATCTATTGCCTATATGTAAACCAATTATATAATATTCTTAGACAAGAAGGTGATAGGTCTGTGTCAATATAGTTGATTTATTTTGTGATTTGTATTTTTGTGATTTTCATTTTGCTTTATGATAATTGTACAAAACTGAACACCTTTTGCATAACTTTTAATTGCTGTGGAGAAAAACATGGATTCAAGATGTTCAGATGACTGATGAATAGTCTAACATAAAACACAAATTAAATTCTCGAATTAAAATCCCACATACAGAATTCATATTGTTTCATATTAACTAGTTTTTATTTTGCAAAGCGCTCCATGCAATAGGATGAAATATAACCTGAATACATCGTTTCTTTATATTTTGTCAACACAATCTCTTAATCACGAAGTCTTATATTGTTATTATTTGATTGATTTTAAATTAGTATTTTTCCTGCTTGTCTTGAATATAACCAAACTTAAACCCAGCACATCTGATTGTTTTACGGAATGCTGATATAAGCTAAATAAAACGTGTCTGGTGCGAGGTGTGCAATGAACCTTAATACCAGATTGAACCAAAAACGCCAAAGTGCCTGATAAATTGTTTGCAATTCTGTCAAGGTTATACTAAATCTGTTATATTTACTTCTTAGTATATGCTTGAAGTGGTTAAGTTATATGATTTGAATTAAATTAAATGGAAGTGTAATATAACTTAACAAAGAGTCCCTTTTGTTAAACATTTTGTATGTAATTTTTATTATTAAGTATAGTAGTAGTAGTAGTAGTAGTCATAATAATAATCACTAATAATAACGTTTATTTGTTGGTTTATTAAGGTATGAGCATTACATAAAGACAATATGTTTCCGAACGGGTATTGACGATTATTCCATAAAGAAAATAAATAAATAAATAATAATAATTTATATATATATATAAAGTCAGTTATGAGGAATGGAAATAAACGGAATAAGGAATAATGAGAAAATGTACCAAAATTGCATGTACATTTCTTGGCATCCCTTGTTATGCCGTTCTTATGCCGAATATATTGTTTTCTGAAACTACTATGAAGTCTCATCAATATATATTATACCCTTATAAATAAATAAATGAATAAATAAATGCAGACGATTTCATTAATGATCTAAATGTATAGTGTAGGTATAGTTAAAACGTTTGTGGTCCATGTTAAATTTAGGTCTTGTGGAAGCTAACATTGAAATAAACCCAATGCGCAGTGCCTGGTGGAAATTTCACCTTAATGTTGAGTACTCTCCAGTCCTTGTTTATCCCGGGACAATGGACTCTTTGTCATGAGAAAAGTCTCAGTGACTAATCTGGGTATTAAACTGCAGGGACCAAATCTGGATCTTACTTGTGAGCTTCAGGCACACAGTCCAAGGGTCAAAACTATTGGTAACTTTATCGGAAGTTTACGACCATTGAATGCTCCTCACTGTAATAAACATCGTTAGTGAAGGCTATAGACGTTGCTTGTTTTTGTTCTTTTTCTATATGAATTTAAATTGTGATAGTACCTATATCATATTCAAAAGTATGTGCATGTAGAAGGGAAATTGGTTTGCTGTGTAGGCTATAAATCTCCTTTCCCGTTTAAACGTTTATGTACGTATGTATTTATTTATTTATTCATTTATTTATGTATGTATGTATTTGTTTGTTTATTTATTTGATAGTTTAACTTAATAGCCCCAATTAGCCTGCTTTGTATGCTGTAGTTCAATTTAATTTAATTTTGCAATTTAATCAAAGCACAATACCGGTTATTATATAGTGTTGGCTATAATTTGCAAGTACATGTCATAACAGAGTAATTATACACGGTATCATTATAAAATAAACATGTAATATAAAGTGCTATCTACCAATCTATCTATCTATATCTGTCTGTATGTCTGTCTGCCTATCTATCTCTCTATCTATGTATCTATCTGTCTATCTATCTGTCTATGTATCTAGCTATTGTAAAAAAACATTTTTAATGTACCGTTTTAATGTCGGAGGAATATGAACAAACTGCTTTTATCCCACTTAAACCAGTTCCCTACCTGTGTAGGCTTGGTGTTTTTGCAGTTTCTCACTAATGTATGTAGTGTAATTGTTTATTTGGGTTTGTAAAGTTGTGGAAATGTAATTGTAGGTGTAATGTGGGTAGCATGTGTGCTTTCCTAGGCTACCTGAAGTTTTACATCTAATAGTTTACAGATGTCTCCAAGCAATTTATTCTCTCTCTCTCTCTCTCTCTCTCTCTCTCTCTCTCTCTCTCTCTCTCTCTCTCTCTCTCTCTCTCTCCCCTGCCTTCACCCTCTCTCTTTCTTCCTCTCCCTCTGTCTCTCTTCCCCTCCAAGTCAGCATACTGCCCTGTTCAAGCAAAGGGAAACTCAAACTTCTGGATCTTGTAAAATTGTTTGTTTGTGTTATGTCAAACCCCCCAAAGCTGAATCAGTCAGTAATCCTATCTCCTGGGCAGGTTAATTAGACCTCTGATTTATTTTAAAAAAACGAAGAAGAAAAAAAACATAAACTTATGCAAGGCTTGATTTCTGTGCACCCTACTATTGGAAGTTTATTTACACTGGACATATTTATTTAAGATATGCACATTTTAACCACTTTTAGTATAAACAGAACAGGACATTTTCAACTTTTGTCACCACTATTTTGACCGTAAAACAGGCCACAAAGGGAGAATAGCGAGCTGTTTTGGTTTGATTTTGTGATTATTATTTTTTTTATGAATGGAAACTTGTTTGAATATACATGATCTCTCCTTTACTAAAGAAAAAAAGGAAAACCCTAACCCTTCACTCTACAAAAGTAATTTTGCATTAACAGGGAAGGCTACCAGACGTTAGCCTGAAACTTTTTAATCTACATTTAGTCAGCTTCTGAGATAACGTTTTCAAGCAATATAAATGTTTTGGGAAAATGCATCTATTGGCTGCATTCCGTTAAAAGATAAGGCCACTGCAACTTTGATGTGCATAACTGGGTTAATGAATAGTGACATATTTTCAAAAATTTTGCTGAAATTTGCAACTAGGCACTATATAATCACTTACTAGCGGATTGTTGACTTTCATGCTCACATGTTAATAAGCCATCTTCAATAAACAGCACTGCATTAGAGATTTAAACAAAGAGCATTAAATCCAAATATCATGGACATAAATGTATCATTTAAAAAAATACAAATTTGGATGGAAGAAATATGGAATGGTTTTAATAAAACACATTTCTAACCACCTGCATATAAAAACATAAAAACACATATAAAATGTACCACAGGTAATAACTGAATACAGATGGGTTTGTTTTCTTTGTTCAGAATTATCTCAGATAAGCTATACCTCTGTGTCAGACTGTCAAAATGAATGAAAGAGAAGAGTAAAGAGAAGAGTCCAATGCCTGGACATAAACGGAAGTGAAGTGGCTAAAACATGCCAAGCTGGCTCTATTCAGAATGCACCAAAAATAAAACACCCCAAAATCTCTGTAGAGTATTCCCATGTTAGGAAAGGCGAGATGAAAAAATCAACAGAAAAACCAATGCTAAACATTGTGGAGCAAACATTATTTTAACTTACTCCTATGTTTTTCCATAGTAGACATATGAAAGCCTGTTCCTTTGCGGTGTTTGTGGTGTTCTTTTACTCCCTGAAATCGTTATTGAAGGCTGACTACAGTAAAGGGAAAGAAGCAAAGTTGGGAGTGCAGCTAAATTCACTTCAGGACCTGCAAATATTCCAGAAGAAATTTCTAGTTGTAGCATCAAGGTTGTTTTCAACACAGCTTTGCAAGAGCAGAGTTTCATGTATATCCTCTCTTGCCTGTTGGGGTTATGACCCCATGCATTAATTAAAATCAGGACTTGATTAGCCTGTCAGCTTCACATGTAATTATAGCTTTCAGTTTCAATCACTCACTGGAAGTTTTTGTGAGCAGTTCACTAACAACCCAGGTCTTTCGTTTGATGGTGAAAGATTTCCTATTGCAATCTGCCTGTACTGCTTGGGGTCCTATGGAAAACCGCAGACCCTACCAGTGGTAATGGAAACACAGAAACAATTGAATAAATGAGAGACTGCTGCTTTTTGTTCATTCACTAATAAAAGGCATAATTACTCTGATTTAAATAATCATCCATGGAATATGAGCCTAATTCCCTGCGCTATGGTTTTCAGATATTGAAAAGGATTAAGTCTTGTCCCTGTGCCACTGTCAGCTTCTTGCCTCAGCTTTTGTTTAATTTGTCCATACTGTGTTTCAGAAGCACGGCGATATATTGTGCAAGAGCACTCATTAAAATGTTTGTTTCCTGATTAAGATATATGCACACCGATGCTCTGATTATACAATTCTCAAATGCATGTTGTTGCTGTTGTAATAACATATTCATTTGGTGCTATTTATTTAATCGTTTTAATTTTAAAATTAGAAATAATAATAACAACAATAAAATGAAATGGAACATTCAATTAAAGACAGGTACCTGCCTCAAATTAAGAAGGACCTATGAAGGAGCCAAAGTAAAGCCCAATAGTGTTTTAGTTCGCAAGCCTGTTACAGAAAAGGCAATGTTACTGTGGAGCCATTCACATCACAGAGGAGGACACAGGCCTAAGCAATGCGCTTTACCAGATTGAGATTAGTGGGACCAGTAAACGGCTGGAGGACACGGGCCACCAGGGCTGTGCGCCAGGGCTTGTGCGTGGGACAGCCTCTCACAGACCCAGGTCTTGGGAAACTTCTCAGCTTGACTTCTAACGGCAGTGTAAAAATTCAAGTCAAACACTGTGAGTAAACTGCTAAATCATGTCTTAGATCCCTCCTGCTCTCTTGGATTCCACTCTGAAATGTTTAAGCGGAGCATTTTTCTGTGTGCGTGTCAAAAGTTTCAAAGTGTCCCGTCGGGGATGTTCCGGGACAATTTCCCTGTACCTGAATATTGCCAAATATATTTCAGTATGTATTCCTATTAAAACACATTTACCATCAGCCATACACAGAGAGCACGGGCTTCACAATAGTTCTACAACTATTTACACGTAAGAGACATCATAATTTGACTTACAATCTAGGATGTAAGACCTTATATATTGCTTACTGTATCTCCTAAACACACAAATTCTGAATTTGTAAAATGTAGTCTGCCTGAACTGCATTATATTATTGCACTGTATTGCACTTTGTATTGTTCTGATATTTTGTAAGTCACCCTGGTCTGCTAAGAAATAAATAATAATAATGATTATGGTATTGCAGTCTCTGTGGCACCATTTAATTAATATCAGCAAATACTCTTGATCAGCTCCTTAGCTAAAGTACGATATAATTGTAGATTGAGATCATTTCTTCTGCTAACTTCTACTGTTTCAAAAATATTGTACTGATACTTTATTTTATTTTGTATTACTTGATTTCATGATTAGACTGAACCTATGCCAACATGGATATTTCATTTCACATCTAAAAACTATCCAGGACCGCTGATGGGGCCTTCTGTGTTTTGCTTCTGTTTGTGTTTACCAGCTCAAGTGAGTCAAGGGGACTCTCCAATCATTGATACCTTATATTTGTCTAACCTCTGACACAGGGCTGGACACTCGCTACTGCTCAGAGGTGAAGGGATAGGTGACAGCCGGGGGGGCACTGCGTGGGAACAAGAAGAACAAAGCTAGGTAAGGCCACCTGTGTTGGACAAGGGGCCAATGTAAAGAACATTAGCAGGGCTCCACCTCGCAGCAGTAGCAGCCATGTGGCCCATAAATCTGATCCCCTGTGGAGCCCTGACAGCTTCTACTCCCCCTTCCCATCTCCTAGTGGCTGGAGTTATTTCAGACTATGTTGAGAATCCTGACCAAGCAGAGCCAAGGCCTACCTCTCGGATGATAAAAGTGATGACAAAAGCAGTGTGAGAGTCTATAGCTCTTTTGCATGGCTGAGAAAAAGCAGTATACTGTTTGTTTTGCCTGGTTGAAGCCCTCATGAAGAATGAGTGGAATTCCCCCCGCTCGGCGGCACTGTGATAAATGACAGAGGGCCAGAGGAGCGAGAGCCGGCTTTACACCTGTCTGACACTTTCCCTCACAACTGCCAGCTTCCCAGGGCATCTCGGCCCTGGAGCAAGGGTTGCAGCTACAGGAGCTGTTGATTTCACTTCCACTTGATCATGAGAGTCTCTGAAAAGCTGTAAAGCACGGGGGGAAAGCTGGAGATGTTGGGTTAAAATCAGGGTAAAAATCCCTTTTTCTGTTGTTGTTTCTTGTTTGTTTCATGCTACAAAGTGTTTTGAATGCATATCAAATGAACAGGGTCTTAATATTATGATCTTATTCTTACAACATTGACAATATTTGTAATACGATTATTTCACATTGTCTTAAGTGGAACCTATTTTGGAACTGGTGTTGGGAATAGTTTAGTCACTATAATAAAATTAAATAAATAGAAGCAGCAGTTTACATGCAGGAAACAATATAGAAGTACAATAAATGGATTAATGGAATACATAAGCAGTATCTGCACACTGACATTGAATTACTGCTATGCAGAACATTACAGCGGTGAAGAGGGTACTATTTGAAATCTAAATGAAATCCAAATAATTAATTCACCTTTCCATAACATAGATGCACATGTTGTTTGAGAAAAATCACACATCTTCTGCAGTGATAAAAAACCTGTGCATGAGGCCTACACAACTTATTTTTCTGTTCTTCACATTTTCAGATCGAGGATCTTTTTTTGCAGGCTGAAAGGAGATCTTTCTTCAGAGACACAAAGGGTTAAACTTTCCCTGGGTGTGTCGTCAGAGCAGTCTGATTTATTGTGCTGATTGGGTGTTTGCCTGGTCTGATCAGAGTGTTTGGGCACGGGTGCCTGTTGACACTTGGAATTTAGTTCTGGGTAAAGTTTAAACAAGACTTATCATGCCCCTGACACCTTCAGAAAGCAAGACTGATTTAATATTATTGCTTTCTCACACCTTCCTAAGCCCCCCTGCCGCTCTCAAAATTGCTCCAATTCCCACTATCCTGTCAAAATGTTAGGTAGAGGAGTTTGTCTTTTGTGAAAAATAAATAAATACGATAATAAAAAGCAAGGAATATATGAAAATGTCCTGCACGAGTAACATAACACTCCATTCGTGAAAATATAATCTAATATCCAACCTGAAATAAGATTTGTGACATTGTAAGAGCAGCTGATTCTGTGTTCATCAATATAAGTTACACCAAATTCTGGTAAGAACCATCAAGCAAATGATGGTAAATGGAGAGAAGTGGGTCACTGATTCAAAACAAGCTGATAATGCATTTGTAAACTCAAAACAGGGCTGGGTAAATATCATACCTATGATCAGTTCAAATAACATTGACGCCTGGAGATAAGTAATGTACTTAAAATGACAAACGCTAACCTTATATTCCAGGGCCATTTCACTGTAAGGGAAGGTAATCACTTGTCTGTGGGAGGTAAGTGTAACTTCAATTAACTACAACCTTAGTAGTAAACACCCCAAGCCAAAGCCATCAAAAATCTGATACAGCAAAATGGAATTCAAAGTGGAATGTGCTGCAATTCATAACACAGCACATTTTTATGACTCGCTGAATTCCACAAAGAAGACACAAGCCTTAGGCCTCTGACTGTACACTATATAACCTGCAATACCCTGGTTAACTTTATACTTAATTTCCTTTTCTATGAAGTGCTATTATAAAAACTGGACTTTTTATCTTTCACTTTTATGGCTGGGTTTGCAGTAATTGCTGCTGTGTGCTTTCATTTGTTTAATTTATTTTTCTTCTTCTGAAGAAGAAGGAAAGAGTCAAGATAACATTAATCTTTCCCTTATCGGCTTTGCCTTTCTTGTAGAACGAAACACCTTTTGGGCTCGCTGATAGGGTATCAGGAGAAAAGGAAACGTACGCTGACCTCGTAGTAAGACTAATCACTCGTGATAACTGCGCATCCTAGGGGGTGGGGCTTGAAGAGTGTGGAGAAAAACATTTCCCGGTGGGAGCAGTTTGACCTGCCTTCATCTCCACTTTGAAAAGGCGATCCCAGGCTCCTTTAAAATTGCAGAATTTCCAATTGCATCATTACACAAGACCAGAACGATCCACCTTTTCCATTAGCGAGCGTGCGTCTACCCTCCTTCAGGGTCCATGCTCAATCACTCTTCCCAGGGGAATATTAAGTGAGGATGAATTTACATTCCCTATTAAATTGCAATCAATATGGCCTCCTTGTTGGCGCATGTGGTAAGAAGAATAAAATCAAATCTCTACCCACAGTGTTAGCCTTGCTTCCTGGCAACTGCAGGTTCCAATATAGGCTGTGCCAGTCACAGCTAATGCCAGGATCCCAGTGGCAACCCTGTACTGGTCCAAGCTCTGTTAGAACTGGATAGATCAGTTCTGACAGGACGATCCTCATTACGCCAATCGCCAAGGACTGTGCGTCTGGCCAGATAATTGCCGGACGGTGAGATGTACTGGGGAGTCTTGCCTGTCCTCCAGTTGGCTCTGTGCATTGGCTGTTCCCAGTGCTGTGCGTAGTGTGAAAGTATGTTACTAGCTTGATGACATGTAAAACTATAGGGCATTTCAAATAAATTGCCTGAATACACTAATGTCTGCAAAATGAATTCAGCATACATACTCATTAACGCTACACCAAAGCCAAGGAATAAATCACTTACAATATTAGAAAAGAAAACATCTTAAATTATGGCATATACATTTTGAAGTCCAGCATAACAAAACCCAAATGACATTGTGGAAAGCAGTTTTCCAAGAATGTGACATATGAGAGAACAACCACATTGTTGTCTTTACACTACTCAGAGCGGATATTAATAAAGTACAACTTCTGCTTGGTGCTTGTTGTGTGCTGAATTACAGCTTTGATGCTCAATGGGATAATTGAAAAAGACCATAAATAAGGAGTCTGTCATGTAACATCTTTTTATTCATGTTTGTCTAGGCTATGTGACTGTTAGGTTCCTTTATTTATTTACTCTGTGGAAAAAGCTGAATCTATAAACTGAAAACTGGGAACTACAAAAGGAAAAATGGATGTCCCCCTTAGTTAAACAGTCTGGCACATAATCTACTAATACAGTATATATATATATATATATATATATATATATATATATATATATATATATATATACACCGATCAGCCATAACATTATGACCACTGACAGGTGAAGTGAATAACACTGATAATCTCGTTATCATGGCACCTGTCAGTGGGTGGGATATATTAGGCAGCAAGTGAATACTTTGTCCTCAAAGTTGATGTGTTAGAAGCAGGAAAAATGGGCAAGTGTAAGGATCTGAGCAACTTTGACAAGGGCCAAATTGTCATGGCTAGACGACTGGGTCAGAGCATCTCCAAAACTGCAGCTCTTGTGGGGTGTTCCCGGTCTGCAGTGGTCAGTACCTATCAAAAGTGGTCCAAGGAAGGAAAAGCGGTGAACCGGTGACAGGGTCATGGGCGGCCAAGACTCACTGATGCACGTGGGGAGCGAAGGCTGGCCCGTGTGGTCCAATCCAACAGACAAGCTACTGTATCTCAAATTGCTGAAAAAGTGAATGCTGGTTCTGATAGAAAGGTGTCAGAACACACAGTGCGTCGCAGTTTGTTGCGTATGGGGCTGCGTAGCCGCAGACCAGTCAGGGTGCCCATGCTGACCCCTGTCCACTGCCGAAAGCGCCTACAATGGGCATGTGAGCATCAGAACAGGACCACGGAGCAATGGAAGAAGGTGGCCTGGTCTGATGAATCACGAGTTCAAGGTGTTGAATTGGCCTCCAAATTCCACAGATCTCAATTCAATCGAGCATCTGTGGGATGTGCTGGACAAACAAGTCCGATCCATGGAGGCCCCACCTCGCAACTTACAGGACTTAAAGGATCTGCTGCTAACGTCTTGGTGCCAGATACCACAGCACACCTTCAGAGGTCTAGTGGAGTCCATGCCTCAATGGGTCAGGTCTGTTTTGACAGCAAAAGGGGGACCTACACAATATTAGGCAGGTGGTCATAATGTTATGGCTGATCGGTGTAGAAAGAGCTGTCTGTTATACTGTTAGAAAACCCGATGTTGCCTTTTCCAGTTTTATCTTATTTTTTCATCATTTCATATTGAATACATGAAATGCTGTTTACATGTCAATCGATGAATTTGTATTTTGTATAGTGCCCTTCGCAGGGTAGCCACAGAGCACTTTACAGATTATGGGTTCAGTCAGTTGCAGGTCCAGTGTTCTGCTGAAGTGCTCTGTGAACCATTCCAGCAGAATTTAATTAATTGTTAAAGAACCAAGTAAGAGCATGACTTTTCAGTAAATACATGATGCCATTACAGCCCATTTATATTTAAACTACTGATAGGTATTTTAATCTTAGCTTTCTTGAAAGCCTGACAATGTTGTGGAGCATGTGAACTGTCAATACATTGATTAAGCAATTAGCTTATCCCACCCGCCGCAGGTTATTGATGTAAGATGTGTTCAAGGGGAAAAAAAGTGAGACAAAAAATGTGCTTGAATGTGCAACTCCTCTGTGCACATCAGAGATTAAACTTTGCACTGTATTATGCACTTCTTTTAGTTTGAATCTATGAGGAACTATGCTGCATATTGTCATATATTGTATTTAGCACTTATTGTATTTTTCCCTTTTATGTAAAGCTTGTCTTGGATAAGGGTGTCTTCTAATAAATACACACAAACATTGTGTCAGTGTAACTTTGCAACTCTCCATCTGAGTGACCAGTGTTTAGCATTAATCACAAGCAATATTATGACATAAAGCCTTTGCTCAGTGGCCTGACCTTTTTTGTGTGCAGATTGTGGTTTGAAATGCTCATCATGATACACTGGATACCAGCATAAAGGATCGCTATTACAGGCACACAGCCCTTCCAGTTAAATATATATTTAGACAATGAGTAGTGCCCAAAGGGGGAACAGAGTACCTCATTTTAAGCTAAGGCCCATATCTGATAACAAGCACTTCTCTCTGCCTTTAAATGACACGGTTAGTCTGTCAGCTAGCTCTCATACTTAATGGTGGCCCTTTGTTTTGGATGTCTCTTTACAAAAGATAAAAACATGGCCCTACAGTTGTTATATTTCCTGTTAAATTTCTCATGGGTCATGTGATTGCTTTATTAATTAAGTTACATTAAATATTGCAGACACACTGTATTTGTCTCTTAAATTACCTAATTGGAATGCATAAGTAACCATCATGTTTTTGGAAATATTTTGCTCGGCGCTAGAGTGCACGTTGTTCTAGTTCTTCCTGTATTTGTCCCAGTCACGTCTATTAAGAGTGAATTCTTCCCCTCGATTTGATTTATAGTTAATGGCTCAGAGATGTAGTTTTGATCTAGGCTTGTAGATCAGGGAATTTCAGCTTCATAGCCCTCACAATGAGAAGACATTTAAAATGATTAATCATTAAAATGTCTCAGTGTTGCAATCACTTAACATGACTGTGACTGCAAAAACAACTACTACTATTGCTACCACACAACAACAACAACAACAACAACAACAACAACAACAATAAAAATAATAAAGAATCATATTTAAAATGGATGCGTGTTTTTAAAATTGGAATCTCAGGTTGATGGGAGGGAGGAAAACCTTGAAATGTGCTGAAACTGGCCTAACTGGGGCTCCTGCTGGAGCTAATTTCGGATAAAAACAGAGCAGCTCCCGTCAGCAACATTTCCCAGCCTCTCTCCTGTGGTAAGTGTGTGTCTTGGACACATCTGTCCTCTGTGTCTCGCTGACTCAGGCTAGCTCCCTGTGCTTGTTGTTCCCCAAGCAGACGCTGAAGGAAATTACAATTTAGCTCAATGATGTCATTCCTTTCTTTCTTTTTTCTAAGCACCTGTGTTTTATGCCATGGGGTGTATCACTATCCAAGTTTTATTCCCTCAACCCCCCCTCCCCTTTTTTCCATACAAGAAAGTGAAATTACTAAATATAGCCCTACTCTGTCACATTGACGTAGTTGAAAGTCTGGCGAATCTGCCATTAACCACTTCCTTCATCTGGCACAGTCCAACATCTCTGGAGGTGCAGCAGAGAGTTTTGACTTCCTTATTTACAGAGTTACTCAGTCAGTGTGCATTAATGTATGACTGTGTGTGATAGATAGATACATAGACAGATAAAATACATATTTTCTTCAATTCAATCTAATCCATCCATATTTAATGCATTATATACAGTGAGGGAAAAAAGTATTTGATCCCCTGCTGATTTTGTACGTTTGCCACTGACAAAGAAATGATCAGTCTATAATTTTAATGGTAGGTGTATTTTAACAGTGAGAGACAGAATAACAACAAAAAAATCCAGAAAAACGCATTTCAAAAAAGTTATAAATTGATTTGCATGTTAATGAGTGAAATAAGTATTTGATCCCCTATCAATCAGCAAGATTTCTGGATCCCAGGTGTCTTTTATACAGGTAACGAGCTGAGATTAGGAGCACTCTCTTAAAGGGAGTAATCCTAATCTCAGCTCATTACCTGTATAAAAGACACCTGTCCACAGAAGCAATCAATCAATCAGATTCCAAACTCTCCACCATGGCCAAGACCAAAGA